>NC_091876.1:5680319-5994744 GCF_019399895.1 Cardiocondyla obscurior
ACTAAGTCTAAAACATCGCTCTCGAGGGGAACGTGTCTTCGGCGGAGAGAGTTCTAAAGAGACCGCGATAAAATCTGTTCGAGTCATTTCGCCATGGTTTACGATTCAACTAACATCTTTTTAAATCTCCCGATAAGGGGACGCCGGTGTGTGTTGAAAGAATAAAATCGAGATACGCCGCGTTTGTTGCCGCACGTCAAGCAATGATATTTATTTCCGTGATTTCCGTTCCAAGAGTGCAGTAATAATTTCTATCTTTTTTTTTTTCTTTTTTTTTTCTTTTTTTGTCGTATGAATAGTGTTATAAGCGTAAAATTTTATATACGTTTAATAGAACCGTGGTTCACGAAATTTGAAAGCTATCTTAAATGCACAAAAAAAGGAAAGGAAAGAGGAAATAAAAAGCGTTTCGCATATGATCGAGTTAATAAACTGCAAGCGCGCGAAGTCGATAAAGCCAGAAACGCTCGTGGCACTTTAGCCGTCATCGTCACGAGACAGTCGCGTTGTCACGCCGCGCGGCAACTTTAGACAGGTCGACGGGAGCTTTTTTGTCCGCGGAACGCACGATTGTTCGCGCGAGCCGAGAACGGCGGCGACGTCGTAAAATAGGGTCGTGCGACATTTTGAGGGACAGTTTGGGATACTATCGCGAAACGTCGGTTAGAAAATCCTTTCGCGTCATTTTTCCTGCAGCTTCGCGTATTAAATATACTTTTATGCAAATAAATCTTTACGAATGAGTTACGTTACGTACTTGAAGTTAAGACTTGCACGGTATCTCTTATCGTAGTTTATTATATGCAATGTATCCATATTAGAAAAAAATTTTTTTTTTTTAAGGAAATATCCATGAAGTCTAATTAATTTTTTTTTTTTTTTAATAATTTCGTGTACAAAAATTGACACTCGACCTTGTGCGTGCATTCTTCCGGCAAGACGATGTAATATCTTTTTGCGCTGAGAATCGAGATCAAGTCGCCCGGTTATCATAGGTACATTACGAACGTACGAAACGTCACGTACTGTCAAGGCGGCTGACACGTCGTGTGCTCTCCCCTGGGAGCTATTATTTAGCCAACATCGGTGCACGCGGCGGCGAGGAGCGACGGGGGTGGGTAGACTCTCCTTGGGGGTGTGTTTCGGAGCCTGGTAGACGTCACACGCTAGGTCGGAGCTAGTAGACGTAGGGATGGGACGTCCCGGAGCGCGATTCCCCGTAAATATATGCGCGGTGTGTGATTGACGCTTACACGAACGACAGAACCCCATCGCCCCTTGACTCCTACAACTCGCGGAGGTTTAAATAACCCGTCTCGCCCCGCAGGAGGGCATTGCGTCGCCGTTAAACCCGCATTCCTGGATTACTCTTACGTGTACAGTGAGAAATACTTTTCGGAAGTACACTAAAAAAATCCAGATTTAGTTAAAAGGTTTAGTTTTTTAACAAAATTTCTTTTTCTCAGTGTACTTGTCTTTTGTTAAAATAACTAACGAGACATTAATGATTTTAAATTATTTATTATATTTCTTGCTTTTTACACTTACATATTATTTTAATTTTAATGAAGGCTCGATTTTTTATAATAAAAAAAAAATTAAATAAATAAATAAACAGCGATTGTCTTTTAATACGCGAATGATTGCCGGACGAGGAATAGTTCCGAAAATCGAAACGGACTTTACGATTGTACAATGACCGTATATGACAATGTACACGCACACGGTAGGGCGTGAATCGGTGACAGGGGGGTGTGTCCCTTCTTCTCGAGTTTAGGGTCGGGTAAGCCACGTGGTGACGTAAAGTACGTTTCATGCGAGAACGAAAGGGATCGAAGAGGAGGAGGAGAATAAATAGTTGGTGCAGAAAAAGCAAGAGCGAAAGAGAGAGACAGCGAGCGGGAGAGCAGCCTCTCTTTCTCTTTCTTTCTCTCCCTCCGTGTTAACTGGTGCTAAGTGAATCTGTGGCCACGCTTTGGGGTAGCGGCGTGTAGAGGGTTAGTATCGCTGCTGGAACGTCATTGAATTGCTCGCAGGACCACTTTTCCATACGATGATCCGCGCGACAACTGGTTATAATTTAATAATCACATGAATATATCGTAGCCACTGCCTTTTCATTTGCTAATATACGGGTGCGATACAGGGTATATTTGATAATTCGGTCAAGCAGTTTAAAGCTTTGAATACGAGATGAGATTAAATCGTGTCGGCTCGGAGCGAGAGAAAAGTTTTTTACACCGCCGTAAAAAAAAAAAGAAAAAAAAAAAGGATATTAAAACCGTTGCGTTTTCGATGAGAGAATGGAAGTAAAATCGTTCGCTCTCGGTACGTTCGACCGAAGGGTGTGATTGTAGACGATCTCATTTCCGCGAGTGGCCGGAAGGAGAACTAGTTTCGTGTGATTTTTCTCGCGTGGCGCGCGTCATCCTTCTCGGCATTCGAACGTGTCGCGTTATCTGTCAGTCGCAGGGAAGCGAACACCTCGCGCGAAACAAGTCTGTTAATTCGCGGCGACCCTCCCGCGATCGGGCCCAGACTTAATCCACCCTTGCCGGCGCCGCCGATATCAGCGCCGGGCGATAAAATCTTGGTGCTCGCACACGCGGCGTCTACATGATAAATCGGATTAGCCGGCGCGTAGGGACGAGCTCGGCATATGCTACGAGCTGAGCGTGGCATATTGCCGATCGCAAGCGGGAGAGACGGAGAGACCACCCTCGCGGGGATCATCTTTTTCGGAGGGACCGGGGGTTGATGTCGGTGTTCTAATGTTTCGCTCTCTGTGGGATAGTTAGAGCGTCATCCCCAACTATTACAGCGCCCGTTTCTCGTAGGCACAGGGATGGGAAAGCGCAACTATCCGACCCTTGTCGCGGGCGATCCGGGACGGCACGGGATTATTCATGATGCTATCCGTGACGAAATTTTATTCGCCGATGGTTGCGCGCGCGGAAGATGCATATAGGCGGCAATGTATATTTAATCTGTACGACAAACAATAATGACGTGTAATTTTACATTTTTTAATTAAACTCTGAAATACCTGCATACGTTCGATCGCATTTAGATTTAAATTTCAGTCTTAAAAAAATTTCTTTTTTTAATGCGACTATTTATAAAACGATGTATCTGCTACTCGATAGGCTTAACAATCTTAAGAAACGTTTCGACGTCTGATTAGAGTCTTGATTTGTTTTTCGGTTTTCCTAACTTACCTCCTAGCCGCGGGGTAGCCACCCTGGTGGTAACGTAACGACGGTGCGTGGGGAGGGGGGGGGAGGGGGCACGATCCACACAATGAATGGTATTCGCCCCAAGGCCGTACCGATATACACGTTCACCAACAATGTGCCCGGGCACTAGCTCTATCCACGCTATGCTAATATCAAGGACCCGTGTGCACACACAATGTCGGCTCGTGTAATATTTGGCGACGTCAATAACCCAAAATAAATACCCTTTTGTACCGTACATCGGGTGCTCCCGGCGCTGCCGCTACTCCACCTGAAACCGCGTGCTCTCGTTTCGTGGTTGAAACGCGTGTCGCGCACGTCTTCAAACTCATCGGGAGTCCGGTATTAGCGTAATTGCAAACTAAAAACGGGAAAGACGTATCTAATGGTTAAAATTGTAAAAATTTAATGTTTTAAATATTAAAAGTATAGATAGATTTCGTTGGCCGTGGTATTTAGAATTAAAATTTGTAATAATTGTTTTTATTTGATGCCGTCGAGTTTCTCGCGAAACAAAAATCACCGTGGCGATCTTCGTCCGGCAATCATTCGCGTATTAAAAGACAATCGTTGCTGTTTTTTTTTGTTATTAAAAGAAATCGAGCCTTTATTAAAATATAAGATTTACAAAACTAATTTAATATTAACATAAGAAAAATATTTTTTTACATCTACAAATTTCTTTTTTTTTTTATCCAAATTACTGTACGAGACGAAATCTGCAATAAAGAACACCTGGTCCCGCGGGTGGCAGATCCTTCGTGCGAGGGTCGGCCTTTCTTGGTAGACGCGTGTCCACGCATCGTCACACCTGCTTACGCAAAGCCTCGTTCGCGTACGCTGCTTCCAAGTCTCCGCGGCTCGTCGCCTTTCGCTTCTCTTTTCTTCGATGCGTTTCTTCATGTCCGTCGTGTCGTCGCGAGCCGTATCGTCACGGACCGAATCTTTTCGAGCGCCTTGCGAAGGGAAACCATAAAAATGTAAGGGCACGTCGAGTACTTAAGTACATTGCACGGACACGTTATACATATATGTCACGCGCGGTTCGCAGAAATTAAGATTTCTGTATTTTCCGTCCGACTATTTTTCTTTCATTTTATTCCCTTCAGTTTCGTAGCGTTACGCCCTTTGTCGAGATAATTCGGATATTTCAAAGGGTATGCCAACTTAAATATAGACCTCGTTTTCTGTGTAAGGAACGCGTGATCTTGAGCACCGAATTCTTACCTTCGTCGGCAGAGTCCCGCCATAGATCTTCGGTTAAATCCGGCGCGCACGAGCTCTCCGATCCTGCGGGATCAACGGAGCAGAGCGGACTTATCGGGATCGGAATGAGGAGTATTGGCTCGCGGCGGGGGTGATTCGTACTGCCCTTCTATCGGCTACCGGGCCCCCTCGAGTTTCGGTCCCACGCACCTGGGTACCCCGGCAAGAACCGCGACGGGGAACTTTTGTCATGGTAATACCCTGCCGCTACCCTTCCACGCCACTTCGTCCCGCATCACCGAGGTCAAGCTCTCAAGCCCCTCCAACCCTCCCCCGATCTATTCCCGTTGTGCTGAACGGCCAGGTGTTCGGTCCTTGTGCCTGGAGGAGTTCCTCGAGACCCTCCTGTCATCCGATCAGGGAGGGAGGGATTTCTCCTGACCCACGACTTCGACGGCGAGACGGGAACCTCGGTAAAAAAGGGAGGACCCGACGGAAGAGTTGGCTCGCGCCTGTATAGATGGGTACATTACCCTCGGGAGCTTGCTTATATGCTTGCGCGTAGCACATACTCGGCGTATTAATTAGGGAGCCCGGGCAGGTTGGCCGACTTTTTACATTTTATTAATTTAATTTTTTTTTAATTTAAATCTATAAAATTAATGAAAAAGAAAAAAAAAATCATTAACGCTATCTTAAAGTGCTTTATTTAGAGAGTACTTACATTTTTTTTTGGAAATCTTTAAAATAAATTACAAAAAAGTTTATGTTAATTTTTCAATCACATTTTTTTTCGGTCAACCTGCCCCGTAGATCTGGGGTAAATTAACCGACAGTAAATTTTAGAATAAAATACAAAAAATAATAATATAACTAGAAAACAATAAATTAAACGCAACATATAATTCAATAGTTAAACAAAAAGTAAATTATTAAATATTAATTTTCCAAATCATATTAATTTTTCTTAAGTATTTCTATCAATTTTCTTCTTTGAATTTTCTCTTCTTCTTTTCCTTTTTTATTTTACTCTAATTATATTTTGCTCTTCTGCTGCTAATTTATTTCGAACCAGAGAATCAGTTAATAAACCTACGTACGACGTCGTGAAATTATTACACGAAACGGGAAGTTTACGGATTCGGCCGAGAATTGATCGCGTTTTATTGTAAGGGAAAACTATAACGATTAATTAGCTCACAGATCGTAAGTCATTACCGGGGTGAAATATATGAAAACGAGCGCGGACACGGTGTCACGGTGTCTTATCTCTCAGAAACGTGTCGCTAGTTATCATCAGGCCACGTTGCGCCGATACCGTCGCAACATAGCCGAGGCGATTAATCTTAGCTCCAGCCAGGACGACACGGTGTCCCGGAGGTTCTGCAGCCCCGTCAGGGTAATGATCCGTGGCACGCGTGATAACCCACCGCTCTTGCGTGTCCTGCAAGCTACCCTCTATGGCCTCGTAACGTCCACCCAACATATCGATGACCCGGAAATTCCAGCCGGCATGTAACGCGTCTCTCGTGGACGTTTAACGAAAAAAAGGTTCACACGCGCGAAATCTTGCGAAAACAAAAAAAAAATACTTTTCTTTGGTTCTTTTTTTTTTTTTTTTTACGGTAGAGAGAAGGAATATTTATAAAACGTGAAACGTTGAAGTCGGATGCAATTCAGAGAAAATTGATCAATTGTTTCGCAGGATTTGGTACTGAGAACCAGTCGCGTCATACGCACGATGATCCGGTACTCGAGCCGGCCAACTGGTTTGGCAAGTATTGAAATAGACTGCCCTCTTATAAGCACGAACGGGGGCTGCCACTTTAAAATATAATGATCTACTGGGTGTTTAATGCGCAGAAATATTGCAATTTTTAAGTAGAAGCTCTAATGCGCTTACTTAAACGAAGTCATTGAATATTTTTACGCGACATATTATTTGCACATCTTTTTCCGTTTGAACTCTCAATCTCGTAACGAATTATATTTCCCGATCTTTTTTTTTCTTTCTTTTTTTTTCTTAATTTTATTCAAATCATTTACTCCTTGAAATCTAGCTCGTGGATTCTTTGCAAGTTTAATTTTATTTCACGACGCGATCGACTTGTGCGTATTCCTTCTTAAACCGCGACTATTCGCGGCGCATACGAAATTCGCGGAGACGCGAAATTGGATTTAACGGAGCACCCCATATACGACGTCGTGAGAGCGCAGCCGGTCACGTCCCGGCCGCGTGAAATCAATGTTTCATAAGCACAGTTAACAGAACCGACCGCCATGTACACCGTGACCAATGTACATCTTGATTTAGTAGGTCCGGTGGACGCGTTTAGGTAGTCTCGTTTGGTCGTTGAAGGTAGGCTTAGGGTGAATACGTTGGTCGCCCGGTTGCTTCTCCGTTGCTCACGAGCTGTCTCGTTAGCAGCAGCCAGACGTGAACGAGCGAGCCGTACCGGCGAGAGCAGGGAAGGCGGCGGGAGGGAGGAATTACAAGAGGGAGGATGTCTAATAAAGCAATTCCGTTATGGTGCCCAGCGTAATATGAGAAGCTATCCGCCCTCGTTGAATGCGAGATTTTTATGCGGTTACCTGTCCGCCGGTCTGGAGAAATCAAAAACATCGGATAAGACGAGGAAAAACGGTACAACTCACTGCGAGAGCGCGAATGTTAAGAGATACTGTTAAAAAAAAAAAAAAAAAATATAAAATGAAAAATGCTTTTAACCAAATTGTATAGTTTTGAATTAAAAAGTGACGGAGCACTTTGTCGCGAAATTAAAACATACATCTTTATGTTTATAGCAAACATATATATTTCAGAAAGAGATCTTCTTTCGAATACTAATTCTCGACCGTGAAACAGATGTACTTTTTTTTTTTTTTTCTCGTGTAAATCTGAAAATCAACTCGACGCTTTCTTTCATTCCCTCACGACTTCTTCGCATTTCACGTCTTTCCGTTCGTCTAAGACACGTTCGTAAAATTCGTCAACGCGCACAATGACGATCTATATAGCTTCATTAAACGCGTGACCATTCAGGACGTACGGCATCCGTGACGCCTCTGGACTCTCAACGAGCGAATTAGGGAGATTTACGAGCCTGGGACGTGACCGTGGGTCTGACTAGGAATAGACCGTATCTACTTTTCGACTTTATCTCTCGTTGCGAACGATATCGATTAAAATTTCGCTCGTAAAACAAAAAATTTCAATAAATCACCGCGCTACTTATTTTAAAAAATTATTTACGCGTTACTGATACTTGCCACCGCACCTCCGTCTAGATTTGACAGAATCTTTACTTTTTTAACAAAATGAACACCTGAAAAATCGTCAACGAAACGGGAAAGTAAATAAAAAAAAAAAAGAAGGGAAAGGGTCAGAGGGTATCGCGCATTGTTTTTAACCAGGCCCCGGTGGACGTGGTTTTGCAGCAGTCTTTCGCGCACAGAACCACCGCTGCGTTCGGCCGGAAGTCGTTCTCGCCATCGGTTCGGGGGTGCCCCCGGGTACTCGTATTCCAAGTGCCCGACGTGCAAAAAAGGCCCATTCCAATCTCACGGCGTAAACGCCGCGGGAGGCCGCAACAGGATTCTCTGGTTTACACACCGACGGCGTGCACACACGCACGCACACACGTGCGCCGCTTATAAATCATTAGCGGGCCGAGCGATTAGTCCTTGCCGAGGGGTTGCAGAGGGGGGTATAGGTCGCAGTCGCTCGTGGTGCTGGCGGCAATGCGTGGCACTCGGTATACGGTCGTGGAGGGCAAGGGGGTGGAAATGATTATTGCCGCGGCGCACATAGGCTGGTTAGGGGAAAATTATTAGTAGCCCCTGATTGGAGCTACTTCCCTTCGACTAAGAGGGTTCTAATATACTAACGAGTGCCTCCGTATCGACGTACCATCCGAAAAGATTTACCGCGATCTCTCCTGTATTTACTTAACGCGAACGCGTAAACGACAAATTTATTTCAATAAAAGGCGTTGCGAATTGAATACGAATATAAAACCGCATTGTGGATTAGTAAGTCGACGAACGTGGAAACTTAAATGAAAGTAATAATAATCGATGACAGTTACGGGTTTGATATTATAAAGTGCGGAATTTTAATTAACATGCTCGAGTTAATATGCAGGCGACGCTCTTTTAATGTCATCGGCGAATAAATTCGATTTAAACAGCTCTCTAATAAATTCACAATTAACGCGATTAATTGAGGCTAAAAAATAATTGCCTAAAAATAATAGCAATTTATTAAATTTGCGGAAAACAAATATAAAATTATCGTTATAAATTTATTTCTAAATTTATCTAGCTGTCGATTACTAATACCGTTCCTTACGAGCTCGTCCCGCAATGTTTCGCTATGCCACACGACGTAATCGAATTATTAACACTATTTACGGAAAAATGTGTCAGGCGTTTTGACGTCGAGCGATATCGACATGTCGGGGATCACAGGTCTTGGTATCGACGCACCGTATCGGCGACGCGTTATCTTGTCCTCGACGGAGGAACGCAACCTGTTGAAGAGTCGACGAGGATTCGTGCATACATGAAATCTCGACGAGAAGGCAAGGACGTGCGTGACAAGCACGCGTCGTGTCGCGAAAAGCGTTCTGTAACGGCAGTTTCCCCCGTGTGTCGGATCTGTCGATACCTTTTCAACTTTTCGATTGGTAAGCATCGTCACGCTGCCAACACCTTTTCCGTTATCTGACTGCGTCGTCTCTGCCACGTCAAGGCGCTCCAATATCAACGTGATCGTGTGTCGTGTCTTCTATCGCAAACGATGCCACTTTCGTTACCGAGCGAGGTTACATAGTCGTGAACAGACACAAGTCATTAGATTACATTTTTTACGATAAAAACAGAAAAATTTCTTTTAATTCAATACAGTTTTTAAACGAATTACTTCACGTAATAATAAAAAAAAAATTATCTGTTTATTTTTTGGTTTTGTCTCAAAATTACGCGTGTAATTTATTTTAAATTCTTTTTTTATTAAAACAAAAAAAATTAAACATTGCAGTTTGTACGTCGTTTAAATCGTGACAATTTGATTAAATTAAGACAGACAGCCCTTTTAACAACCCTTTCGACAACCCTTTCGAGGCCTTACTTTACCCCTACGATTCCCATTTCCGCCTCGTATTTGAATTCTTATCGTACAATTCAGAGCGCGATTTTAGCTTGTTACAATTATTCATTCTTTTCACTAGAAAAAACCAGATCCGACACAGTGCAATAAGATAAAAATCAAGAAGGAGATGGCGATTTTTTTTTGTAAGCAATTTGTCGAAAGCTTTTAATAAATAACAATTATTAGGAAACTATTTTAAAATGCACTGACAAACTTGTTAATCTTATAAACTATTATTTTGAGCAAAACTTAAAAAAAAATAATCACAATAATCCGTCTTTAAAAAAATCTATTTTACATTATACGTATTTACGGTATGCATATACGTGCAACTTAAATGATATCGATACGCCGTACTCCTTTATTATCTGGCCGTCGGTTATCACCGGCTCGGCCATCTATGACGCGGTACATCGATCTTCGCATTTTATACACCCGGTAGCATCTGGGGAACGGGCAGTCTTTAGGTGGAGTTAGCTGTAGGGCAGAGAGAAGGCAGGCGTCGCGGTAGCAGAGTTAGCTCCTACTGGCTCCTAATTGGGAGACCGGCAACTAACTCTCTTAATTACCGCCTCTACTTCCTCGTCTCTCCTCCGTCGGCCTCCGCTTTCTCTCGGCACCTCCTCGTTCTCGTTCGTCTGTCTCCACCTCCTCCGGATCTGCCGACGTCTTTTCTGCCCTCCTTTCCGCCCTTTCTTCGTACGTTTCTCGCGTTCCCTCTTTCGGTGCCGTTTTCTCGCCCTTTTCAGATTCAGGCCTGAAAGCTCTGAGAAAAGTTCCGTCGACTTAATTACACGGAATAATCCTCGGGGGGGTGCGAAGCCTTGCCCGCCCTGAGCCCGGGCTCCGCTTGCGCATTAAGAAATTTTCTGAAGCGCGTCGCGAAAGCTTCTTTTTTTTTTTTTTTTTTTTCGGCTCGACTAATTTCGCCGTTCTCCCTACGTCACGCTCCATCCGTGACACTCATGACATTACGCTAGAATAAAGGACCTTCGATCTTTCCGCTGGTTACGTAGATTATCTGCCGTTCGCCATTATTCTTCCGAAGATAGGCGGCGTAACGATAGAAACGTGGGAACAATCTTTTTTTTCTTTTTCTTTCTCTCTCTCTTTCTCTATTTTTTTTTTTTTTTTTTTTTTTTTTCTCGAAGTACGGTGAAGTTCCTTGTATGCATCTGGGTCACACGAGACGTGTGAATTCCCTGTCACCAGAAGTCGTAAAGCTCTCGTTATCCGTCATTGTTGTAGAAAACGGAATGAGGCGCGCGACGCACGCACGGGAGCGTTGGCGTTGATCCCTGGGTATCTCCAGGTGCCGCCGACATCTTCATCGGCGTTTCTAACAGCGGGAAGCCGACCGATTTTGCTTTGATTCCGGATCGCCCATAGAATCTAGATTTTTACTGTTAGGAAAATACGCAAGGCTCGCGCGGTAATAATTTTATTTCGAAATGGGAACTCCCGTCGGACGTTGTCCGTGTATGCGTTTGAGAATTGTATAATACGTTGCCTTCCTTGGTCAGAAACTTTCAGCAGTTCGAGACGTGCATATCTTTCTGGGAAAATTGTCACGATGAGAAAAAAAAAAGATACGATTGCTTTTGAATTTAGTTACGACTTCTTCAGCATAGGCAAAGCGTTCAAAAGTATTTTTCAATGTAGATAAGGTTGAGCTTTGCGTCGAAAATTTGAACCTCTTTATCGTTTTACTTTCTTGAGTCACCAGCAGGGAAGCCTCTTTTCCAGTATCTCTTTTATCACATATCTCTCCTTGTTCTCTCTATCTCTCTTTCTCTCGCTCTTTTTCCTCTCTCTCTCCGACCTCCGCCGGGGAGATCCGACAATAGGCTGCAGTAGTTCTCATTTGATTAATAACCCGTCCACAATGAGCACTCCCAGTGGCTCTCACTTGATTAACGATCTCCGGAGAACGTCACAATGCCGATAGCCGTTCCGCGATCTATAACGAATGGCCGACAACCTCGTGATCTAGTCCGCTGGGAATCAGACGCGTCGGAATCGATACTGCGCAAGAATTCGCGTCCTTCCACTTTGCCTTCGAAGACGATTTATAGTCCTTGCGGTTGAAAATTATGCGCGCGCATGCACCGACACGCGTACGTGACCGATATTTAATCGCTCGCACGGATACGTGCTGCTCGCTCGGGCAAATTTAACAGTAAACGGGGAATAAACTGCAGAATGGTAATTTAATGTAATTTGCACAACGCCAATTGTGCCGGTCTTTGATCGCGATTCGGATATCTCACGTACGATCAGGTCGGACATGACGGTACAATCTTGCAGGAGTCGCGTTAGCTTTTATACGTCTATTATTAGGGGCGTCAGCAGTAAGATCATCTCTCCGGGCCGTAAACGTGTTAGCGAAGAATGCCACTTTCATTTAAGCGGGCTACATAACAAAACCGTGGCAGATGGATAGCAATGGTGCGTGTGCCGGGGCTCGGATTTTAGGCAAACGAGGCAGTTACAGGCGTTTGCATAATTTAATATGCTGCAAACGAGTTCTCGCTACCTGTGTTTATGCAGCAATAAAATCTGAAAGGATCAGGTGCTTTGTCCTGGACCGCGCAACGTTTTGTGCTTGACGTCGTTGACCCTGTCTTCCTCGCCATTACCAGCCGCGGGCGAAGCGCGCGCAACAAAGAGATCAGCTGTCAGATAAACAGCCGAGAGAAAATTTGTGTTGCCAATAAAGGCGGCGACGCGCATGCCTCGTTTCTTGCAAGCGGGCCAACTAAGCGCAAGGAGAGAGAACGCGGAAAGGCGGATGTAGACGGAGGAGAATTGGACACGAGAGATAATCCGCGCGAGCGCGGCGATATCGGCTTGATATATCGTCGCCCGGTATTTAGTTTAAAGTGAATCGCGGGAATAACGATTTCCCACCACGTTCGCGCCTGCCGCGCGATTTTTTCGGGGATTGTACATTTGAGACGCGGCGCGCCCTACGACGCCACAGTTAGGAATATTTAAGAAAAATATTTATCAATCTTTTCGACGCGGACGGTAAATCCTGGTACTCCGACACGTCGAATATTACCTTGTACAGAGACGAATCTCGCCCCTCTTTTTCTCTCCGGTCTAAAATGGCGGAGCGTATCCTATGTCGTGGGAACCTTTTTGCCAACTGGAGCACGACTGGGCCCTGCGGAGGGCTCGTCGGAATCCGAGCAGGTAGCCCTCGCACGCACAGGGTCGTCTTAGGATTGTGAGAAAAATCGTTTGGCTTGTCGGTAGATTTTGCGATGGCGTCTCGCCCATTCTCGGATTTACTGCGAGAATATGAATCGCATTGCCTCCTCGATATTCCATCGTGTACTTCTCCGATAATATGAATCGAAAAATATCGTATGACGCGGTAGTAAGATTTCGTAAGTAGATTTCTTGCGACATTCCACCGTTGTTAATTTATATTTTATCTTCCACCTGTAATTGTTCTGAGCTACTAGCCGTCGTAAATTTTTTTCTAATCTACGACGATAATTGTAAATAAAATAATAGTAATTTTCAAGGAATAAGAAAATTCATGTCTGAAGCGAAGAAAAAAATATTCCCAACATTTTTCGCAGACGAAAGGGTTGTAGATTCGTAGCAGTCTCCGGATAAGGACGTATCCCGTAGTAGAGTCGACATAAAGTCAGAAAAAAAAAAGAGTGAGAAAAATACGTTTCTATACAAGTCGTCGTTATGCATCGAATGCATCTCTCGGGACGGAAGAAACGAGCAGTTAACACCGCGATGTATCATTAACGTTACAGTAAAAAGGGGAAAATAATAAGAATCGAGGTGCCGAGGGGTTAGCCAGTGAAACAACGTGATAATTCCCCGATAGGTATAACACGAGTGCTGAATTTCCGAGGGAATATTGCCGGCAATTCCGCGCGAGCTAGACAATAAATTGGTTTTGCGCGTCGGCACAATTGTTACGACAATTAGCAGCGCCGTCACTAATTTCGACTAATTAACGTGAAGAGAAAAGTCCCGAAACATTGGCATCGTGCGAGTATCGATGCACCCGCCGGGTGACATTGCTCGTTAAAACGTCGGCGCGGATGACTGAATCCATTTAATGGCTTCTAATTAATGGCCGCGCTGTTTATTTGGAAGGATTTGGGTTGCGACGTAGCTCGGATTTGCCTTTGCAATTTTTTCCTTATACGTACATATGTATTATATATAAAATTATATTTCTTTATGTATTTTTGTGTGTATTAAGTACGAGCATTATGTATCGCGTTAATGGCGAGAAAATTAATCACGACGTAGGAGTTTGAGGGAAATGCCTTAATTGATATCCAGAGATAATAGAACGGCAGAGTGACGCGTTGAAATATTCGCGTGGAAATTGAATATCGGCGACGAGAAATTTGCAATACACGGGGATGACCGGAGGAATCGGTTTTGCGTACACAATCATGTTAATAAATACCACAGAGGCCGTCCCAGCGCTAATTAATGCAGATACGCACGTGATTATGTAGAATTTGCGTTATGTGACGCGCTGATGGTAATACTAATGCGGCTCGTTTCTATATTTCGGCGGGGTAATGAAAGAAAACGGCTAATATTGCGGTAATGGACTCGTTTGCAATTGACTACGTAACGTTTTGTGGCTGTCTTTGTTAGATAATTGAATTACATACCGGGAATTCGTATTGTAAATTATTCCCGTCCGCTTTTATAACCGCGGTGTCCCGCGTAAAAATTTTATTTCCTAAAAATTTCTGTAAACGCGATTTAAAACGTTCAATTTTACACGCGCGTGTTATACGCTCGCTTACACAATCCTTTATTTATAGGCCGATGAAATTCTCTCATCTGACGATGAAATTATTACGTCGCTTTAATAAGTGATTCTTATTAAATGCGAATATATCGGTGAACGCGAGCGACAATCGGTCGCGATCTGACGGTCGGATATCAGCAGCGACGTCGAGAATTTCCGGCGGGACGAGAAAGGGGACGAAATAACGGGCAAAGTAGAAGACGGGACGAGGAAAGAAATAGACGAAATGCAAATGTACCGCACAGCGAGTACGCGCGAGGGTGGCGGCATCGGTTGCGGCGGGGGTGGTACAGGAGGAGGAGGGAGGGAGAGGATGCTTAAATTTCCGATATTTTAACCGCGCGGCTTACTCGTGCAACAAGTCCTTTCTCCTCGGTTGCCTCTGAAAGCGCGCGCCTAAGTAATTTCGGTTACGCCATCATTCGGTTCGCAGCTTCCACGCGCGCCCTGGCAGCCGGCTCTTCGATTCCTCTGGCGCGATCCTTCCTTCTTTTTTTTTTTTTTTTTATCTTGATCTGCATCTACACATTCGCCTGTCAAACCCTCTACTCCAGTTTCTAATCTACCTTTGTAATTTAATACTGCTAGATTTAACTGCAAAAAAAAAAATAAATAAATATGACAGTTAATACTGCATGGAATATAATATTTTATAGGTTCGCGCGCAGAACCGTGAGATCACACATGATTAAGGAGAACCGTGCGGTTGTGAGGCGTGAACTCTCCGATGATGTAGTCTACCGAGTAGGATTACCCGCTTTGAATATATCCAAATATTTAATTATACCACCGTTAAAAAAAATTTAAAAAAAGTTAAAAATTTTTTTTCGTCACGCCAATTACTTTATACGATCATCCGCGATTGACGAGACCTTCGCGTCTGGATCACGAATACCAATCGCGTCACGGTGTGACATTCATATCCGCGGATATCCCAACTTATTTCACCTTTCAAGAATGCAGCCTTTTTAAGCCCGCATTTCGAAGGCGGCACAAAGAGATCCCATTAAACGGAAGTCCGCCACGTAGTGCGTGCGCGTTCCGTATCGTCATCATTCTCGCTTCGGTCCGTATTGTACAAAGAAGAATATGCGCGCACGCGCGCGTCCACGTGGGTGTGCAAAAGGGTGATATCATCCCCCGTTAATGCGATGCAGGCGCGATGATCCGAGAGCAATATACGACGGTCCTCTCTTTCTCGCCGTCTCGCGGTCCCCTCGAACCCCAGGCGTCGGGATAACCTCGCTGGGACCCCCCTTCGGGCGCCCGGGACACCGCGATATTGCTTGTTTTATTGGAGCGTAAGACCCGCTTTCTTTTGACACCGTCTCCAACGGCCGGGTTAACAGCGAGAATCTCGCGAAGAGAGAAAAAAAAGTCATTTCACCGGATACTTAGAAACGGGAAGCCGGAAAGCACATCCTTTGGGGGACGAAACGATCCTCGATTTCGCGACCCGGGCGGGCGATAAACGAAACAGATTGGCGCGTTAAATCTCGGCATCGTCGGCGCATCGGGGGAAAAAAAAGAAAAAAAAAGAAAATACACGTACCCGAGTATATCCGCGTTTTTATGGAAAAGCGCCGGGCCGCTTGGAATAATTTAACAGCCAATGTCGCACTCGGCAGCCACGTCGTTTCGCGTATTTACATTCGGCGCGGTTGATCGAATAAAGATTATGTATTAATAATTGTTAAAAAATATTTTTATTGTTGTAATTTTCTTTTTTTTTTTTAGATAATTTTTTAATAAATTGTTTACATCGAAAACACGAAGAACGTTTTATCTCAAGATGAATTAAAATTATATCCGAAAACTTTATCTTAACTTTGAAACGCGGCGCGGATACGTATCCACATCGAACGATCCCCGTCGATGATATTTAAATCTCACGAGATCGTCTAGAACCCGTTCTGTTTCGACAAAATGGCGAGAACGAAATGGGAGAAAGGTTGAAGGACGGGGTGGCCGCGGGAAATGAGGATCGCGCGCGCGCGCAACCGGATGCGAGCGAGCGCGATAGAGGAAGCCGCGGCGGGCCAGAAAGAGAGGAATCCACTAAATTTATCAGTGGTCATCCGAGGGCGGAACCGAGGCCGGGGACAAATTCCATCGCGAGCGTCGCCCTCTTTCGCGAACGAGCACACGGAACGTTAGCCGGCGCGGGGGGTTGGTCGGGGTGAATGGTCGGCTCGTTGGCCGGCGACCGAGCGATTCTACTCCCTTCCCCCTCGTCTCCTCACCCTCACCCTCCTTCGTCCGTCGCGACCCGGCGTAAGTCATTGCGGCTGACCGGAAGTCACGGGATCACCGGAACTCAGGATATTTATGCGAGCGCATCCACCGACCGGAGCATTACCCGTAATAAGGAAATTGCGAATTTATTACAGGAGCCCTCCGCCACTCTCCTCCGGTTTCTCCACGCTGTCGGCACACTCCCGGCCACCCCCCTTCCCTCTCTCCCCGCCCTGGACCTTCTTCCTCTTCTTCGATATTGTCCGCCGCGGAGTCGAAGGGGGTCCGGTCCGAGAGTTATTTCGGCTTTTATGGGTCGGGACCGCCATGGGTCATCCGGCAACGTTCCAGATGATGGGGAAAAAAAGCTTGCGACTAGGGTGGGTGGTAGTAGCAAAAGAGGAACAAAATTGATCATTCGAGGTCTTTGACTACCGCAAAATCCATATCGTTCCTTTCGGACTATTGTTGAAATACTCCCGCGAAGATGACAGGTGGTACGATTTGAAAAATCGCCCTGGGATAAATCCGAATTGCAGAACGTGAAAATTCGCACTTGTGAAATTATCGTTTATAAATTAAAAAAATTCCGGAGATAATCGACCGCGTTCTCTTAATGATATATTTACGTAAACGCGCTTCTATTTTTGCAGCCGTGAAATAGTACAATTTTTAATCACGAATATATTAATTTTATTCCAACGTTGATAGTTTATAAGACCTTATCCTTCTCATTTACAGCATGGCATATTTATAATTAAAAAAGAAAAAATTCTGAAATTTAATATCTGTAGAATCTTTCATTTATTCATAAAAAAATTTTTTTTTTTTTTCTAATTTTTTTTTCTTCAAAAAAGTGCACAACGCCATACTGCTTACATAATTGCGTACGTTAAGACAGGACAAGCTCATCGTCCTATATTATGACAACCATGCGCTAAATGAGATTATATTTCATGTACGAGCGTTTGTTCGGCCATGCGTTACGTCAAAATCGCGGCGCGCACTCGACATGTAAAATTCAAGGCATTTAGTGCATTATGAAGTGGCTTTATTAAATCATGATACGTTAATAAATTAAATTATGGATATTAAAACGGTCTAATACTAAATAAAAGCATATTATGCCGCGTCGGTGCAAATTTAATCATGTAACGAACTAATATCGCTGTCATTAAGTATGTAGGAGAACTAATAACAATATGATTATAATAATTATTATTGTTATCATTGTTGTTAAGTACCTTAAAACTTACGCGAAAAGCCGAGAGCCGTCAAGTTTTCATTGTACGCGTTCGTGTATACGGCGCGTTATTTTCGCGCTGGCGTTAATTCTCGTACGGCTGACGGCGGGATGCCGCGCCGGGATCTTCGTTGGTAAAACGCTAAGAGGCGTAAATCCGCGAGAGAAAGAAAAAGCGTGTCACGGGACCTGGATACTGTGAGCGAAAGCCACAGGGGACTATTAGCACACATCATCGACAGCCGGGTCGCTGCTCGTGATGCGCCGGCATTGTTGTGCCCGGTTGAACGCTGGCAGGAGGCGTGGTTCCGCGATAATTCATTCTTGATTGCGTGTCTGATACATACGATCCGTAATTATACCGCTGTGCCATGTGCATACGCTCGTTCTCGAAATCATTCGGGAGAACACACTGGGTCTTTCGCGCCGCGCCGGATTTCCCGACCGTTTTCCCGCATCTCCGGTTTCTTAAATTTTACTTGCGATTTTACGAGAGCGCGAGACTACACCAAGCTCAAGTGAGAACAGAGAATTAATAAAGTATAAGATCGTACAAATTTTCCGAAAAAAAAAAAAATAAAAAATAAAGATTATTACTTAAAATATATTTCGTAGCAAGCGAGTTACGTGGTTCGTAAACGGTTCAATGTTTCGATGAGTTTCTCATTGAAAAACGGAGTCAGGGCTTCTCTCTCTGCCGCGAAAGGAATATGCGCTAGGCGAAATGAGGCGAGGCGAGGCGAGGCGAGATGAGAGAAGGCGAGAAGAAGAGAGGCCAAGGTGAAAGAGTCAGGAGAGTTATTGATGATGCACGGGCACGGACACCGCCGGATACTGGATACTAACGTAACTCCCGTTTCATCCATCAAGCTAAGGGATTCGGCTTAATATCCCCGATGACCGCGAACGTGGCTCTGCATCTCTAATTCGTCGCCTTCGCTTCTCTCGCCCAGAGAAAGAGAGAGTGAGAGACAGAAAAGTGTTGGCGGCGGTACGCCGTCATCGCGGTTCTTTTTTTTTTCTTCTCTCTTTTTCTCCTCTCCTCCCCCCGCTCTTCCCCTTCTTGTCTCGTTGTGTTTCTTCGCTGCTTTTTCTTACGACCGCCCGGTTCGGAGTCCTTGACGTGCCGAAGACGGGATTCCTGGCCTAAGCGTCGAATAATTGGGTGAAATATTAGCGGCCTCTAATGTCGTCGCGCCACTAAAAAGGCCCGGCCCGCTCACGCTCGGCGTAGTCGCTCGTAACGAGATCACACAGGGATTACCGACGTTAGATTAAAGTATATGTCGATCAAACCACCACACAAAAATATCGTGCGGGCCAGAGCGTTGCGAAATTGAAACCGGTATAAAAGTAGCACAACGCCGAACGTTCCCGAATACATTAAAAAGATTTTATCGTGCACCTGATTTAAAAACATTTAAATAAAAATCTGATTTATCAATTCATTGATTAATACACAAACTTGTAGGGAAATTAAATTAATTTTTGTTTAGTAAAAGTTTAATTTTAGGCTGGCTTAACTGAACAGATTCAGCTCTTAAACGCGAAACAATGTCGTATCATATCGATAGCAAGGCTCCTCGAAACCACGCTTATCACGCTTTTAAAACAAGCGGGCGCAATTGACGGGGGGTGGGGGCGTCTAATTTCGTTTCCACGCGGTCATTTTCGCCGGCCGCGCAAAGTTTGCGTAGCCTCGTCCCTCGGGGTAGGCTCCGGTCCCCGAAGAATTTCCACCCTATAAACTTCAAATCCAATCTGCGCGGCGGTATATCGAGCGTATGCCGAACGCGGGCCGTCCCCGGCAAAATATTGGACCTACGTACACACGCTCGCGCGTAGCTAACTCACGGGGTATGAACGCTCGCGAGCCTACACGTTGTTCCGTATGTATTTGTATCGCGTTCGTACACTTAAAACACGCGCACGATGGCTGGTATGCGGCGCCACGGCGTACCCATGAAATCCCTATAGGCTGTTTGACTGTACGGTAGACGAGACGGCATTATGTGAGCTTGATTGGCAACGGCAAACGTTTGCCATCGCTGTTGCAGATTTTGGCCAGCATATCCGATCACTTTACCCATGGTACCCGCGCTCGTCTCAAAGACAGCCCGAGATCGATCGCCGTTGCCGCGATAAGCCCACCGTCGCAAAGAAATCAATCGTGTTATCGCTAATTAATGATCCCTCGTTGTTTCGAAATGCCGATTTTTAAAGTCGATTATTAAAGAAATAAAAAAAAAATTTTCTTCAATTTTCTTTCTTTTTTTTTCTTTTATAATTGTTTTTGTTACTTCGATACATTTTAATAATTATATCTTTATCGTATTTTAATTACGCTCGTGATATATTAGAGCTGCCATGTGCGTGTCAACTTCTCGAAGGGTAAAACGTCGCCTACTCCACATTTGTCCGTGAGGAAGGCGTGTCGAAACTTGCGGGACCAGTCACGTCCGGGCGAAGAAAAGATCGCTCGAGAGAACCGCGAAGTGAATACGTGTCCGGCGCGTCGCGGCACGGCAAGTTATTTCGCTAATGCAGCCGCAACGAATCCATCCGACGAAGTGCACGGTGTTTGCGGCGCGAGAGGTTCGGCGGGGAAAATTAGCCGAGGTTCGTGCTCGAACGATTCTGATTAGGCTTATTGGTCACGAGCTGGATTGTCGTACGAAACAGTCGGGACGCGTTGTCGCGGCGCGTCTCATTAAAGGATCCCGCCGTGCAATCGATCTATACGCGTTCCGCGGAGCGATAAATGCCGCCGACACACAGGGGACAATCGCGTTGACGTACCACGAGCATTGATACCTTCGGGGTTTGGTTGCCAGGAAGGAAGGAAAGCGAACTGGAGAGCGACGTGGCGGGCGCGGCGATAAAGGCCCGATCACGCGTGTAACGCGCGGATTATTAATCGCGGAATAATTTGACGCCCCGGCGACAGAGCCGGTGGCGCGTTCTACTCGCCCTTCTCTCCTCTCTACACCGCCTCCTTCGTCTCGCTCCGTCCTTCTTCGCCAACCCTCCGCATCGGCTGGTGTCGTGCCGAGTTATCGGCCTCGCAGATTTGCGCTAATGTGTCTTCCGATAGTTCATAACGCCGGAATGACGCGAGAGGGATAGAGAATCCACCCCCGCGGGTTCCCCATTCTCGCCACCGTCGTCGATTCACGTTACCGTAAACCCGTAAACTTATCCGTCGCACTTCGAATCTTTTCAGGACCTCGAGAAACCAACCATTAGTCTTGTTGTCTATAATTCTTAATATTCTTTCTCTGAAAATCGATAACAGTCGAGTAAATTTTTTACGACGTTACCTATATGAATATTTTTTTATTTTACGTAACGAAACTTAAGTAAAAGCAGCTTACATTTTCGAAAAGTACAAAGTTGAGTCTCGCGGATCGGTACGTCGAACGTTAAAAATACTTAAGACAAGGAAGAAGGTTCTACGGTCGGCCGAAATAGTAGAAGATCGAGAAATCCCGTGGACGAAGTAACCGGGCGAGCAAGCAGAGCGCACGGAGTAGCTTATGTTTAATGGAATCTCTCTCTCTCTCTCTTTCTCTCACCGTCTTTTCGCGTCTTCAGCCCGCTCCTCTCTCGCGTACCCGCGAGGCGTTGTTGGTGGCAACGACGTTGACGCGAGATGGTAGTGGTTGTAGCGGTGGACACGTCATTTATCTTTCACCCTGCTACCCACCGCCTCCCTGTGCCCGCGTGTCCGCGTTCTCTGCCTCCTCCTCACCTCCTACCTCTTGCAGCAGCTTCATCGCGTGGCGCCATCTTGGGCACTCCCACTATCTCCTCCTCTACGTCCCTCTTTCCTTCTTTCCCGCTCAGGCTCCGTCGTCTCCGATCGCGAGAGGAAACCGGGACTCGCTTTCCCCCCTTTCCTCCATCGCTGTTTCTCTTTGTTTCTTCTATTTTTCGTCTCCTTCCATTCTCCGCACATCCATTCTTCTCTTACGCTCCGTCCGCCCACATCCCTCGCGCTCTCTCTTCCTCTTCAGCCTCTATTTGCTTTCTTCTTTCGTTACTTCTTCGCCGTCTTAACTATTAACTTTTAAGAAGACGCAAAATCGTCGTTCTGCCATGCGATTGTTGACGTCATCTCGCAGGTTTTCGGTCCGCGAGAAGGAAAACTGAATCGAATTTGAGTATCGCGAAATCGGTTTAAGAATCGTTAAAAAGCGACGTCGACCGGATGTTTGGCCGTGCAATTATTAAACGTTCTCTTACCTTTCTTTTTTTTTTTTATATTTCTCCCTCAGTTTTTTTAATCGGCTTCGAACACGAGGTTACCGTTAATTACGAGCGTGCAGGCTGGAGAGAAAGAGAGGGAGAGAGAGCACTACGAATTTCGAATTACCCGTGGATAGGCTTTGTTCTTCGCTTTGCCATTGTGACGCTCTCTCCAATCCACATCGGCACCAACCCTGCCGTCACTATCGCCCCCCAGCCACCCCCTGACGGCGGCAGCTTCAAAATCGTCCGCTACCTACCGGCAAGCGGGACGCAAACGAACTTTCGGTGACCATTGTAGATCCCGCGGATGCGACGTACGGTTTGTTTTTTTATATGCGTACGTACCCGCGACACGCGTCTACGCGGCAAGATCATATGACGATCGTGCGTTATGATCGTTAACGGGCGTGGAGAACGTGAATTGATTAACACTTTCGTTACCGAGTGTCTCTTTCTTTCATTTTATTCTAAAAAAGAAAAAAAAACCCCTTGCGGAACTCGAACGGTTTTTAAGTGCGAGATTTGTGAAATATCACGCTGCATTTATTAGTCCTCTTAAAATCTAAGAATATTAAATCGCGGCGAATGTAAAACGCGACGGGGGCGACTTCTTTAATTTCTAAAGTAATTATCTGGCAAATTGACGGGACGCGAAGTCTCGCCTGTAAACATTTATAATATCAGGCCCGGCTTAGCCGTCGATGAAATCTATCGCGGCCCGGCGGCAATTACCCGCGCTTTTGTCCGATCTGACGTGGCAGCGAAATCGACTGCTCGGTATCAGGGAGCGGGCTTCGACGGGTCTGCTCGAGTTTTCCGAGTCCGGGCACGTAGCCCAGGGCCCTCTCGTGGAATATTAGCTTGGTAGCGGGATTCGAGCCCGCATAGGGTCGAGCTTGCGAACGACAGACGTGCATACCGTATTAAGCCCGCGGGGACTTCGCCTGACTACATGCACAACGCGTACCGAGCCCAACGCTCTGCTATACAGGATATGTATATCGGAGACACTCGCGCGCCAGTTCCTGTGCGGCTGCCGGAATATAATCTCGGAAGAACGGCCATTATTTTAGAGCAGAGAGATAGATAGCCTTATCTTATCTAGGGTACACCCATGGTCGCACGGAAAAGATGGCCGTTTCTATTGTAATATTTTGACAGTAAATAATTTCTACTAAATTTTCTTCCTTTTTTTCTTTTGTTTCTTATATTCTAATCGTATTACGCACTGTAGACGGTACTAAAATAATTTGCCAGGTATGAAAGTTAATAAAAAAAATTTAAAAAAAGTTACTATTTCAAAAGAACTGGCCATCGTAGCTGAGTTTTTTCTTTTTTCGTTTTTTTTTTTTTTCTTTAAAGCTTTACGTGATTACATGGAGCAATTTCGTGAATCTTGAAATTATTTAGACTTACAAAATGTTTCGGGGACGTTAAAGTAAAGAATCATAAAAAAAAAAATCGGTTGAAAAATGTTTTCTTTATTATTATTTTTTTTTTTTCTTTTTATTAACTACGTGATTTTTCATGTGTTGTACATATACGTTTCGATGGCAAAATGAAAAAGTATGAAAACAAGCAGCCTGGTGGACGTAAAATTGTCCGCGCGATGCTTTCGCGTATCGGTACGCGCTTGGCAAATACTTTCGTATTCATGAATCCTGGTATTCGCCCACGGGATATGTACGCTCGGTCTGCCGCGGGGTTCGGCCGGTCCAGGCGGAAAACTCTGGACGTCTCCCTGCTCGAAACCAATTCTTTCCCCGTCACGTTACCTCTCGCAAAGTTTCAAATATATAAATCTAAGATGAAGGAAAAAGTGCAGAAAAATTTGCAATAAAAAAATTATTTGCTCGTAAAAAAAAAAAAGAAAGAAAGATAAAAAAAAAGAAAAGAAAGAAAGAGAAGACTAGTGGGATTTTAAATATCCTCCGCTTATTCCTCTCGATTGTCTGACTGCTGCTGCATTTTTTTTTTTCTCCCCTCTCGCCCACGGTCGTGACAATTCCACGGGAAATATGTAAAGCAAAACGTCGGCGATTTGCTCCGCTCTCTTTCCTCGCGGGCGTTGTCTTCGTTTAGGGAGATACATCCCGGGATTCCCGGCCGGAGACTTACGTACATCCACGGTGGATTTACGCGCGATATATTTGTTTTAAAGTCCCCGGATTCCCGTGCTCCGCATCCGCCGCTCGTCCCTTCAGCGAGTATGACTTCGCCGTTTTCGTCCCGGGCTCTAGGTCGTACCCCTCTCGCTGCTGTCTTTCCCTCTCGTCGCTCTGCCATTCCTCTTTCTCACGTATTTATGAGGGCGGGATGGCAGAAAGGAGGGAACATGCAGGAGTTATGGCCCGAATAAGTGCTCTCGACCTGGAACAGAGGTTCTCAATAAAAGACGGAAGGAAATGGTATTAGAATTTTGCAAAAAAAAAAAATAAAAAAAAATAAAAGATGAAAGGAAAATTAAATCAAATCGTAAGGGAAATAGAAGATAAGTCTTTCTTCTTTAAAACAGAAAGAATAATTGTCTGTCGATTAATTTTAATTTTTTTTTTTTTTTTTTTTTTAATGATAAACTGGAACGTATTCAATTTTTCTCGTGCTCGATTGTCGAACGCTCGAGAGGGTCGGATCTGGTTACGAAATTGCACGTAATTTCGAGAACTTCGTCTATCGAATTTGATCGTTGTGTTTAATCCACCTGGTTGAATGTTCACGGGATCGTGGTGGGACTTCGCGATTTCCTTTGATGTCGATCGTCAAGTACGAAGACCTGCCATTGTCGAGATTGTTGGCGAAGCTCGTGCTGAACGTAGGGGAGGGTTGGAAAAGGCGCCGCTGAGGTATAGGCGAGGCTTCGCGACAGTTTCGGCGTTCATTAAGCGCGAAGAGACACCGGCACGCGCGAGATGAGGGGCGCCATTGAAAACCGACTTACACGAGCCACGGCTTCGCTATGTCATTATTTCGAGCAACGTGAAATGTTACGAGAAGAAGAGCCCGGGAGATTTATTGCGTTTCGCGTTGCGAGCATCGTGAAGAATGTACGGCTGTGGAAAGCAGCTGGCGTCTCGCGCCCGTGTAAGCAAGCGGAGTAATATCGACAGTTGAATGGCTCTGAGCGGAAACGCCCTTACGTCGAGAGCGCGTTATTTTATTTATTTAATTTTTTTTTTATTACGCGTTTGAATCGGAAGATCCACAACGGATCTCGAAATTCGGCAGAACGCGATCCAGCTTACGCGATAAAAAAAAAAATAATAATAATAATTTTTAAAATTACAGCTTACAAGCCATTTAATTTGATTAATGAAATTTGAAATTCCCCGGAGCACGTAAAACTACAAAAAGGAAACGCGATAATTCTGAAATATTTTCAGAAATTATACTGGTTTCGTATAATCACGTCCGAGATGTGCATCTCGAGGAATATCTTTCTTATCAAAGTAAAGTCGCAAAGAAAAGAAAAATTAAGTAGAAGCGACGTTGCTGGCCGTATTGTCGGCATTGGCCAATTACCTTCCTTTTCCGCTGCGCTCTTTCCTTATCACTCGAATTTTCTGTCTAACCGTAGATAGATGGGGATGGAGGAGATGGCGCGGAGGCAGGGACGGGAGGCGGAGGAGGTCGCCAAGGGACAGGGAAATGGATGAGGAGTAGAGTTCGCTTGCTTCGCCTCCCGTTTACTTGCCAGTACTTATTCGCTTTGCCTGTCGAGCGTCGTCTCATTCAGCCAAAGTCTAATTAAAGTGCAGCTGCAAGTTAAATTAAAACACGATAATGTTGCCGTGAGAGAGAACGAAAGAGAGAGAAAGACCGGGGAGGGAGGGAGGGAAGGGAGATTTACCCGCTGTCGCGCACCCTTTCCTTCTTCTTTCCCCGGTGACCGAACTTAAGCAGTCGCGCTCCAATCGTCCCGCACCATTTACGGGCTCCTCGAAGAAGTTTGGCCGCGAGTTGTTAAATACCCGATCTGACTTTCGGACGTGCCGCTTCGCACGTGTTTCTCTACCGTAAATAAGTAACTGTTTCGAAGAGAAACGAATCGTACGACATCCACGAATGCTACGTCGAATATATTTTACGTGAGAAAAAAAAAGGAGATTAATATTTCCTGCAACAGTACCGATTACGTTGAAAGTATTTTAATTAATTAATAAATTTAATGAAACTGTTCAAGGAACATCTTCAATTGTATTATACGACGATTAAGAGCCCCGTTTAAAACTGCTGAATCTAATTTCTCGATATTCCAGGGAGATAAGTTTCGCGTGATAATAAGAATGAGTGATAATAATAATGAAGTGTGATAATAATACGCATACGTATATCTCGGTACTTCTCGTCGATAATTCGTGAGCTCGTTCGATCGGTTGCGGGGACGTCGGACAGCTCGGTGTATCACGTCGGGGAGAAGAAAAATCGTTGAAGGTCGACGACGTACGTTTTGCGAGCAGGGAAGGAAGTAAATCGCTGGCAAGGTGGCAAGGAACGGGGTGCGTCGGAACTGGCGGCATTGTGGTCGGAGATAGAGATGGCTATCGGGTCGCGCCGCGCGGTAATTGCCAGGAACTACAGGGGGAAATTAAAGCTGCCCCGGTCTTCCGGCGGTCCATTGTCAGACTCGCGACACTGTTCCCGGTACCGTTCTATTTATCAGGAACGACCGCCGAATGGGAGGGTTTCGGCTGATAGGCTCCGTGTCACTGTGTCACCGGAATCGAAACGCTGCCGGTATTTCTCCTGCTTTTTCCGAGTCTTTCTTTTTTTTTTTTTATTTATTTCGTTCTACACGATTTCACGTAAATACTTTTACGTTAACGAAATCTTGTTCACGGGAGTCGCGTCGGGAGACTAGGTGATTGATAAGAATCCGCAGCTTGAGATTGGAAGAGGAGGACTTTCGATTGATACTTTTGACGGAATTTTTTTTTTTATAGTTTGCACTGATTTTCATCTGTATCTACTAACGTGATTATGTGCGGAGCGATGATTGATTTATTCAGTTACAGATTATCGAGTAAGATAATTTTTATCATAAGTTTTTTATCAAATGGAGGCAACGAGATAGATGCGCGTATGTATGATCTATCGGGTGATGAGAGTCACATTAATAGGTTAATTAAAAAAAAAAAAAAGAGAAAAAAAACCCGATTATACGTATTATTACATTTATTTAAATATTTTACGAAACTAATCTATTCGTGCATACAAATACAGTAATATTAATAATTTTAGTACAATAATTTTGTGCTCTTGTTATACTTATCACTAATTTTAGCTTAGTATCTTTCGAAATCGATGAGTCACTTATACAGAAGCATCTTCATGATTTTTACATTTTGATATTAATGCGCATTTTTGGTAAGAAAAAAAGAACAATCGCAAATCTGTTGTATCGAAGAAGAATTTCCGGAAGACGAAACAATGAGAGGTCTTTTAATTTATTATATCTGTAAATTATCTTATAATACTATTCATTTTTTTTTCTTTTTTTTTTTTTTTTCTACAATCAGCTTCGAAAGGATTATCAAATGTTTCTTTACTTTTTCGGCACAAAACAACCGGCTTCGTTTGGTGGTAGGCATCCTTTCGCCGCGGGGCTGTAGTGCAGTCCGCCTTTGCATTCTGCGAGGTACAAATCATTATCTGAGCATGAATAATATTTCGCACAGTCACATGGGTGCTTGATTGTGTCGCCGTTTCTGCAGCCCGGTTGCAAAGTTGGTTTAGACGAAGTTGGTATATAAGTTGGTTGAGACGATGAGGCAGGTGGGAATGCTGTCGGAGGACGTGGATACGTTTCGCAACGTCCGCCCGGTTGATTCTTGTCGACGCAGGTCTGGCATGTGCGGCTGAAGCACGTATTGGTCGGACAGTAACGCAAATACGGTACACCGTATATGCACTCATAAAAATATTGGCAATTGCCGGATTCGTGGTTTATTCTCGTCGCCGGTGGATACGTTCCGTTTGCGTATTTCCTAGGACAGCTCTCGCAGCCGGCCGTCCACGGCCAATCGCAGACTTGCAGAAAGCTGTTGTAATGCAACCTTGTCACTGGGTCGTCCTTGTACATTAAAGGACATTCCTGCGAGACTGGCGAGCCTATAAAGCACTTGTAAAATCGCGAACAATTGTGCTCGTGTGGAAGGTTGGTCGTGGTGTTTTCTGGAAATTCCTCTGACGGGTATGGACACACTGTAGGAATGTTGTAGGCTACTTCATTCTGATCTTGGTCTCGATCGAGATGCTCGGCGTTCACGGCCGAAAACGCCAAGAAGGCGACGACTATTACGTAGATTTCTATGTGAAATAAAAATAATATCGTTAAAAAGGCAACCGAAAAATTATTATCGATTCATTTTAGTCTACTTATATTAGAACAAGTAATTATATAAATTAGGTTTGTTAAACGTTAAGACCGCGATGCGTAAATGTCGTTTTATTTGAATCGATCGTTTTAATGTAGTAAATTTTTTTACCACTCACCCTTCATCGCCAATTCTTTATATGTACTCGAACTAAGAAATACGTCGTTCGTGTAACACTTCTTCGAGTCGTTTGAATATGTGTCTAATTGAATTTCGATGGAACTGGGCTTTTATAAACGTGAATGCTATCGCGAAACACACAGAATAGATTATCTATTGAAGATATTTAATTGACGAGACTAGATTATCTTACCGAAAAATAGATCATGTTTTTTTTAAACGAATAATGAAATAATTTTTATGCAAATACAGCATCGGTTCTAATTAATTAATACTTTGACCTAAAAATGTAAGACTAAATGTTTAAACTTTTTATTATATGTGGCATTCTTATCGTTTAATTTGATTTTAATCAAGCGTGACATATTTATTTTTGATAAGAGACATGTAAAGTTAATAAAGTATTATAACCTTGAATATGATTTTAGGTTAGATAATGATCAAACTCGTAAAACGTTTTATCACAAAGCTTTCTAAGTTAACGATAGAATCGTTGACCGTTGAACATTACTTAAAAAAAAAAAGAAAAAAAAACTTCAAAATTGTAACATAACGTTAAAATATTTCTCTCATATTATCGATAAAAATTTTATATTTAAGGAAGACATACGAATATATGCGTAAATAATTTTTCCAATTAAATATTTGCATTTGAGTTTTTGTTTAGAAATTTAATAAAAAAAAAAAAATATTTTTTTTTTAATAATAAATTGACGCTAACGTACGCTGAAAGGCAGATATGGCAACGGCAGCTAGCGTACGTGATTTTAGCGTCGTGTGCGTCGAGTTTCACATGTACCGCATGTATATACCGCGCCGGCCGGATTGCCGAAGACTGATTTTTCATGTTGATATAAAGTCCAGTTTTTGTTTGATAAAATTTAAATTGAAACATCACGATTACGATCGCATATATTTCTTAGTCATTATAATAATTAACGAAACTGTAAAAAAGACATTAATACTCTTTATCTAGATTCTTCAGATACCGGCGTATCTCTCGCAGATGACGAAATGCATATGACGAATTGTAACGCATCATGTATAAAAAATGTGCGAGAGCAATTTATCAGATTAATTGCGGCCAAAGATCGACCGAGAGAGACTTTGCTTAAATCGTACGACAAATGCGCTCCCTCAAAAAAATATACTCAAGTTTTACATGCGCTCTTCATTTTCAGATAGTCAATTGTAATCTAGATTTCGATACGACGATCTTTTTAGGGCAAAATTTATCGCGAAAGAATGTAATTTATACAATTTATCGCAAGTAAGTTATTTATAAATTGCGATAAATTATTTTTTATTCCGTTCGCTGTCGTAGTTTCTCAAATTTTTTTTACGTCGCCTTTCTGTAATATTTTGTTGCTGCCACGTACCGTTGCTTTTCCCTGTAGCGTAACTAACAAATGACGTGCGTGTCCGAGTTATTCACGTGTAGGCATGATCGTCCAGAGGTAGGCGGATATGTACGGGTAAAGTACATTAATCAAACGGTATGATACGCGTCCTTAACCCTTCTCCGCTCTTCCATCCCCTTCGTCATTCTGTTGCGAGTTCGGACTCTGCGGTCGAAAATAAATTCACAGTTGGAGGCGTTATCTACTAATTTTTTTTTTATTACTCTTTATTTCTTCAAACTTGTGATTTTTGTACTTTTATTAATATTTATCTTGCATTGCGATTTAAAATTTTCCTGCTCATTGATTAGCGACTTGAAATTGTTGCGAGGAAAAGTAAACGCTCTTGATTTCCGCAAATCTGGATAACGTCAGAAGACGAAAGGAGTAATGACTAAAATAAATGGCTTGTTTAGAACTCTTTAATGCTATCGGGAAACTGGATTTCTCGGCGCGTCGGCACTATGCTGAAAAATCAGGCGATCGATTCGCGGCAGGTTTGCCGGTACGGTAGATAACGCGCATGCTGCGCAGCATCGGCACCGAGATATGTGCGTGTACCTCGTCTCAATTCATTATTCCGCCTTCATGAATATATCGCGCTATCGTCTTCCGCGCTCGCGCGTAGCTCCGTTTTCAATTTTCTCGTCGTGAACCATCCTACGAGCGTGACGATACATACTCGCACATTCGCGTAAGTCGGCGTGTACGTGTCATGGCGCATACGTGCACGAGCCCGGCATACCAAAACGCGTGCATAGCTATCGCGAATGCGTGTGCAGCCGGCACACATCGACGGAGTGCAGTCGGAGGGAAGCAGGTCGCGCTTCTACATACATAGAAGTATGTATATAGACATAAATATATATATATATATATATATATATATATATATATATATATTTATACATATACCCAGATGGTACATACAGACTCAAACGTGAGCGCGAAAAGCACATATATACCCAGGCGGCCTGGCTGTATACGGGCTCGTACATAGCGGAGAGCACAGGCAGGCTGGTTGCGGATAATTCAGGCAATCAGCGTAATGTTGCGGCGGTGAGGACCCTCCAGCCCTCACTACGTATATAATACGGTACCTACCTACCCACCCCGGACCAACCGGCGGCGGGCTTCCAGATACGTAACTGTGGACGCCCGAGCCGCGGCTCCGCCGGCCGGCTATCCTGCCTTCTGTGTGCGCGAGCTACGCGAGGAGTTAGGTAATAGCTTACGCGTGCCTATGGAGCTCTACCGCGATGATCTGGAGCACGACGCGGCCGAGCGATACCACCGGAGTTCTAAGACTCGAACCCCGATGAGACGTGCATTCGGTTTTCGATTCGTTTTAATCGCCGGCTCGTAATCCGCGACTTCCGCTTCGACTTTCTCAATCGTCCCCGATAATGCACGAAATAATACAAAGATTACTTTTATATCGCGCAACGATCGAGCATTAAGATATTCGGTTGTTGAATCGCTCGGCGATCAGATGGGAGATACGCAAGGCGTATCTACATACTATCTACATACGCGGCCCGTATATATAGGTACCGACTGAAATGCGACGCCTGTGTAGGTGGTGTAACGACACAACGGGCAATACAATTACATATCGTTGCGAGGAGGCTGTTTCGAGTCGTCTAGATAGTGGACCAAGGATAGGCTTCAAGTGACAATGCATCAAGTACTCTCGAAATGTCCCGATGCAGCATGCTTGCATCTCCCCATCCTCCGCTTTCTCTCTTTCGCTCTCTCCTTCTCTCTTGCGGTTTACTCTTCGTTCCGCACTCGCCAATGTCGATCGCGGCGCGGCTCACCCTCCTGTTCTTTTATCTCTTTTCCCATCCCGATTCATTGATTGATGATAATTTGCCATTTTGATTCCAGATATCCATTATTGGCATATGCCGCCATTTTCGATTATATTATTAATTGCTATTTTTTTTTAGTGTATCTAATACAGAAATCAAACACAAATTAAGACGAATCGTGCGATCGAACAATTGAAAATAGAAACCAAGAGATTTTAATGTAGATAGTTTATACAGGATTGATAATCGTATTTGTTTTATCATTTCTAGTGATTGAATATTTAAAATAAAAATTAAGATATTGAGAAGTCTTGAAACAAATATTTATTGCAAGAACCAGCTTTTGGTTTTTTATTTTATATTTGATTTTCTTTTTCTAAATGAAGATTAAGATTGATCTGTACATTAAATCATTTAAACGATTTGATTAATTTGAAATTCAAGCGAGAGGTTTTAATTAAAAAATTGAAATTATAATTAAATCAGCGTTAATTCAATATGATTCATATAAAAGTACAGAAACTAAAATCTATACTGTGTCGATGGTATCAGTTCTCACTTGTTCGAAGTTCATAAAGATAAAAAAAAGTTATCTTGTTGTGCTGGCCTCTGATAAGATTAGTTTGATCTAATAATTCAGTATTTCATTTTCATTCTAACGTGACGTAGATAATTTCGCGCGGAACAATAGTTTAAGCAAAACTTCTAGCAAGTTAATATTTTGATATTAATTAATTTTACATTAACTTAAAAATGTCAAATAATTATAAATTACGAGAAATCAAAAACTGTACGATATCAAGCGATAAGTGTTTTTTTTTTCTTTTTCTTTTTTTTTTTTTTAACCGCGATTAATTTTACAAATAGGCTTCGGGATAATTACCAGTCGTTACCACGGAAAATGTTTTAATTCTCGTACCGAACTATTCGGTGCCGGACAAACACTCCCGTACCCGCGGGAAACAGATCCCGTAAGAATCGGGTTGTGAGTACGTCGTTGGTCTAATCTGGAACGCGGTGCGAGAGCAAACCCTAATCCAGCTTATCCAGAAAGTAATTCTGAGTTCTTTGAAGACGGCGGTCCTCCGCGCGGTCGGGCGTTCAAAAAGAAATCGTCAACCACGGTCGAGAAAAAGCGAGGAGAGGAGCACGAAACTCGCAACTTCCGCCAAATGCTCGGGGAGGAAGAATTACGAGGAACGGTGGGGCAAAACTTTTTCTAGCGATATTTTGACTATCATCGCGTAGATCGCGCTTGTTCCTTCCGATTTTCTTCGAGAAAATTAAGAAGAAAAAGGAAAAGAAAAATAGAAGAAAGAAAGAAAAGAGAAAGTGGAAAATTTTTCAACAGCGATAAAGTCTTGGCAAAAGGAAAAATTGAGCGCCACCGAATTAAATCCTTCTTTGATTTTCAGAGGTACACGGGTGTTTAAAACTTATCGTAAAGCCGCAAAATTTTTCTTCATAGAAAATATGGTGATTCGAAATTTTTAGCTCTTAAGCAATGTCAGTTTAACTGATGTAATAATATAATTAATTTGAAAGATTTGAAAAATCTCTTTTATTGTTTTCGAAGTTATTAGCATTTCATGACATAGGATCGTTCTTTTAAAATCTTACTATATTAAATGTTCTTTAATAAAACCTTGTACTACAAAATATTTGTTAACTTAAACGCTACTTGACGTCAAAGAAATATAATTTTTACAAATAATTCTTTTTTTTTAACTTGAATTAAAATTTTTGCTTAAATCTTTGCGTAAGTTTTGTAGGTAAAAAATATTTAATAAACGGCTATTTATCTTAACATTCGATCATGTTAATATTGGTAGCTTGAGAAGTAATCAAATTTAAAATAACATACACGATACTGAAATTTTAATGACGATTGACAATTACACCGATATCTCCGAATACTGTACGACAGTCGTTGCTTAAAATACAATAATTTACTTAAAATACATCGTGTAAATCTACTTTATTCGATTACGTAACAAATTTGTTGAATAATAAAATGCTACAGCGTTTTATTTTAGAACAGCGCAGTGAAGAATACAAGAAATTTTATCATATTTTAACAACACTCGTGATACAATTTATTTTTTTTTTTTTTTTACAGTAACTAGTGAATTGTTCACCAGGTTTTTTTATCAATCTTTGGTTTCCAGCAGCCAGCTTCAGGAGGTGTTTGACATTCTTTAGCCCGTGGGTTAAAGTGTAAACCACCAGAGCATTCGTGGCGCCACCAAAAAGGGTATTCACATTCATAATATACTTTACAATCACAATTGTTATCCTTTTTATTGCCGTTATCTGCTTTAGAGTCACATCTAGGCTCCGGCGGCGGTGGCTCCGTCGGCGGCGTCGGCGGCGTCGGCGGCGTCGGCGGCGTCGGCGGCGTCGGCGGCGTCGGCGTCGGTGTCGGCGGCGTCGCATCACGATCGCAATATCCATCATTTCTGTTCGCGACGCAGGCCTGGCATGTCCGACTGAAGCACGTATTAGGCGGACAGTAACGCAAGTATGGATGACCGTATATGCACTCGTAGTACAATTGGCAATTGCCAGATTCGTGGTTTATTTTTGTCGACGGTGGATAGGTTCCGTTTGGGAATTTCTCAGGACAGAACTCGCAACCGGCCGTCCACGGCCAATCGCAGACTTGCAGAAAGCTGTTGTAATGCAACCTTGTCACTGGGTCGTCCGGCCATAATAAAGGACATAATTGCGGGATCGGCTTGCCTATAAAGCACTTGTAAAACTGCGTGCAATTAGATTCGTGTGGAAGGTTGGTCGTGGTGTTTTCTGGAAATTCCTCTGACGGATATGGACACACTGTGGGAATGTTGTTGTAGGCTTCTTCCTCCGCGAGTTCATCTTTATCGAGGCTTGCGGCGTTCACAGCCGAAAGTGCGATAAAGGCGACTACTACTACGTATATTCCTATACCGAACAAAGTTAAAATACCATGATATTAATTGCGATAATTTTATAGACATATTTATTCATTTATTATTCATGAATTCAAATTATTAAGAATTTTAATATGCAGCGTGTAAATATTTTAATTAATTGGTAGTCTCGCTATACAAATTTTTCGACGCTTACCCTTCATCGCCTGTCCTCTGTTCTATCCAAATTTAGAAAAACGTATCACTCGTGCTGTTAACGTATGACACCTCTTTGATTTGTTTAAATGTAGACTGAAATCGGACGAAATCAATTTCGATCGGGCTTTTTATACCATTATGTTATCGCGAAATACAAGGACAGATTACATTTATCAAAGATATACTTTTTTTTTGGGAGAAATTGCCATCCTCATTTCACAAAAAAAAAAGAAAGACAAAAAAAAAAATGATATTATCAATTTACTTTAAGCATTTCCGGTATCAGTTAAGTCAACAGTTCACAACGGCGAATTAAACGCTTGCTTTTACAAACTATCTTTATCGTATAATTTGATTCTAATCAAGCGTGACTTACATTTACTATTGATAAATGATATGTAGCAAGATGTTAATAACAACTTAGAATATTATTTTTGGTTAGATAGTCATCGAAAATATTTTATCATTAAATCTTTCTAGGTTAACATTACGATTATTGAGATACCGTAATTCACTTAATATTTTAACACTATAGTATGAACTATTTGATTTCGTGAAAAGTCTGTTAAAAAAATGAATCGCTAGAGTTTCCTGTTCGCTGTTAATGGAGAGAAAAGTGCGAGACGAGGCATATGTTTTTTTTCGTATTTTAGGGAAGTGGAATTGGCAAAACCGACGATGAGATACGCGAGGAATGTTCAATCCGATTGATAGACCGTTATCTACCAGGAGATAAAAATTACTAGTTTCGTAACACATATTTTTTTTTTTTTTTTGTACATAATGACATCATAAATAATGTTCAATCTTCCATTAATTTGATGGAATATCAAAATACTTATGCACATATTCGTTTCTTAGACATTAGAAGATGACGTCCTGGATAATAATTAAATGGTTCTTGCACGCGGCCGCGTATTTGATTTATCATTTGTTCCAACGGCGCGTCATTTTGTTAAGCGCGCCTCCGCGTTCTCGTTTTCGTTCGCTCTGTGTCTCCCGTGGCTTTTCCCTTTTCCCGATCTCGGGACGCTTCCTTTCAGCGAATCTGGCACGCGGAGTCGCGAGATTCGAAGTCGCATTGGTAAGCGGAGCGTAGGGCGAACTTTAAGAGGGTTGCTTTTGTCGAGACGCTCGCTACCCTTTAAACCGCCTCCTATCCTCACCCTCTTCTCGGCTTCTCTCCATCCTGCCTCTTCGTGTCCCTCGTCGTATCTCGTCCCGCCCTCGCGCGGGACTTTCGTCTCTCTGTCCCGGTCTTTCCTTTGCATCCTTGGGAAACCGGCTTTCACCCTCCCTCGCCTTCCCTCCCTCGCCGATGGGTGAGTTTCTCGCCGTCGTCTTCTCCTCCGCGCTTCTCGGCGAAACCCGATGGCGAAACCTAGGCGACCAGATTAGAAGGGGCTGAAACCCGCGCGCCGACGGCGGGACTTTCGTGATTTCCACTCAGGATTCGTATCTCGCGCGCGTACAACGTACCCTCTCGACCACCGCTACTTCGGGGAAACAATGGCGGAGGTGAAGGCGGAAAGTGTACCCACAGAGAGCGATGGAAGACTGATCGAACTCGAAATGGCCGGCTGCGAGAGACTCGGCCAGCCCCGGGGGCCAGCCGTTTACTCTCCAAGTGTAGCGGCGTAAAACTTACTTTCGACGAATTTCAAACTACAATTGAACGAAAAAGGAAAAGAACAGAAAGAGAAACACGCGAGTCCGCGAGATTTTTTTAATGAAATATGTGTCGAGTGTGCGCAAAAATTGCGAGATCCGTTTAAATTCAATGTAACGACGTAACGAAAAAAAGAAAAAAGAAAAAAATATATAGAACAAGTTCGCGGAGTTTGCTTGTTTCTCTCTTCTCTCTCTCCTTTCTCTCGCTTCTTTTCTCTTTCGGATACAACATTTTTACACCGTAGCGTGAATTTTACATTGAAGTTATGCGATAAAAAATGCGACACAGATTTGTTTGCTTACTATTCTTTTTGTCTCTGGTTTCGGAATTTTTGCGGTGATTTTGCACGAAAATCTGTCAAACTAGCGTCGAAATATTTTTCTCTCTATTTTTTTTTTTTTCTATATCTTTTTAGATGTATGCCAATTTCTTTATTAAAGTAAAAAGAAAAAAAGAAAAAAGAGGAAAAATTCCTGAAAATTAATTTATCCGCAAAGCATATTGTCAATAAACGCATATTTGATTATACCTTTAGAGTGATCTTCGTAATTGTATTGTTGCAGAAGATAATTAACGGCAATTAAACGAAATGCATCCGCGAATACTAGTACTATCGAAAACTCTCGACGGCAAACTCGCGGTTGACAATGTGAGTGCTCGGCGCTTTTAACTGAAATGGCACAATGGAGAGGGGTTGCCGCGGTCACCACGTTTTTTGACAATATTTTGCGTAATTGAGCAGCGGCAATAAATTTCGGTTGAATTATGCCCGCGCGAGGAAAATAACTGAAAACTGTCCAACTGTTCCCATCCATTATTTACATCGTTTAGCAAATTTTACTGCTCCCGGGTGGTGTTGGTCGCGCCATACCAGATATTTTCTCTCCTCGCCGTCGTTGTATCCGCGTTACACCGCGTATCTGTGTACGCCGGTGCGCGCAATTGTGTGGATCGTGCGTGCGCGAAAATACAGTCGGCCATTTATTCGGGCGTACAGCGACCGACGGGGAGAACGGCGGGGGCGAGGGTAGAGGGAGGGGGGGAGGGAAACGAGAGGCACGAACGAATGAATTTACGATTTCATCGAATTCCCTCGTTAATCGCCGGTATACGCGTTTCCGGGACTTCACGGCCGACCGAATTCTCGCCAACATCCCCGACGAAATTCAACGCGACGCACCCGGTAGAGCTTGTCGCGCCTCCTTCCTCCTCCCGGCAATCCGCCGCCGATTTTCACGATCGGAACTTATTTCCCTAAGAAAATAGAGATAAATGAGATGGGGTAGCGCCTCGGGGGATACAATGAGCGAAGAAACGATTAATCCCGCGAGGCGTATCGGGAGACAACGGAGAGCTCGAGTGCCGAATAAATTTATAGATCGCCCGGTAACGAATTGAATGACGTGAATTGAAACACGGGATCGTTACGTAACGAAGAATGGTTAATGAAATATTTTCTGGTCCGCGTTCGGCATCCGGCTGACGTGACATTTAGTGTCACACGCGACGAAGATTTATTAGCGACCGATTATGGGGAATCAATGATGTACCAAATTGCACGGAACAAATCTGATAAGTGAGTAGCGGAATAAAAAATAAAAAAAAAAAGAGAGAAACCCACCGCGAATCGCCTAATGATGTTTAGCCGATTTTTCCGTCCTGATTTTCGCCCACGTCTCCCGTATCTGTTAAAAAAAAAAAAGAAACTTCTTCCGGACAAGACAGTCCCGTCCAGACCCTACCGAGAAACTTTCTAAGAGCCTAACTCTCATTACGCCCGAACTTCTCCGCTCTTTTTCCCACCCGCGAGAAACCTCTTCCCGCAAGAATATTCATGAACTTTTGCGGTTTCTGTCGCATTGTCCCGGAAACAAATCTCCGCGCGAAACAATATTCATTGTTCGGTAGCGCGAAGTAACACGCGCGTGCTAGTGTCGTATTAATATCGGGGCAGGGCCGCCCAGGCCGGCGTGAAACAACGGCGTGATTTTTCACGGGGTGGAAACACTCGTGGGTTAATAAAGTGACTCGTTCGGCGTTGCAATGAACAGTAGTCGCGCGGCAGCCTGTATCTCGCATAGTTATGGGATAGGTATTTATCAAACAATGGCCAGATATCCCTCGAACTAGCTACGGGTCGAGCCGTTAACCAGCATATGTACTGCAATCAGATTTCGTTGATTGTGCCGTAGTTAAATTGAATAGTTTCGATCGGTAATTTAAGTTGCCGGAATTGTCATTAAAATCAAAACGTTCGGTTTATCTTTATTAACTCCTTTATTATTTGTTAATTAATTTTCTTTTTTTTTTTTCGTCGATCGGCGCAACGTAGCACCTCGAGATAATTTTGTTATCTGGTTTGCAGCTTAAACAGCATTTTACATTCGAAGTATAAATGACCGATAATTTAATTTCTTCGTGCACTAAAAGCGGGTCTCGCACGTGGAGCGTATTAACGTATTGATCTACCCGGAAATTATAACGCTTCGCTCGCCGTATTACCTCGCCAGTCGAGTTGTTTAGCGCTTTCTTGCGCGTAAAGTAGACCGTGCCACATCGCAGACACGTGGATTACATTAACGTATCGATTTAGCGAGTGACCTTGCATCCGGATACCGCGCTGTCTCCGTGATTTCCGGTGGCTTACGTCTCCGCCGGTTATCGCGGCTGTCCGCCATTTCATTGTGATGACGTCGCCGTCGTTGCCTTCGTTCTATCAGTCCGTCTCGTTAAGCAGGTACACGCCGACATTGGACGGACATAGTCCCGTCATCGTTTCGCCCACCGTCTCGAAAAGGAGGCGGACGCTTTCACTTTGGCGAATAATTAAGAAAATAATTTCCACTCCTTCTGTTTGTCTTCACCTGTTGTTCTCCACTTGCGCGTACAAAAGTTTATTTCAAAGGCGCCCTCGGTGCTCGCAACGATACGCCATATCTCATTCGAATTCGTAATAAAATCTAAACTTTACCGATCTAAATTCTCACCGCGGGGCGTTTTTACTCCTTTGCAAATTCTGATCGTCGGGAATAAATTATTTTATTATAGAATCGTTAACTTTAACGCGCGCGGCAGAACAATTAATGAAAAGCGGCGGACGAAAAAAAAAAAAGAAAGAAAGAAAAAAAAAATGTGTTAATTTTCTGGTATCATGTGTTGCGAAATTATTCCCCGGGAGCTTTTTAAATTAGCGACGTGAAACGTATACGTATACGCGACGCGTGATCATTCGATCGGCCGGTTCCGACATCGGCAGTGTGGCCCCCGCGGTCATCCGCCATTTCATTGTACTGAAATGGCCGCATAGCGTTATCAGCCGACGTAATCAGGCAGGCAGGCAGGCAGGTATATACGTATTGAAGGTGGCGGCGCGCCGCGTGTATGCGCGCGTGCACGCGTGCATGTGCGCGCGTTGCGTGCGTGCGTGCGTGCCTGCTGCGTGTCGAGATAGAAGCAAGGAGGCTGTAGGAAGAAGCGAGCGGGAGGACGAGCGGCAAGGGTAGACGGCCGAGAGGAACAAGGAGAGAAGCGCCGGAGGAGAGCGAGAGAAACAGAGAAAGGGAGGAGGAGAGAGAGAGGAGTAGCCCTCCGATTGGTCCATGCTAGGACCCCAACCTCCGGCACGCACGTAACACGGCCAGATCGATACGCACTGCCCAAGTCCCTCTCCGTCTCTCTTTCTCTCTCTGTTCTCCCTCGATTTCTGTCTCTCTTTCTCTCGCGTTTTCTGTCCCTCTTTCCCCCTCGGATTCTTCTCTCTCTTCTTTATCTCTTTTTCTTCTTTATCTCTCCATTCCGCATTCTCTTTACTGGCTTCCTTCGCCATCTCTCTTTCTCTATAGCTCTCGTTTCTTCTCCCGTCTCGCTCTGTCTTACTGTACTCCGCACTCTATATTTATTTCTCTCTCGCAGCCTCGCTTATTTCAACCATATATCTACATACTTCGTGATAACTGCCCTGTGCCAGTCGAATTCCGTAGGTCTTATTCTATTACTCTTAGCGATAGTTGCGTTAGATTGCCGTTACACAGATTTTTACCGTGAATTATATCCATGTATAAAATTTTCTGACGTTTCTAAGATTTTCAGAAACCGACGTTTAAAAAACACACACAAAAAAAATGTAGAATTTAAATATCCATTTATAAGTTCGAGTGTATTATTTCAACGTTTAATCTAACTCGAGTCGAAACTTTAATGCGAATATTATTTTGTGGATTTTTTTTGGAAATATTTAAAACTCAATTTTTTTTTTTCTTTCTTTTTTTTCTTCCTTCTTCTCTCCGATTCCTCAAGTAGTTCTCCGAGGCGATTTACAGATCTAGCGTGAACGCGCCTCAAAGAGCCCACGTCCTGTCGAAAGTGAAGTTACGGCCGTCTTCGTGTGTAATCCGAGAAAAACGTCTAGTCCGCAGCGTGTCCGCGACTTCTCACGGGGATTTGTCGGCCTCACTCTTCTCGCGGTCATTTTTCAACGATCGCGCGCAAAGGCAACCCGGGCGCACTCGTCGTGAGCCGTAATCCAATTAAAGAAAAGCCCGGCGCGGCGATTGTGTCGCCTAATCGACGAACAAGGCGCCGCGTTATTACCCGCCCCTTCGCCGCGGGGGCACAATGCTTCCTGGCGGATCGGCGAACAATAGACGGGGCCGGCGAATGGATACGTACGCGGTGCATACCAGTAATGAGGGAGTCCGATCAACGGTAATACCGGGTGTCCGCGCGCAAAAGCGCGTTTGACTTCTTGTTTCCGCGACAACAATCTTCCCGCATTCCCGGTCGTGTCGGCTCATGCCTTTCCCCTCGTTCTCTCTTTATTGTCTTGCCCATGAATTCGACATTGTTAACTCTCGGCAGACTTGTGCAATGATACATGATTACCGAACAGTTAGATGCGTTCGTCAACGATTAATCTCCTCCCACGGGCGCTCTCTCTCTCTCTCTCTTTCTCTCTTCCTATCTCCGTCCCTTTCCCGATTCAATCTTCGGCAGTCAGCCAACCGCGGGACCGCGAATAGTGTGAGAATCTCGTCGAGCAAACGCGGTGCTCCAATAAAGGCGCTATCGCGTCCGATTTTGGCAGTGAAAGGGAAGAGGGACCGCCGCGCGCCGCGATCCTTTCGCTCGTGAGAATTGACGGCCTTGACTTCTGATCCTTGGGAAATTGGAGATTGTACGGGTCCGTAGGGTGCACTGGCGGCGTGCAACAGGCATTGGTAACGACAGGATCCCGTCGTGTTTACGGGCACGTTGAACGGGAGAGATACGATTAGCTGTTCGGCTTCCGATAATGCGGCGCAAGTCATTTTCTCAATATTGGGAGCACAACGGGAGCGAAAGATCGACGGGAATTGTCTATTTAGCAGCTGTTGTTTCGTAATCTTAATAGTACGACAAATAACGTACGCTGTCTAACGCTAATACGCGATCCGAGCGCGATACGCGGTTTTTAACACCCGGCCACACGAATTTCCGTGAGAAACAGCGTGGAACAATTCGAACGTGATACCTGTTTATCAAGTAACGCTTGCCTAACTCGCGCGGAACCGGTGGGAATAATTGACGCCAACGCCTGACAGTCTTTATCGGATGTGACACGTTAGTTTAAATAGATAGAATTTTGTGTCGAGAGGCCGAACTGTCCTCGGAATAGCTCCGATGATGAAGAGTGGTGCGAATAAAAAGTAAATATAGCCGACAAAGAGCAGAAATGCTGATAACGAATGGCGCCATGACGAGAGTTACCGAATAAGGTGGAATTCGCGCGTTCTCTCCGAATTATTCTATCAATCATACAGATTTTTTTGATGATATATGAATTAAATATTGCCCCGGATAAATTGCAGTGGCGACTTAAAAAAAAAAAAAAAATGAAAAAAAAGAAACTACCGCGGTGAGCTCTCTTGAAACTTTAAACGTTGATGCGAAATGCATTATCGGATTGTTCTGGGTTTAATAAGTTCCAACAACGGTTTGTGACAATGACGGCACTTCAATCGCGTATTCTTAACCTTTTTTTTTTTTTCTTTTTTTCTCTCGCGCATTAAAAATCGGCGTGTCTTTCCGCCCCGCGATATTTTAAGTAAAAATAATAAATTCACGGGAGCAAATCGCGGACGACAAAGTTGCGACACGGATGAGAGATGATGAGCGAGAAGTACAAAATGGAGGGGAAAAAAAATGGATAGCCCACCCCCGTGTAACTGGATAAATCGTCGGTTTGTCGCTCGCCCGGGTTCTCAGTTACTTTTTTACTTCGACGTTACTACCCTCCGCGTAGCGGTACGATGATATATGTGGCGCGTGATTTATATCTTCTGCGAGGATATATTAAATGAGGGAAGGCGGAGGAAGTGACTTATACATGCGATACCTGTACTTGAGGATCGTTTCGATCTCGTACGGATTTATCTCGGGACCAGCAGATGTCATTTGTAACGTCGCCGCCACGACATTTCGTTCAGCTTATTTGCAATCTGAAGATTCAAATCTAAAAGCATTTTTTTTTTTTTTTCCTTTTTTAATTGAAACAAATCGTTCAGTGAATTATTTCTGATTTATTTTTATTAATATTTTTACGGTAAAGTATGAACGCGTGTTAAGAATATTAAATCTTAAATGAGAGTTTGGAACTTTTTTAAATAATTATAAATGATAAAACATTGTGGTTGAGTAAGAGCACGTAATAAAAAGTTCTAGATAAAGGCATGCTTATCTGACTAAACGTTTAAAAAGTTCTCCCTCAAAATCGAGAACTCGGAGTACGTACTGTGCGCCCCCATTTCCGTATCACGCACGATATCACCGTAGAAAATGTGGACTTTAGCCGAGAACTGACGCATATGATTTTCACGCACATGATAGCTTACTAAAAATGGCGACATCTGTGTCGCGCTATTTTTTTTTTCCCTTGGCCCATCGGCCATAAACTGTTTTCTTCCAACAATTCTACTTTGTCAGATACGTATTTTTATTACGTAATTTGTTTCATATATATATATATATATTTTTTTTTTTTTTTTAATTTTATCGTTCGTTTAGTGCGCGGCGATACTTAAGAAGTATTAGGCGTTGTAAAAATACCGCGTTTTGGAGATGCGAAAAGAAAAAGACGAGGCGGATATTTTCATTGGAGAAGAAGAAAAAGAGCTGTGTGGAACGCTGTAGGCGAATGCAGAGAGTCACGACAGCGACGTTTTCTCACTTTGACATATTTTGCAGTGCGTCTCCGGGCGCATAATTAGCATGAGAATAATACCACGCCGGCTCTCTTAATCAAACTTTTTAAATAGGATTCTCCTTTTACTCCGTTCTTATGGTTCTTATGGTATGAGGAAGCTTGACTTGCCAGTTTTCTTTTTTTTCCTTTCTTTTTTTTTCTTTTCCTTTTTTTTTTTTTAATACGAAATGCTAATCAGCTTCGCATATCGTTGCCTTATCCAGCCCGACGTTTTTCCGCGAGAAAGTTCCGTGACTGCTACCGAAAACTACGGTTTAATATTAATCTGACGTTAAATTTGAATTTCGATGAGGGCGGAACGTCGATTTCGCTGCCGGACCCAATAATACAATCTCCGGCAATTTAAATGCACTCCTCAAATTCGAAATTCGCAAAATTACACGGTAATATTGATGCAGCAATTTAAATCGGAGGCTTGAAATTAAGTGTAATTATCTACCGCGATGAATAGCGACTGTTCGAGCATTATGTTCCCGAGATCGCTTAATTACGGGCGAATTATTTAATGTAGAGTATAAAAATTTATGAAAAAAAAAAAAAAAAAAGAAAAATTATATTTAAAGAGAAGCACACTTCGCAACGATTTGCATGATTTTACGACCTTGCCGGCTGGCATCAATGTAAATATATGTGACCAACGTGCGTCCAAGGAGAAACGACAAATTAGCGTCTTTCGTCACCAACGTTCGTCGCAGTTTGTGGCGTCGAGACCGGCACATACATATTCCCGGGCGTCCTCGGCGGCCACGAAGTTGAAGCTCCTATCTCGCGTTCTCGCTTATTATCGCGATCGAATATTCCGTCAACGATGCGTCTTTTGTCAGTCCCGATGGTGGAAGAGCAAACGGTGAGGAGGAAGGGGAGAGATACGGAGACGGCGGTAGCGCGCGAAGAAGAGGAAGACGAAGGAGCGAATGGGACAAGAAGGCGAGGGGGAGGACGGGGGGAGAGGAGGAGGTAGGCCCAGGACAGCCGACGATGCGTCGTCGTTACGCGACAGAATATCATTATCCGGATAATGGGCCGGCAATTAGCTCGACGGCGTGCATAAATCTTCGCGTGAAAGGACAGGATACCCGGTATTTAAATAAATAAGTAGCCTCATTGTCCGGCCACGGGCGTCATCGGGTCACGGTGGAAGCGTGAAGAAGGGAAAAAAAATGCTAATCAGTCCGAAAACTCGGCACCGCGGCCGCGGTGTGTGACAAACGTGGCGAGAAGAAGGATGAACGCCTACTTCAGTCAGATAAGAAGGGGGAGCGCGAGACCGCTTTTTCGAAATAGACGGAGAAAAAGAAAAAGAAAAAAAAAAATTAACTTGCGGGGAGGCTCGGTAATTTAAGCGGCATAACTCGACGGACAGAGCGGCACCGAGTCTTTTCTCGCTGTCTAGCGACCAGTTTCGCACGAAATCTCTCCTTCCTTTTTTTTTTTTTTTTTTTTTTTTTCTCCTTAATTTGCGACAACGGTGCTTGAATCTCAGAGACGCGGAGAAGAGCGCGTGAAATGAAAAGAAACTACGGAAGTCTTAATCTTGCGATATTTCGTTCGTTATCTCGCATCGGATTACGCGCGTCGCATGTCTATCGATTTATTAAACATTTACGCGCTCGTTTCGGTGATTTGAGACTTGTGACAATGATTTCTCGCGTCTTTTGCATCTCCGATCGCCCCCTCGCCTTTTTCTTTCTTCCCCCCGGTGCTCCACGAGAAAGGGATAGGGCGGGAAGTTAACCGCAGTGGACGCGTGGCTACGCATCGGCCGCGTCCACCCTCGTGGTGTCTCCTGCCCCGATGGATCACCCCTCGCCGGATCGGCGCATCGCGCATCGGGGGCGCAACGAGGATGATGTGCAATCTATCGAAAGATATTCATGGGGCTGGCCGTTGGCCCCCGTGCTCACGTCCCCGTCAGCCATAACCGTCGCGTCACGAATGTCTTATTGATTGCTCCCCTGCGAACAGAGACGGACAGACGCGGAGGCAGACGGGCAGAAAGAGATAGAGGGTGCCAGGCCGTGATGAGGGATGACTGGGACACGTAGCACGAGAGGGGTAAGAGGGTGAGGGAGGGCAGTTGCGGCGAAGGGGTGTGGGACGGGGACCGCTATATCAAGCCGGCCGGCTTGAAATAACGCGGGAGGAAGGGGACGCGGCGTCCGGAAGCGGCGAATATGCGTTTTGGATCACCGACGGATGTCCACGGGGAGGGTTGTCGCCGTTGTTTGCCGCGCTTGGTTCGTTTCTCTTCGATCTCGAACGCGTCGCGAGACGTTCGGCGGACGAGACGGAATATATACGGCGTCGCCAGGAATACAAAAAAAAAAAAAGAAAAAAGGAAAAAAAAACGCGAGTTTGAATCTTACGATATCACGATGCCTCTTAAGTCGGTCAGAAAGTAACGACATTGCGTAGAAATTCGTTCGGCGGTTCTTGCCGCGTGAGAAACTTCCGCTTAGACGAAATTAAAAGCACCGCCGCGTCCCAGATTCTCCGCTGACAGAATTCCCTCGTTATGGTGGCCCATTGTCTTTGGCGTTTTGATGGTGAACTGACCGCGGCTTGATTTCTCCCTCTACGGATCCCCGGCTCATACACCGGTAATTGTATACATAGGTGACACGGTCAGATTATTGAATGAACGCTTTTGTGGGCTCGCCATGACCACACCATCAGACAGAGTGCCACAACGGTCGGCGGAGAGTCATGGGACCGTGACTGCACGAGAAGAGAGGCGACCGTGGCATTCGATGTACTCATACCGCGTCTCATTGTGCCCCACTTGACTTTGTTGTCGGGGCCCCTTTGTGCCCGTTCCGTTCTCTATCTGCCTTGCTCTCCCTCATCGCTCATACCTCGTTTTACCACATTTCTGCATCAGCCGCACGCACTTACGCTCGCTCTTCGACGAGCCGTGTTCCTACGCCGTGTTAATTATTTGTTTTGTTCGCCGTAATCGCCGCGAGAGATCTTGTAAGCTCGTCTGTTCGCAACTCGCCGATTTGCAGACGATCGTAGTTCTATAAAATCAAGTTATGTAATGTAATATAAAGCAACGAAATCTAAAGTTTTATATGTATATAATATTATATTATTTGAGCTTATATTTCATTATTTTATTCATCAACGTTTCGCATATTTGAATATAATAATTTCCGAGCGTTTTTACGTAAACGGCGTAACGTAAATAACTGAATAAGGCATAAATTATTTCTATTGCACGAATCATATTGTGTGCGGACGGTTAACAAGGGTAGAAATATCGATAAAGATTATTAGTTCTATTCGCGTCGCCGCGCAGAAGTAGCCCTACGCGATCGTCTTACAGGGGTTGCGGAACGTAACCGCATCGCTAATCCGACGCATAGTTTATACGTCATTAAACCTCGCTCGAGGGTGGCCACGTGAGGAGCGGGAGGGTGGCACGCGTGGAATTCGCGGACGTCACGACGTATATTGCCGCCTGCGGCTATGTGTGTGTGTGGCTTCTCTACGAATAGCGGGGGTTGGACGTGGCGATTCGTCGGTGATGCTCGACCGTGGCAACCCTCGAGGGAGAGCTGTCACGTCGAATCATCCCCCGGAGATATGACAACGGCCTTCCACGGCCAGAGGGTGATGTCGTCGCCGTCGTTGGCGGCGGCGGTCGACCCCGAAATCGAGATTAAATATCTGCCCATTGCGACCGCGTTTCGTTCCTTCATCCCTCATAGCGCGCAGCAACACTCAAACGGAGACTTTTAAGGGCGCGCTGCGGTTTATTGAAAAAAGAGGATGGTAACGAAAAAGTATATCTTCGATAATAGAAAAGCACTGGAAATAAAATCAGTTTCTTTAATACAAAAATTAATTGAATTTTAATACGAGAATTTATTAAATTTATTGGATATGTAGAGCTTTATCTTTAATCTTTTGTAGTAAAAAAAAGAAATTTTTGTTTAAACAGTCGCAATTCGCATTAAGAATCTGCCGTTCAATTAGGTCATCTATCGCGCGAAACGTCACGCACCGAATGCAAGAAGCGTAATTTATTGTTACGATGTAATACCTCGCACCTGATGTTACCACGTCGCTTCGTCGGCGTTGGCAATGGAGGATAGCCTCGGCATTTTGCGAGGTCGGGAGGTAAGAGGAGGAAGAACGCTCATAGACGGAAGGTGGTGCGGGAGGATGGGAGACTGAGCGAGGAAGACCGTGCAAAGGGCATCATTCTAATTGCCCCGGACTTCCTTTCATCCCCTTTGTGTGACCCTGGGGCGCGCTTCCTCGTCTACCCCTCTTCTCTCCCGAGCGTCTCCCACCGCCTCCCTCATCTTTCCCCCGGTGCCGGCAGCTCTAAGTCATTTCTGCGATTAATTTTTCCTTCCAATTTGCACGCGGCAGTAATTAAGGGGTTGGGGCGCGGTACATCATCCGGCGCTTCCACCGATGTCGGGGCCAGGGGGTTGGTTTTAGTGCTCGCGGTCCGGACTCCTTCGAAACAATGGCGAGTATCTTGAGTGCCGGTCTCGCGTTCCCGAAGCGGCGGCGCCTCGTGGAAATTTCAGGGAATAAGGCGAGCGCGATACTATCGTCAATTTTCTTCTCGTCGTTACCATGCCGCGATTTAGGAAAAAATGCACGTTATCTTTCACAAAAGGACGAAAAATTTTTCACGTTTATCCATTTTTACGAATTGACGTAAAGTTCCTCCGTTATTTGTTACTCACCGTGAGATAAATGCACTTACATGTAATATTTTAAACTTATAAAAGCTTAACTGATTTTTATTTCTTACTTTTGAATATTTTTAACGTTAGCTTTATTTTAATTATTTCCTTTTTTTTCTTTTTTTAGAGAAAAATAAGATTAATACATAAAGAGGTAAAGAGATAGTTAGTCGTCAAGCGCGGAGACCGGATCCCCGTTTTGCCCTTCGCCCTTATTCTTACCTTTCTTTCTACATTCGTTTCGATCCTTCCAGTCTGTCGGACGGCTGGCTGGCTCCGGTCGAGTTTGCTTCGTCGAAACATGTAACTCCACGGGAGGAGGGCAATAATAGTTCCCACAATGCCACGCGAGCTTTTCAGGGCCCGTCCCGGGTTAGCGCGGTGTGGAAGGATACCGGGGGGGGGTGGCTGCCTGCAACGAGCGGCGAGAGTGCATCTTCCGCCGTTAGGAGGAAGGGGGGGGGGCGGGCGGTGGGAAGCGAGGCAGCTCATCAACTAATGGTCCGCACCGGAACCGAACTGCATTCTCGTACGAGCTCGCTGCACTCGCACGGATGCACGTGCAACTGCCGCATTTCTCCGTCAGTTATGTCGACTGGGCAATCTCGGCGCGACTCGTGTGTCTGAGCCGTGTTCACATTCCTCCGCTCATTTTCCAAACGCACAACGTCGTCTCACAATCAGATTAATTGCTTGAAAAGTAAATGCTAACTCCCTCTTAATATCCACCTAAAATTAAAAAAAATTTAACATAAGCCGTACGTATTTACAAATTTAATTTATTAAAAAGCATTATTGCTTTAATGAATCGAAAGGCCTTATTATTAATATCAAATTAATCAACGTGACGCATTTCGTGGTGAAACTAATAGTATGAAATTTCTTATTCTGTTTCAGATTGGCGAATTGTAAGTAGAATGGCTCATGCGCTTAAGCGGAAGGAAACATTCGCATAAATCCACCCCACCCGACAGCGCGAAAACCACCCCGCAACGAGGATGGGATCCATGAATATTGATCAGTGTCGCTCGCGTACCAAGGTCTCCACTCCGCTTCTTGTCCTTTCTATTAACACTAAATTATTAGATTTACCTTCGTGATGTAACTGTTATCGCGAGGTAGTTTCGGAAGTTATTCCGATAATAAACGGCGGTGGTATTTCACGTTAACGAGCCGGAATGCCATTTTAACTACATTTTTCACTCACGTTGCGTCACCGCGAACGAACAGAAAGCTTAGATGGCAATAAAGATTAAATATATTTTTCTAATACTGCGCGAGATATTTACGTTAGATTTAGTTTTAGTTGAAAAGCAAACGATTTCTCCGCGCCATGTTTACCCTCGCCTGACAATCTCCCTCGTGTAGTTAACTTTCATATCTAGTAGGAAAATGTTTATCTTTATCTTAAAACAACACGGTTGTATGGAACATAATCTCGGCGAGTGCAGTTAATGAATCGCTTTGTACTATCGTCATCTTACGCCCGAAGTCCCAGCGATTTTATTTTCCCCGTAATCCTTTTAATTAAACTCTTTGTATATCTATTTCGAATTTTAAAAACGCGAGCTGTAAATTTCCTCTCCGAGAGTCGCGGTGAAGACAAGAAGAGATAAAAAAAGAAAATAAAAAAAAAAAAGAAATAATAAAAAAAAGGGAAACCGAACGGCTGTAAAAACGACAGCGTCGCGACAAAATATTGCCCACCTTTGTCTTTGTTAATCGGGCGTTTAATAAGCGTTTCAATTTACCGCCCTTGATATTAATATCCGCGCCGCGAATTATACATAGACGCGAGTCATCGCATGGCGTTTCGTGTCTTCTCGTATGCGCTTCGGGAAGGGAGGGAGTCGGAAAAGGTGCATCGGCGCGCACAAATATTTGCCCGGTTGTTTTTCGGCCCGGAGTTTCGGACGTCGCGAACCCTTTCGTGAACTTTAAACGCACGATCGCGGGGTTAGGACCGTGGAGTTTTTAACGCTTCGAGAGTTGCCATGGCAACAATGGCAGGCCGTTATTAATCCCCGTCGAGAGAGAGAGCGGCCGGAGAATGGTAGGACGCGGAGGAGAGGAAGAAGAGACGGCGGACGAACGGGTCGGCCGACTCTCCCTCGCTCTCCTCCGGTAGTTTCTGATCCTCTCATTTTCCCTGCCTCCTCCGTCACTTCTCTTGACGGGCTCGCTCCGTCTTTCTCCCTCGCCTCTCCCTGCGCGAAGAAGATACGAGGGCATTCCTTCCGTTCATTTCTCTTTCGCGAGGATCCAAGACGGAGAGAAAGAAAGATAGGCGACGTGGCTACCCGGAGAATTAGAAGGTTCCATCGTTGTACTCCCACCGTTCGGTCCCTCCTTCTTTCTTTCCCCACCCCCTCTAGCTTTCGTATCTTTCTTTTCCTGCCGATAAGCCGAAACTCCGTTTCGTCACCCTTTTTCCTGTTATTATTTTCTTTATGTAACGATTATCTAAATTTATGCCGAACACGTAAACGTCGGTGGTTTTCTTTACGATAGAATCGAAGCGCACCTTTGTTCTCTCCGCGTTATCATCGTTATCGATTTGACAATTGAAAAATGACTAATTTTATTTTATATACGTGTGTTTCCGGTTTTTTTTTTTTTTTTGAGGGTAGTGCGCGTCAACCGCCACCGTGAACAAACAAAAGAGCACAAGTGCATAATAAACGCGCGAAAAGAAAAAGAGATGTAGAAAAAAAAAAGAGATTGCACGACGTCCATCGCGACAGAAAACTCGTCGCCACGTCCGCAGGATGAGAAGGCGTATCTCTGTTCTCCTCAAACGTTCACGTCGGACGTATGCGCGCGGTCCTCGCCATCGCGTCGCGCGTGCACACCTACACGCGCGCACACCGACGCGTTCACACTCGAGCGGCAAGTTCCTCTGCCTTTTTTTTTTTTTTTTCGTCGTGTATCGCGCCGTTTCCGGTATCGATACATCGGTCTCGTCGTGACGCCGTGAGCGGAGGAGCTCTCTCGCTCGCCAGGCACGAGCTTTGTTTTCGAAACGTACGATCCGTCCTCGCACACGTACGTTCGCGCACACACGCGCGCGCAGTATCGAGCCGCGATAGCCGGCACGTGAGTATGTATGCGTGTGGTCCGGACTGACGTGCGCTCGCGAGAGCCGCGCCGCTTGGTTGGAAAAAGAGAAGAATCGAAAGTCGAAGGTTCCGCGCCTCGTTATTCATCGACATTCGGCTCCGCCTGTCAGAAGGCATTATTTACGGTTTCGCGGGAGAACGAACTTTTTAATTCGAGTCGGTGCAGGTGGTAAATGCACGCCCGGCCGCGCGTCGGCGGGGCAGCGTGAGCCATCGCTCTCGCGGATTCCTATCGGCCGAGAGCGACGAGAGTGATTTTTCGGGCTTTGATCGTTCCGGCGAAACGATTGAATCGAGCACCGCCGTAGTTTGTTAATCAGACAGATTGTACCATTAGTCGGAATAGAGCTTTTCGAATTGAAAGCTAGCTAAATAGACGATGCCAAACGCGAGATAAGAACTCGAGCGGCGGTGTTTATTTTCTAACTAATTCGCGCGAACGTTTACATTTTTTTTTCTTTTTTTTTTCCCCTCTTTTTTTTTTTTGCCGAGGTAAAAATATATCTCGTTTTGTTTGGAATTCTTTGCTCGTTAACGTCCGATTTCACGTATGCTGAAATTGTATGTATTTCAATCTCGGCGCGAGAAGCCGATATCGCGATCTTTAAATCCGATTATTATAGACAGTCGCAATAATGAAGAAGACACGTCGCTCGGCCAGAGACGATTCTCCCACGAGCCGATGTAACGTTGATGTAATAACGAGACAAAGTCGGCCGAGGCTTGACGCGAATAGAATTTCATTTCCTCCCTCATAGAAGAAGAGATGCAACGAAGTCTATCGTGCATGCATACGCGCGCTTAACAGATAAACGATGAATACGCCCCGGCGATCGGCACGCGCGATAATGGACATGTAAACTGCGAGTTTATCCGAAGTACTGAATCGGAAAAATTCCCTTTTTTTCTTTTTTTTTTTTTTTTAATAATTATCGCGCGGCATATTCCGCCAGCGAGGAAAAGTAAAAGCTAATCGGCCGTATCACTGCCGTTTTATTGATCGGCGGCGTATGTAACCGCATTATTAGACGGACTGTTAATTCCAATTTGAATATGGAAACATAATGGTATTAATCATCTCTTTCTCGGTTAAAAAGAAAAAGAAATTTAATTCTGCGCTGTAACGTTTATATTTAAAGCGTCAGAACGCGATATTTCGCAGATCACGAAGTCGCATCCGCTGAACGTTACTTTTTCGCTGATTACTCCGAGGCACGAACGCGATTTTCGTAGGAAATATCAACGGGAGCGAACGCGGGGAGAGGGGGAAAAAAGTATCAGCGCTTTCAAACGCGGAAGACGTATTCGACGGCCGCAGAGCACTCTCGAGATGAGGCACGAAGTAACGCTGATCTAATAACGGGACAAACGTCGCGCGAATCGCGTCCCGGACGGGATTTCATTTCCTCTGTCGTAGGAGAAATGAAGCGGCGCGGGGCGCCGAGGGAGAGCGAGGAAATCGAGGAAGAGAGAGAGGATCGATTGCCGCTGTATATCCGCGCGCGCGTCTTCCGATATCGGTGTCTGCAGGCTACTTGTCGAACAATGCGACGTCGAGTAAGAATTTCACCGTAGACAAACCATTGCTGCCTCCGAAATGCGCGCGTTCGCGAAAAAAAAAAAGGAAAAAAAAAACCTCCCGGAGTACGTCGGATCGCGCGTCAACGCTAAGTATCTGCGTAATACCGCGATGCGGTCTGGCAGATAAAAAACGATTCTTCGCGCCGAGCTCTTTCGCGCCGCCCGGCCTCGTCGAGGGTGGAATCAACGCTGCAACGAGAGCGTTTCGAATTGCGCGGATGATTTGATCCCCGAGTGCGATATCGCTGAATAACTCTTTGGCATTTGCTCGTGAGAATATTGTTGCATTAGGATGCTCGACGAGCAGCACCGGGGGAGGGTGCAAGCTAGACAGAACCGGATTTAACCGACGAACGAGGGCGCCGAGCGTCACACCGCCGGAAGTGCGTCTAATGCGTCCGTCTGGGGTCACGCGTCATCTCGCTTCCGGCACGACCATTACCTTCGGTAAAACATTTGCTTCGCAGAAGGGACCGCCTACGCTTTGTTCGTTCTCTCTTTTTCTCTTTCCTTCTCTTAATATTTGGCGTACTTACTTGACCGAGCTGGGAAATTACGTCGTTAAACGTAAGACACGAGTTATTCAGGCTGCTTAACATCTGGCTAAAAGAGAAATTTGTATGATGCCATTGTGACGATGGTGAACGAATATACCTAGTAATAAATGGGAATAAAATCGCATTTGCCACATGCGATAGTTTATCATACGTGCGCAATATGAAAAAGAAATAAATACATGCAATTGAATACAAATATAGCACGTCAAAATTATAGAAGCCCAATAATTCAATGAAAAATTAAAAAAGTATGATATTACGAAATGCATGTAATAGCATTTACTTTTTAACCCTTTATTGGATGGTTGTTTTTATTTTGTAATCGTGCGTGAAAGCAAAAAAAAAAAAAGCCTATGCATTTCTCTTACGCGACAATGAAACAATATGCGCGGGAACGGAAACACTTGCTAATTTTTCAGATCTAACGTCGCACAACAGCCGATCAATGACCCTCGATTACAAGCGTAACAATGGCCGTTGTTTGTACCTAGATATTCTGAACGAAGGGGAAGAAATTAAAATTCATCGCTCGGCTCTCGAAAGGCATCGATCCGTTTTTCATTTTCCCCTCTACAATAAGAAACGTTGCCTCATCGCGTTTCGTGCCGTTTCGCCTTTCTTAGTGTTAAAAATATCAAAACGCCACTAGAATACAAAATAGTTCAGTAAACTAATTTTTAAATAATAATTATTCATATTAAATCGACGAAATAAGAGAACTAATTAATTTTATTTTAAATTATTTAGCTTCTTATTTGATTTATTGCATTTTTTAATTCCTTTTTGTATACGTAAAATATTTTATAATATAAAAATTATAATGCGACGTACAAAAAGGAGATAGGCCAGTTTTACGACGGCGAAGAAAAAGAATGGTGGATGCGTCGAAAGAAAGATTAGCTCGAGGGAGCGAACCAATGGAACAGAAGCCCCTTTTGCCATCCAGATTGGTCGACGTATTGTTTTAAGGGAGGCTCGACGCATGCGTGATTCCATGTGTAGGAGGACCGGCTAAGCGTTCGCAGCCTACGTTCGATAAATATCCTCTCGAGATTTTCCGGAAGCTGTCGATCGTAGATTATCATTTATTCGGGAACAGAGACGTTCTCTCTGACGCGATTATCTATCGTCGCCACGGTGTTATGAATTTTTAGCGATACTTTATTTCGTTATCTGAAAAGCCGTTCGGTTTCTAACTCGAGACAAAAATAAGCGCGGCTTCTTTGGTCACGTAATGCGTAGCTAGCTATCATTACAAGTGTGATTTTAAAACTGTATGTGAGATAGCTATCTTGTCTTTCCTGTGTTTTCTTTTCTTTGAAAACGTAAATGTCCGTGTGGCAGGTAAGACCGAAAATATTTTACAAGATACTTCCTGAGGACACATCCAGTCTTGCTTATTAGTAAAATCTCCAGCAGAGAAGTGGTGCGGGGGGACAAGAGAGAAAGAGAGAGAGAGAGTGAGAGCCAGGTAGATAAAAGAAAAGAAATAGTTGAAGGATGGGCCTTCAAAAAGGTTGCCGACTCACTTAGTTCGAACCGCTATTGTTAACCTCGCCGTACCATACTGCGAAACAAATACCTATGCACCGCCACCCACGGGCTAAGGGGGGGAAAGTATCGGACGAGATTAGCTAGGGACTTAGTCATTAACTCTGGAAGCTTTCAAATCCTATCTTACTTCCTTCCTTTCCCTATCTCCGTCTTCGTTTCCCTTTTTCCGTCTTCTCTTTCTTTTCTTTGAAGCTCCCGGACTTTTCCGCCAGAGTTTTTCTAGACGGAAGATTTACTGCTACTATAACACGAATGTGTTTTCTCAAAAATTACAACCGACCCGTGTGACAGGCCCGACCGTCCGTAACGCACGTAGAATTTCTGTTTTTTAATTTCTCTATAAATGTTCTATGTAATTTAGTATTACTGCGGGCATAAAATTGTACGTGGCCGCTTCTTGATTACGTTTGTACTCGCGATTTTTTTTTTGGCGCGTACAAAACTTCTGCACATCTCCCGTGACGGAAATTGTTAAGACCGAGAGGCAGAGGTGCGCGTTAAAATCATCTGCGGCGTTATTATGCGCGACCAGGTATAAATAATGTAGCGTCGCGTGGCGGGTTGCACAATGTGGCGACCATGCGGCGAGGATTATCCGGCGTTTTCGCAGAGGCGTACTAAGTGAATCGACAGAGACGAAGAGGTTGGAATGTGTGGCGAAAAAGAGAAAGAAAGAAAAAGAGAGAAGCAAAGGAAAAATAAAAACGAAAAAAAAAAAGTGGAGGCAGGGCGATGGAAAGCGCGACAAAGAAAAGCGATAACGGCCGAGCATTTGTTTAATCTCCATTGACTCTTTGTGTTGTTAATGAGTCAGATATGTTCTATGCGTTTGCGCGTGCATGCGAAACAAAGTGCCGACAAAATGACTAAGTGAATAACTAATCTTTTTTTTTTTTTTTTTCTCGATAATGAAGAAACTATCAATTTTGGTTTCTGGATAAAAAGTAAAAAGCACACTTTTTTTCTTTTTTTGAACGGTTAATATCTGAAAATTTTTTCTCGCGAAGTCCTCGCTTGAAACTAGATCGTGATCGTGAATTTTGGCTCTCTGTAGATTGTGAATCACGGAACGCGAGATCAAATTGAACCGCGCTCTTTTCGGCGATGGACAAAACGTCGATTCGATTGATCAATTAAAAGTGCAGCGCGTGGAACGTTTTCTATCCGAAACGCGCCATTCGCGAGAAATGCTAAATGAAACACGCGAAAACGGGAACGGTTGTTTCTTCGCGCGGATGAATGCGGGCGACGGTGGGCGCCGACGAATTTTAGGGTGCTCTTCCCGGCTCTCGTACCAGTTTAACCCCCTGATAAAGCGGCCCGACGCTTTCAACATTTCAGAGCGTTTCCACGCGGGCTTTTTAACGAAATTTCGACGAAAGATATTCGATGCGATATTCGGCGCTAATAAGCGTAATATATTAGGCAGCCTTTTGTCGTGGCCTTTCAGCGGTCCGAATCCTGTCGGGATTGGATTCGGATGAAAGGAGTGAAAGGAGAAGTGCAAGTTTCTGTGCCGGAGAAATAAGGGGGAAGAATCGGAAGGATAGCAGACGGAACGCGAGAAGAGATTTGTAATATATATTATATGCGCGCGCGAAGGGAAAGAAGAGAATCCAACGGCGGGGGATTCACAACCGTTCCGAGACAAATGTGTTTCACGATATGGAGACAAAACGCAGACGACGGCGGCGACGAGCGGGCGGCGGTGACGACGACTCGTCACCGTCATTCGTTAAGCCGTTTTCACGTTTAAACGGCCGCGCGAGGTGGAGGCGAGGCGGAAGAAGAAGGCGAGAAGGGCCGTGTTGCTTCGAAGCCAATGAAACGGCCGATGAAAGAGGTCCTCCTCCTCCCCCGTCGCCCCGACATTCCTGCGCCGGGGCCCGGGCGTCATTACTCAAAGGGGGATACTGTCGCGATGGCTCGTCCGGCTCGTGGATCTTTCTAAAGGAAACAGCTCGGAGAGCGAGCGCATCGAGGAACTGTGTGACGCCGCGAAGAAATCTGTCAGCCAATGATGCGCGTCGGCGAGCACGCTCTACCTTCAGATTTATGAGCGCGACCCGTCTCTTTCCTCCCTACAATTCAGCAGCGTAATATTTTCCCCGCGTGTCATCGAAACGAACTTTATATTACCACTCTCCTTTTCTCGTTTCCCCGACGTGCGATTACGTAAACGCGTAATTAACACCCGTGGGTTAATTAATACAAAGCTCACCCCCCCTTCCCCCGGTCTCGTTGCAGCGTCACAAACGTTTAGAATTTAACATCGAAGGGTACCGTTGAAATATTATCTCCTCTCGACCTTTGGAACACGCGCCGACGAATTTTATACGACGCGGTCGTCATTTCGAGTACGAGATCCTTTTTTCCGATTTTATCGACTTCTTGAACGCCAAAAAAAGAAAAAAAAATGAGAGAGAGAGAGAAAAAAAAAACGAATTAGTCGTTTATTCTATTATAAAATAACGAGTGTCGGTGAGAGCGCGAGAGGATAGGCGAAAGAACGAGTGACGGGGGTCTCTTTCTATCTTACTCTCGAATAACGCGAAGCGTAACACGTGGGCGCGGAGTGCCCGGAGAGAAGATAAACGGATTACGGGCGCTTTGTGTCAACGTGATCCGCTTCCCTTGCACCCGAGTGCCGAGCCCCGTGCCCGCCGTCCGACTATCTTCAATGCGATATTACGCGCTTCAGTGCTGGTAACACCGCTCGGTTTGCAGGACGCGCAGTCGCTTCGGACCGATAACCAATTTTCATTACTTCACATTAATTTCAGGGCTCGCTCGGCTCGATGCGTTGGTTGCCGGAGCGCCGGTATTAAAATGCTCGAAAGAAAGACGCGGGAGTGCAGCGGGAGAGCGAGAACGTTCGTTCAAATTGTACGAGAGATCAGAACGGGACGATAATCAGGCCTTGGCCTCGCGAAACCTATCGGTCGAGTTTCCGCTGACCCATTTCGTTAGCTCGTATTTACCTGACCGGGGAACATCGCTCGCGGTCGCGCTCCAATCTATCCGACTTTATTACGGAATCCACTCGCGACGGGACAAGGTGACCCAGTCATCGCTCGATGACAGAGACGAGACTATTGTGCCGTCCAGGATCGGCAGTAATCGGTGTATAACGGTCTCTCTTGCTTGCGCCGCCGGAGATGAGATCGAGGAGAGAAACGGGAAACGCGAGGCGAGCGCGCGCGCGCGCGTGTTCGAGGCGATGAGAAGGTGACGGAGGAGCAGAGAAGGTGTTGGAGAGACGTACGTGGGTGGAAACCCCTCTCGTGCGGATCCATCGCAGACGCATTCCCTTCTCCGAGGATATCTCCTCATTGTACTCACCCCTTAATCAACAGCTCCCTGCCGTCCTTCGTGGACCGTTCGATGCTTATTGATATAGCTCACTCCCTCCACCCGCTATATATTCCCGGGCATACAGCCGCGTCCACGGTCGCATACATACGCGCGCACATGTCACTCTCTACGGCGCGTTCTCTCGTTTCCATGTACCCGCGCGGACGAATGTGTGCGCCGTGTGTACGACGTCCCATAGCCGCACACCATGGGGTATTTGCATGACAACGTTGGCAAGCATACGCGCGTGCCTCTCCGTCCTTCGCACTCGCTAATTAGCCGGCGCTACATACCGGCGTGGATTAACGAGAATATTGCATTTTTAATAGAGTCCGCCCTCCCGCGGCTCACGCATAGCGAGCAACCCCTGCGCGGAGGATCCCCCCGTGCGGGCAGGGGATGGTCGCAGGGGTGTCTCGCGGTAGTGATTTCAACGACGACCTCGTCGCGCACCCCGTTGTTACGCCCCGTTAAGGATCAGGACGGGAAAGACTTTGATGTCTTTCCCCGCGACCGAACTTCCGGGCGGATTTATTAAAAGACACATATAAGTCGCGGCGGGCTCTTGCGCGGAAAGCCGATCTCGCGCGTCTCGCTGTCGCTCGCGTGATTGCAACGAGAGAGAATCACTTTTCGGCTGATTTTCAAACGCGAACACGCCGACAGAGAAATATTATATCTGCGTTACACCACCGACTGCTCCGATATCGATTCTCTTGTTATTGATATCAACATAATTCTCGGTCATGTTAATTAATACGTAATTTGCGGTAAATTTCTTTTTTTTATCAGTTGCAAAAATGTTTTCATCGTAATTAGTAACACGCTTTAGTTTGTTAACTCGCAGAACCTTGCTTTACATCGAGCACGCGATCAAGTAGATACATTTTTAAGTTCGTTTACGGAACCATTGTACGATAATAAAAAAAAAATATGTATATATCAACCATTTAGAGCCTACAAAAAGATCGTGCTCCACCGATAAGCCGATTTTTCGAATTCAATCTGACACCGTGCACGCGCGCGGGACCGCTGCAGTTAGCCGACACCTCCACTCCTTTCTCGAAAGGGCTGTTCACCGGTGGGCGATTTTTTTTTTTTTTTTTTTTTTTTTTTCAGAAGGGGGATCAATTTAAACGCTCAAAGAAAATCCGCGCACATCCCTCGGGTGCCGGCCGGCCCTCCAAGCCGAGCTCGTCCGCTCGACTAGCTCCGCTGATTGCTGCTGCATCTTTGATGACCTCGTCCAGACGAAGAGAAGAGCGAAAGCCCAGAGCTCTGCGGATCGGGAACAGACGGGAGCCCCCCCTCCTTATCCCCGCGCGGAATCTTGTGCAAAGAGCGAAACGTTGAGATTGATATTTTAACAGACGGATTACGTAAGAAGGGCGGGGGGTCCTCGGTCGCTTCGCCTGCGCGAATAGGGCACCGACGACGTCATAATCCCCGACGGAAGGCGTCGTCGTTGAGCTTAATCGATATTTGCCGCTCGTTTCTTTTCGTCTTTTAACGATTTGCACGTTAGAAAACACTGCGCCCTGGAAACAAAAGGGATTAACTAATATAAGATACTTATACTGCTTTCGGATTTCGAAATAAGTTGAATATTCTTCGACCAACACTTCACGCGCGTTTTACTACCTGTACCACTCGTGTCGCTTAGTTTTTTTTTTTTTTTTTGCTTTACTCCGCGTAGGACTGTTTTGTTTTTTTTAACACCCGAGCGACAAAGATATACATTCATCTATCTGACGTTAGTTTGAAAAATCTTATTGCTTTTCTAAACACGCCTGTAACACAGTCGATGTCCGAAATGACTGATGGATCCTTGCGATAAAAAGCTACGCAAATCGGCACGGTTTATCGTTCAAAAAGCCCGATCAGTTTTGTTCCTTTGACGGTTCCAAGTGTTCGGGCATCTCGACATTTTCGAAAGTACGAAGCTGTCGGCGAAATCAAAGCGAACTTTACGTGACTCGCTGCAGCGACGACGTCGTTAAACGGCGGATCCGTGGGGCTCTATATATAGGGACCGCTGCAGACCGGATACATATTAAGCGCTATCGTCGACGAGGCGTTATTAATCGAGTCATTGCGAGCGGAGGTGAGGATCTTCGACCTTGCCGGCGTGGGTGTGGGCGAGTGTTCCCGTGTAAAACGACGAGCTGGGGAGATCAGGCTGCGTTATTAATAACCGATAATTTGATACGCTTCCAGCCATCCATCCAGCCGTCTCCCGATCCCGATCTTTCTTCTGGCGCACTTTGATATCCACGCCCGTGTTGCTCGTACACGTGTTACGTCGACGCGCGCGCGGCGTATCCGTCTTCTCGTGCGAAACTCAATCGAGAGCTCGTTCCGACGCCGATCGATCCGGGACAAGGTCGAGCGGATGTGTAGCTTCATAAGTGTTTCTGCTCCCGGCGACGTTTCCGTCTCCTCCTTTTAGTTTGCCGGTTGAGCCAATTTCTTTTAATCGCGTTTACCGAGCGGTTTGATATCATTTAAGCAACGCTATTCCGTTCCGTTTTTATTTTTTTTATTATTATTTTTTTTTTTTTCTTACACTCGATAAAGGATAAGGTCAAAGTACCTTTTTATGCTAATAGAGGCAAGTATTATGCAAAGTTGATGCAAAAATCAGTATGGAGAAGTTCGATGTGTGCATAGGGATAGGAAAAATCTCGTAATTCTAATGAATATTTCATACAAAAAATGGACATAATATCCTCTGGATTTCTGTTGGAATTCCGTAGCTATAGCCGCGGCCGGCAATCAGAAACACATTATCGGACAACCGACCGGCGTAATATGTTTGACCATGTTCAAAAACACTTCCCCGCCTGCCCGCCTCTCCCCGGTGAATGAATCTGTCCTTTTGCCCGGCATTCGCGATTCCTGCTTTTCATTCTACTCGTGGATTTGACGATCCGCGGAAGCGCTTTGATCCCGCGCGCAACTTTTGACAGGAAACGATATCGATTTCACGGCCGAAAATGTGTTGGTATGTTTTTCACAAGTTTTTATTATTCCGACAGCCCCCGATGCCTTTGTAACAGATACCGAATAAAAAAAAAAAAAAAAAAAAAAAAAATACGACTCTTAATTAAGCAGATATATTAATAGATATCGAAAATAAAGCCTTTAATTTGATTAGGCTCGTTTTAATTGATACGATTTCGATCTTGATCAACGCAATTGACCGGTTTACGTGTATCTTTCGTACAATATCTTCGGCGCATCGATAACGGCGAATGTGAAATTCCGCCTGCTACTTTCGCACCTTGATCTTCGCGCTCTTACGTCAGGGCGTAGCTGCACCTGATAAATTCGTGCTGTGTCAAAATCGAACCGATGATAAAGCTCGCGAAACTCACCGGCCGAGTTTCTACCGACGTACGAGATACGCTCATCTGTGACCCCTTGGAACGCACCGGCTCGACGTTTCATCGTCGCTTTTCGTTTAGGTCCCACTCCGTTCCTTTGCGCGTCACTCCCTCGTAATTAATCATTTCTCCCTGCTCCACCTCCGCGCGTCGCGGATCTTTACTCCTCCGGAGCGTCAAACGGAAGGCAGTATGGCCGCGAGCTGCGCGCCAGGACAGCGATATATAAGCATGCACCTTCGCAGGTTCTATCCCGCAGACTCGCGTGGGTTATACGCGCAGAAAGTCCGCAATTTGATGGCGCTGACGAATGGTCGCGAAAGCGCGTCCGCGTCTATCTCGAAACGCAACAGAGCCCCGATCCTTCCACCAAATCCGTCGCAGCTGACCCTTTTGAAATTAATTTCCGTCACCGCGACTATCGCTCGATTAACGCAAAATTACGAGCGGACGCTTCCGTCGATTAGCATAATCAATAATTACGTTGGATTTATAAACCTGTTCGATATTACGATCGGATTTAGCGTCGGCGAGAGAAATTTCGTGATGGAACTTCAGGCGTCGCAAATATTTTTATATACGCTTGTTGAAAAGCTGACGATCCGCCGATTTTATAACTTTCGGGCGCGTTAGCCGAGGAATTCTCGAGGGTGCGAAAGCGCCGAGGGCGCAGGAACAAATACGGAAGAAGCGTACACACGCCGGGTTTGAATATTTCGACCGGGGTGAAAAACTGCCGGGAAAGGGACCCGCTGGTATACGACGCCAAGAAAATCATTTTCTCGTGACTCTACGTCGTGAATGTAGTTCAAGAGACTCTCGGGCGCACTTCTTTGCCGCGAAATGGGTCGGCCTTGTCGAGATCTCTTGGATTCGTGCGAATACGTCCCAAAATAAAAGCGCGGTCCGTTCAGTACTATCGTGACACGTCGGCGATAAAGAAGTATTCGCCTGACCTTTGTTAAGGGAAACGGGAATCGTGAATTATTTTGATAGTAATTATCTCGCTGGGATTGCGATTAAGTAATTTATTTTATATTACAGTTTTTCAGGGCGTGAAGTTTAAGAGAAATTTCTTCTTTTTCGCAAAAGCGATCGATAAGCTCCTCCGTTTCCTCTTTTCTTATTCTTTATTCTTTGACGATTGAGCGAGTGTACCTTCCGCCGTACGATTTTAAACGCGGCCTCTTTATTTGACGTCTGCTATGATCTTCGCCGGGTCCGATATCAGCAGCGAGACGAACGACGTGAGTGTATCAAGGAGAGGTAGAATAGAAGAATTGAAGGAGAGATACGCGTGAGTAAGGGGCGAGGTGGCGGGATCGGGGGGAACGGACGGGAAGAAAGAGAGAAAAGGGGCGAGAGCGGAAAGGTAGAAAAAGACGGTCGACGGCCGACCGGACCATTCAAAGTTCCCAGGAGGCAACAAAGGGCCAGCAACGAGCTGATCAAATTATCCAATTCATTTGGATTGGCGAGCGAGCGGGCGAATAAGTGCTCGCCGTTACCAAGAGGCCCACTTCAGTACTCTCGAGCACCATCGGTCGAGCTATGAGCCAAATTTATGCACGTTCCTCAACTACGATACCGCTTCTTCTCTTGCACGGGAAAAACCTCGCGATACTCGGTCCACCAAGTTGTTAAGAGAAACTGTACTTCAACGGTTCGACGCGCCGCGTGATTAACGAAAATCTATGAAAGCTAGATACTGAAACGTACGTTACATCTATCTCGGAACAGATATTCTACGTATGATATAAGATATTAATTCCTTGGATTAAAATATATAATTCTAACAGTATGTATCTTACGTTTGGAGAAACTTTTAATTATTCTGACACGGTTTCTCAAAGTTTATTAATCTGCGCGGCCGACGACAACGTCGGAACGATGATAAGCCCATGCGTGTGCGTGCACGAGTTCGTATCGCGAAGTTGAGATCGATATTACATCGCGAGCGAGATACGAACAAGCTAGATCGCGAGAGGGTGGATCCGGGGAGTTACGGGGGAGGGATGGAAGTTGCGCCGATAATGTCACAAAGACGTCTAAATGCATGGCGCCGGCACATTTGTTTGCAAAGTCTCGCGGGAGGGTGGAAGAGGTTTGGGGACCAGCGTGCTCCGATTTATCGCCATCTGCCTAACGACTTTCGACCGTGGCAAAATCGCGTGATAAAATCGTTCTTTCGACCGAGCCGAGGGAGGTACCGTCTCCGTAACGCTATCGATTATCGTCGGAGAAAAATTGCATCTCTTAAGAGTTCTTCGAAGTTTAATCTTGCGCGAATTGCGGGCGGGCGGCTGCGCTCGTTAAAATAGAGTTCTTCAGTCAAGTTTGTACGCTAATTTAAGAACTACATTTATAACAAGGTATATTAACAATGTTGCAGCGTGGCGCGGTAAAAAATGTAAAATGATAAAGACGGGAAAACAATATGTTTGAGAGCAGCCTATAAGAATTATGGATTTTCTAGCGTTATTATAACGTTGAAAATATCGATCAATCTTGTATCAAATGCGACGGACATAACGCGAAATGCTAGCGGAAATGCCGATTCAGCCTCCAGCCTCGATCGCGTGGCTCTTCCGTGTTCATAAATATTTATCGGAGTGCCGAGAAACACGATGGATGGATGCCGCGGACCCCCGCGCGGACGAATTCGTCGGCGTTCCGACATTCTCTCGGAATTTAATGAACCGGACTGATTTTTCACGGGCGCGAATATCGGAAGGGAAGCTGTTTGTATTCGCCCCCTGCCGTCGGGGTTCTCTTCGTCCCTTTTCTCTCTATTTCTCTCGCCCTTGTTTACTCTTTTTCAAGATTGGTGAAAAATTTTATAAATGTAAAAAATTTCTCTAATCTTGAAAACTATTTTAGTATTGAATACACTTACATCTTTTGACTTTGCACATTTATTACTGTTTTATTACTGCTACTGGATTTATTGTTGCTTTTGCTAGTTTTAATATTATTTTTTAAATATTAATCTTAATTTTTTTATATCAGTTTAATCGTACATTACAAAATATATTATTAATTTAAGTGTTAGAAATTTAGAAAGTGCGAGATACACAAAATTTTTTTTTTTTTAAATAATTTATCCCGCAAGTTAATTCTTCCGTTCTATTTTTCTTGTCGATTCGCTGGTTTCGGGATTTTCTGCTCGTGAACGGTCTCTCCTTTCTGTTGCTCTCATCGAACGATAATAATTTTAAAAAGGGGAAGGCCGGAGGCCCTCGAGGTGTCGACCGACCGAAGACGAATTATAGCCGCGTGACATGTACCGTTATTTATGGTGCTGACTTTCCCTCCCTGTACCCCTATCGCTCCCGCGGTGCTCTTCTTCCACACATACAGCGCTATTCGTTCTCTCGCGAAATTCGATGAGAGCCGCACGAGCCGATGAATTGGACGGCTAAAACGGCGACGGAGTTTACGGGGTAGCAATAATCGTTTGCTTAGCCTTTGTGATACAGAATGCGGCGGAAGTGATAAATTTTTCTAGCTTATTCACCCCGATGTTCTTTTTTGCTCCGCCGCGAACGAAAGCCTGCACCGTCGCGAGGAATTACAGTCTTGCCGTTAATGATCGCGAACTAGTGAATGTTTTTTTTTTTTCTCCTTAATTTCGTAAAATATATTCCGATCGACGGAATTTCAATTGGTGACGATGACTGGGGATGGTCCGAAGTCGAAATGACGACGCGATGCTGAAACGATGGACGGCCGCGCGACAAATGGCCGAGAGCGAAGGAATCGGACGATATATTAGAGGGACAGAAAAGATATCGGGTGCCGACAATTGGAGCAACGGTGGGTGACTCGATATCGTGACGGCGGCCAGCCGGTACGTCACTTCAGGGCGGATCTGGTTGGTCAATCAGCGGTGCATTGTACGTAACGAACCTCCGCACTCGCCGGAGTTTAATGCTCGTACGTGAACCTTGGCGGCGGACATGTGTGCGCGTGGGTTATTAAATATGATGAGAAGGGAGGTGGCACGTTGTCGAGAGGAGGCGCAGGGAGGCAGAGGCGAGATTTCTCCTCGACTTTCTGAACGTTTAACGCTGCCGTTGTGCTGACGCGATTGCCCGAGATTGTCGCCGCGGTGAGGATCACATCTTCATGATCGCCAGGCAGGGAGCACCGACAACACAAACGCGCGCGTACGAATGCATCGATATTTAATAACGAAGGTGCAATATATTATATTTTATTCTCGCCGCGTTACATAATTTAGAGGCGCTAAAACAAATTTGAATAACAATTTGATAAACAATTTTAAGAGACATCGCCGCCGGATGAAACTTTTAATGAATACACGTCGATATATTGTATTTGGATTTAAATAGGCGGGTTAACTTATGTAGCGAAGGATTGAATCGCGGAAACCGGCGCCCTCGCCGCGAAAATTAATCGGAAATGCGCTAGCGCGCGGGGAATCTGCGATTCTCAACGTCAGATACAGAACAGGCAGGAGGGCCTACCGACGGGCCAATCGTTGCGGCGTGATAATCGATGTTGCCACACGACGTTAAGCGGGCATCGAGTGAGCTGGTGGACCCCCGTCGCACCGCGGAAGCGAAGACGTCGACGGCGACGTGTCGCGCACCCTGTTTTCCTCCCCCGGGATGACAAGGCGGTGGCGACGGCTTTCAGGGGGGGGAGGAGGAAGGGGGAGGGTGGCACGAGATCCCGGGGTTTGGGTAACCAACTCGTGAAATTCAATTACCGAGTCCGCGGGGGTGGCTCTTGCTTAGAAACGTGCGAGAGAGGGTGGCCGAAGGGGGTTGTCGTCGTCGACGGGATGGAAAGAGCCACGGGGGAGGGAGGGCGGTTTGACGGAGGGAGGATTTGAGTGACAGCCGAGAACGAGACGGGACGCGGGTGGCGGCGGTGCCCGGCCTAACTCTCTCGCTTATCTAACGTCGAATCTCGCGTCCCCTCTTTCCCTTCTCTTCCTTCCGTCTTTCTCTTTCTCCGCTTCTATCCACCGACTATCATTCCCTTCCTCCATTTGACTCCGGAGGAACTACCAAGGGGAGATAGGAAAATTGAAATTGTAGCTACCGATATACGCGCGCGGCCCAGTCCGTTACGACGAAACGGCCTGCCGACAAGAGCCTTTTTCGAGCACGTCATATTTCTTAACTCGAAAGTCAATATATCACATTTTTGTCGACGTAAGAATGGCTACTTACGTTGGAAAGAAAAATATAACTTGTGAAAGTTTTAAACAAGGTCGCGTGGAAATATCGAAATGCCTATCAATCCAGATAAGATTCTTTTCTTTTTTTTTTTTTATACAATACTATTTTTCATCGACGTGATTTCAATTTTTTATAGGTGATAAAGGGTAAAGAGCGCAGGTGCGACATCGATCTCGCATCCGGATCGAGCGGTGCAGAACGACGGCGTGCCTCATTATCGTTTCTTCCAACCTGCGCGCGCGGGAGGTGATCCAACTGGCTCGCGAAACTTTTATTCGAACGCCGACATCGCGTCGGTTTCATTCTCAGTCAACGATCGTTTGCTCGTAGCTGCGCTACGATGCGCTGGACTGACAGACCGGAGGCTTCGGCGTTCATTAGCCGGCTATTCAGTTCAGCCACGGGCCAGCCGGCGAGGGTGGATTCTGACTCCGGTGGCTGGCTGCTGGAATGCTCGCCGCGTTACTCTCTATCTCTTCTCGCACATAATTACACTCGCCTTCCCAGACACGACTCGCAACTGCGTATCGTCCTTCCCGTCGACACCCTATACGTTCCTCTCGGTTCACGAGAATGCCCGCGAACAGAAAGAAAGATAGAAACAGGCTTATATACTCGAGCGTCGAACAGGACAAATCTTCTGTTTTACGGAAAAACGACGAGAAATTGACTTCTACGCGAACTTTTCTATGTTCGCGAGAAGGACAGCGCGCGATTGACGACCGACTTTATCGGCTGTCTCACTTTCTCACTCGGGGTGTCTCTCTTACTCCAATGGCCGAAACCTAACGCTGAGTCTAATTGCGGAGCCTCGGGCGTGTGGACGTGTCGTAATCGCTCCGTATTTTCGCGTATTTTCGGCCGCGAGTAGGATAATCTCGTGTACGAATTAGCGTCGGCGTCGTTGATTCGATAACGAACGATCGTTTTCTGTACTTCTCTGTTGTACGAATCATCGTTTTGTGTCTCGTTTCGTGGCTCGAAAAAGTGCTTCGGAGGGAAGAGGTTACGTCGCGGGCGGAGAGCGCGGAGCGTCCGACCTGACATTAGCCGCGTGACGTCATCGAACTCGGCAACCATCATTACCGACTCGATCGCTCGTCACCATCTTCAGTTGATCCCGGTGATTGTTATTGCCAGAGCGCGAGATCCGCATCTCGCCCGTCTTCTTCGCAGCGGCCGGGATTTCTCATTTCGTTTCGGGCAAGTGATTTTTGAAAGACTCGAGGAAAATTAAGTGCGCGGGGAACATTTCACATCGCGGCTCGTCTCGCCGCTCGACGCAAGTTTTCGGTATCGTTTATTTTCGCCGACGAAGATCGAAAGTAACCTCGCTTTACATCGCGGACAATTTCTTGTGCCGGGATCGAGGACGACTGAAAGTAAGCAACGCTATGAATATCGAGAGTGCAAATTTATGGAACAAATAATCGTTCGTCGCGCTTCTTAATTTAAATCGCAAAAAAATCGCCGCGATAATTCGGTCGTTCGTCTCTCTCGAGTCAGTGATTGTATCAGTGATTAGAGATAGTGATTATAAAAAAAAGCAGAGCAGGGTGATACATTGTCGAGTGATGTAAAGTGTTACAACATGTCAGGATAATCCAGAGACTGCCACGGAAGGAGGGAAGGAGGGAAGGAAGGAAGGAAGGAAGGAAGGACGGACGGACGAACGGACGGAAAATAATCTACTCTAACCTAACCGAAAGCTACAAATGTAAGTACATTGGCAACACACTGTAGATCACTCAATTGTAATTATAAAAAAATTATAATTAATAAACGTCTCTAAATATATACATATTTCTAGTACATTTCTAGTTTATATAAATTATTTAACAAATAAAATTCTTTTTTCTTCTTTTATATAATACCGATAAAATTTCGTACAATTTTTCTTCCCGGTTATATCACGAGCGGTAGGAGCACGGTGATCAAATTGCATGAAAATATTATATAACTTATCGGGAGGGAAAAAAAGAGAGACGCGCGAAGCGGGACGAAAACGAAAAAGTAAGAGGATAGCGACGAGAGGAACAGAGGTAGGAAAAGAGAAAGGGAGGGAGAGTGTCGAATGGTAGCTATGCAAGAAGAACGCGAGCAAAAAGTCTTTTTCCACGAGGTCTCTAATAGAGGCACGTGACGATGCACTTTCCGCGACCTTTACACTGGTCTTCCCTCCGGTCCATCGACTTCTTCCGTCGTGGACGACGGCACGGTAGACGAGAACCCCTTCTTGCTCGCTTCGATCGTCTACCGGCGAAGGCGACGAAGAAAAGACGAGATAGCGGTGAATCGATCGGAGACGAACTACACACTACTGGTTCTGATTACTACTTCATCGATGAATAATTGCTATCGCGCTTGCACGTCCGTTCCCCGTGAATTTGCGTCCGATGAAATAATTCGTATACCATAAGGCTCGCAGCACTTTGTCGTTGGTGCCGTCATCGGATAACGTCAGCGGATATCGTAATTATTAAATCGCGTTTCTTGAAGAACGTAGCGCACGTATTAATCGACGGCAAATATCAATTAATCGACAGGCTGCGGATATTAGAAGAAAGGCAGCGAAAAAGTTTTTTTTTTTTTTTTTGTTCAGAAAAACGTTGAGTTTTTTTTTTTTTTCGCTTTTCTCTAAAACCATCACATCTATGCGATAGCTTTCATAGATTTTCAACTCTTGAAATTAAATTGTCCGAGCTGAAGTGAACTTTGAATGAGGTTTTAAATGTAATTAAGCCGTGCAAATTGTTAAGTGTGCGAATTAATCGAGGATAAGATCGTGGCCCAGCTATTACCTTTTTCATTTCCCTTTGGCTGTATTGTACATTTCACGTGATATATACCTACATGTCCGCCCATCGGAATGACGCGCGCAGAGGGTGGCGACACCGCGGGGGTACCGTGAAATTGCCGTGAGAAAGCCGTCCTTCCGCAGGTACGCGTGCTGCTCCGGGAGACCGGAGGTCCTCAGGGGAGGATTCAGGTAGCCACGGGAACTTACATCCAGCGGCGATCGTGGGTGGAACTTCGGGACGTTAGGACCCCTTCGTCAACGTAGGGGACTCGCTTGCGTATCCGTCCGCCACACCGGGATGAATTCTCGCACAAAAGGACCTCTCGCCCGAGGACCGAGCTCTCATTCATCCGCCACCGCCTCAATGTAGATTTTTCTTATAGGAAAGCTTAGGATATCGAGGACATAAGGGAACGAGGTCCGAGGGGGTGGGACTCGGGCAGGTAAGAGGATACCCTCGCCTTTGCGCGAAGAACACCGAAAAACGGCGCGGCACCCGGAACTCCTTACTTATCTTCGCTCCGTTAATCTCGCCCTTTTTCTTTCACAGGGCCGCTCGATTCCGCGCTGATTTCCCTTTCGCTCGTCCGTGCCCGCGCGGTTTATTATCGTTCGCGTTATTCTCGAGGTTAATCTGCCCGGCAGATCAGCCTTCGCTCTTCTCGCCGTCGGCTTTACATCGGCGCTTTATCAATCGCATCGGAGGAGCCCAAGGCTCCGCAGTTTCGGCCTCTCCGTCGCGGAAATATAAATCTTGTATTTTCGATATCGCGGATGGGATCGGGGGCCGCAATAAAATCTTACGCCGCGAATAACAGTTATGCGTAAGAGTTCCTTCTGTTGTAAGGTACTTCAGAAACCTTTGCCGCTGGATGCAGAGCAATGTGTAGTTTAATGGAGAGCGGCACTTTATATTTATTCATCTTGATTCGAGTCCGATATACACGAAGGGAAGAGTGGTTTCGAGAGGGAAACGAAAAAGGGCGAGAGGGAGGAACTCCGATGGACAGATAATGCTGGGACGCGCGCAGACGTAGAGAGGGTCGTGGCTGTACTAGGTCGAAAGGGTTGAATGCCGACGGAACCGTTTAATTTGGCCTTTGTGGACGCATCCTGTATTCGTTGCACGATATTTCGCCGACTCTGCCTCGCCGATATGAAACCGCGATCTATCTCGGGTGCGGGTGAAAAACAGAATCTCGAAAAATCTTGAACGCAGTGCCTTTGTTCCACGTAATTTTACGAAAAGAAATTTAGAATATTATTTTTAGTTAAGCACGCTGAACACGAGTATATGGTTTTTATTTTTTAAAGAATACATTATCTTATCTACATCTTAAATATCGTGACGGATAGGTTTTTTTTTTTTTTTTTTTTCCACGTTAGAGATCTGATTTTCGATTAATAAGTTATGAATTTTATGGTAATATTGAGAATCTTGTGTTATCGATTATGTATTCCTGTACAAAATTACATATTTAGACGCAGCGTCGCTCTATTCTTCTCATGTCATGTCGTGTCACACGAAACGCATGAAGAATCGAGACCGAATTCGTGCGTGACACCGACCATAAATGCTCGCGCTGGCCTCCACATAAATTATCATACTTAAACCGCGTATCCGAAAATACGCAAAGGGATGCTGCGATGCGAAGCGAATTTCCGTGCCGCTTCGCCGCAACACAAATTAGGTTTTTAGAAATAACTGATTTTGTCGTTGAATGAAATTAGGATCAAAGATCAACTCGAACAGCTGCATTGTTGAAAAATGAGATGCGAAGTGATAAAGATGAGAACGCTAGACTAATGACGTCAAGCTTATCTTTGGCCGAACTTTCTTCTCAATAATATCAAAATTCGTACTGGTCGATGTATCTTTATTAATTGCACCTTAAGTATTATTTTTTGCGAGTTCTCCGCGTGAAATAATCTTTAAGTACTCAAGACTATCTTATTAAAAAAAAAAAAAAAAAATGTATTTCAAGTAGAGAGTATTTTTAAATCGTTTTGCGAATATTATTTAATTCGAATTTAATTATCACATATTTGTCACATAAAAGCTAGAAGAAATCTCCCTTTTGTACATTATTATCGAAAGCTGAATGTTTTCGAGTTGCAACTAGCCGGCTCGTTATTTTACAAAGTTCCAGCCCTTTCACCGAATTTTCCCAACTACATTCGGCCGACCTATTGACACAAATTTTTGCTTGGAATTCTTTTCTTGAATGGAACTCAGTCTGTTACCGAATGCGTACCGATCTCTGCCTCACCTGTTGCGTATTGTTGCACTCTCAAGGCAACCCGATTTGCACGGTGAATGCACTTATGGCCGCCTATCGACGGTATGAAAAGCGGGAGGCGCCAAGGGGCATCTATGGCGCCTCTCCCCGTGGCATACAGTCCTGTTTCGGGAAAAGAGGGGCGCGTGAGAGTCCTTTGATCGCGCGAGCTCTATTGAAAACTCAATAGAGACTGTCTCGTCTCGTGGAAGAATCCGCTATTATTACGTACTCGCTGTTGACTTTATAGAAACCGCAAAATCGACTTCGCCCGAGCATTCGGCTCTATTTCGAAAAATTAACATCGCATCGAACTCGCGAATGGGATCGGTAATGCCCGGATATCCTCCCTCATCGACATTGTTACGTTGTCAGAAATCCCTCACGTAGATCCGCTAATATATTTTACGAATCGCAAGAAGCTGCAGGTACCGTGAGGTCGTACGTCATATATCGTAGATAATATAATAATTAGTTGATGGATAAATATATGTAAAAACAATTAATTTTTATTTTTAATTTAAATTTAATGAGAATAAAAACGTACGGAGTAAATCTACCATACATATATATACGGCTCGCTTTAATAGATCGACTTTTAATATGCTTCTTTCGTTCTTTCACCTGCATAGCTGACGATAAATTCCTTCACGCGACAATTACTTTCCGCTTCTTTACTTAATTTGCCGAACAAGGTGAAAGAATCTCTCGAAATGCGGAATGCCGATTCCCTTTCTTTTTCTCGGTATTCTGTCGCTTCTCGGTCTCGGTTGAATTATTGCGGAGAAAGTTCGTGGAGAATGCTGCGCTTAGAGTTTCTGGGCGGTTTCGAGAGGGAAGAGATCCTTCTCTTGCGCATATCCCTCCGCGCGTTGCGAAGTTTGTAGAAAATCACGTCGCGGAATTCGACTGGAAAGAAATATTACACGCGATTTCGCGAATACTTGGCGATTTGTCGGTGTTACGAGCAATTTCAAAATTCCATCGCGCACGACGCTAATTTATCAACCACGCCGGTCCGTTGTTAATTATTAATCAATACAAACGTTGTTAAAGCTCGCATTCTCCTTCTTTTATTTTTTTTTATTTTTTTCAAATAAAAAAATTTTTTTTTATCTTAATGTGCAACCATATAAGTCGCACAACGTAATAGTATACTTCTATTCCGTAAATTATTCTTAATTTTGCATTCGGGACTTTGTCAACATTATGATAGTCGCAAGCAAAATGTAAAAGATGGCGCGACGCTGTCTACATCGCACGATTCAGGTAAAGATCCGTCGAAAATGCCAGGTGTGCTGAGAGAACCATTGACGACCCAGGAAATATATAAATTATCCCCCAAGACTCCGGGAACACCCCAAGGTGAAAATTTACGAGCAAATTAATCGTAATATCGGCAGCCGGCGATTTTTTTTTTCCACGTAACCGTCGAGAAATCTTTTTCTCGCATCTGGAGTAACGACGTATAATAAAATGTCATTCGTGAGTCCTAAAAGCGAGATGTAAAGACGCGAAAAGCCGTGGCTTGAGCGAAAGAAACATTCTTAAGGCTCGTAAGAATTATTAACCGAATGGCCGTTTATTTGAGGACTTGTAAAATGTAAATTTGTAAAAAAAAAAAAATGTGAGGTTGCTACTGAACATCGAGGCAACAAGAAACAAAAGTCCGGGAGCTAAATATTTCAGGTAAAGGATATTTCCCTTGCGATATTCCGCAGGTACGGTCTTCTGTCTTTAACGACAAAAAGGAAAAGGTTAATGGAAAAAAAAAACTCCCGTGGAGAAAGAAAATCCATGCTGGTGCATTTTGAAATAAATGATCTTTTCGTGGAAAAAAAAAAAATGTAATGCAGATATTACGATTGAAATATTTTATCATAAGATTGAAATTGATTATAAAATAAAATAAAAAAAGAAGGAGGAAGAAAAAGAGAGCGTGAGAGAAAGAGAAAAAGAGAAAAAAAGGAGGTGGGGTGGGAAAGAGAAGCGGATGGCAAAATTCTTCGTGCAGTCGCCGGTCTTTGTTGCAGGATTTTGCGATTCGCTGGGCCGGCTAGATTCTCAGGTCCAGGCCCAGGAATCCTCTTGCCTAATAGGCTTTTCTACAAATTCGGAGAAAATCTCGAGCGAGCTTACGTTGGTCTTTTCCCTCCTTCCTCGTCCTTTTTCTTCTTCTTGCTTCATCTTCCCGCGCGTAGAAATGATCGCGTGCGCATCGATCGTGCCCGAGGAAAAACAGTTACGAGATGATGTATTTGGAAGGATTTCGTTCCGCGGCTATTGTGCGAGCTCGTAGCAATTCGATTCGACAACATATTCGTTTTACAACTTTACTTCGGCATCTCGTATTGTATAAATTGATAAACGCAATAACAATCCGCGTTAAAGTATCTGCATCTCGACTTAGAATTTAACGTTATAACGAAATAATATATGCCCTTTTAAATTAATTATCTTGGTATTAATTCGGGATCGACTCTGGTGATGCCCCTTAACGCGCTGCGGCAATCTCACGAGGGCAGATAAGGCTGGTCGGCTCCGCGGTAATATTGATCACATCCCGCGGAACAAAAAACCGGATGGCGAGTTCGCGTGGGAAAAAGAGAGTGTATAGTATAGCCGCGGAGTTAACGAGCCTAATCCTGTCAGCCTCATGAGTCGAGATTAGGAGAGGATCTTGCTTGCAGACGGGCGGGGGCACGAGCGAGACGGTGCCACCTGTGTACTTACCGGTATATACGAGGCACGCCGGTGTCCCGCGGTGCCGCGCCGCTTTTCAGAGCGCGGATGACCCTCGCGCGGTTACGTGGAGTCCGAAAAGCACTGCACCCTGAAACAGCGCGGCTCGTTCGCGCGCTACGTAAATAAGAATAAAACGTTTCGCAAACAAAAGCACCGCCGCGATAACGAACCTGTCGACGTGGACTTCGGACTCGTCGGGGAACTCGTTTCCGCCCCGTAGAAGAGGGAGAAAAATCGTTAACCCGTCTCGCATCGGACTCCAGCACCGCTCGCGCACAGGCAACCTCGCGTTAATCTTCATTCTCTCCCCGTAGACCTCGGCCCGCGGTGTTACCGCAGTGACGAGGCACGCCGGCGTTACGCCGCGAAAGAAAGAACGGTGATAAGAGAGCGGCTGTGAATGCATGTCTCGCGAAAACAGCGAATTGATAACGGCGATATAGGTATACGTCGATGCATGTTCTATAAATTTACGTTATGTTTCGTTCAATACTTTTTTTTTTTTTTTTTTAATTTTATTTTAAACCCTGAATACGGTTTTTGAGGCTGATTGCGTATCTCGATAATGCTTATCGGCGATATCGAAATTTAAGAGCTTGGAAAATGTAATCCAAAGATTTTAGCTGCGTCGCGAGAGATTTATGTGAAATTCGAATAAAAGACGGTCCTTTTCCCTTTATAATTATTTTCTTACTTGAATTTGGTCAACTATAGCGCGCCAAAAGACGTCCCTTCGAGACGGACGTTAGGGGGTTCCGTGAATGAGATTCCTAGCTGCGTTTGCCATTCAGTCACGTTTTTCAGAATGAGATCATCGATAAGCCGGTGCATTTATATCGCGTTACTCACATCTTGTTTCTCTTCCGACGCGCTTCCTGCGTGTTTTAGCCACTTTTTTTTCTTCTTTCTTTTTCTTTTCTGTGCGAGAGTTCTCAAATAAACATCGCGGTTAAGCAGTACATTTAGCGCTGAAAAACAGATTCCGAATTATTGTGAAAGATTTATTTAATATTATTATTTTCTTCAACGTTTAATTTTCCCTGCAGTTAATAATCGCTCGAATTAATTCTGTAACGGAAGTACGTTATGGAAATAAAATAAAATAAAAAAAAAAAAGTATCAAATGCCAGAATGAATAAACGAGTTGATATACTCTCATGTGGACTTTTTTGTACATTTATCGGATTTGAAGCTAGTCGGAAAAAATCCAGAGCATCGTTGTCGATTTGACGCGTCACCAACGTAGTTTCCTGCTTTCTGTAATTTTTTTTTTGCTTTTTTTTATTTTTTTTTTTTTTTTAATTTTAACGTATCGGCTTTCTATGGCCGCGTTAACGAGTTACCATTGAGTTCGATGACACCCTTCTAGGACTATCCTCCGTACCGTCGGCCGCGAGATCGAACGTCTCTCTCCCCCCTTTCTTTTCCGTTGACTCGCCCTGTCTTCGGCAGAAGAAAGAAGAGCGCGAGATCAGCGAGGATCTCGGTGCTTTCAGAACGTACAGGTACGAGGGAGTAATGCGATACACCGAGACAGGGGATGTCTTAGTTTTCCTTTTTTTTTTTTTCTTTCCTCCTGCTTACTCTTCGTTCCTAATTCGAGAACATAGAAGACCGCAACGTTTTTGGAGAAATCGAATTGTGCCGACACATTTTGTCTTTCTCTTTTTTTTTCTCTCTCTTTTTTTCTCTCTCTCTTCTCTCTTTCTCGAATTATCGGACTTAAAAAAAAAAATTAGACAACGGAGATAGGATTTTTACACATTTGAGAATAATGATTTAAAATACAAAGAAATCAAGTTCTCATAAAATACATTAATGTCGCAGAATCTTTATTAATTTTATTCCGTGCCACTCGAGGCTTTTTCAATCTCTCAGAAATATGCTTTGCGCTTAAAACTGAGTTGAGAAAATGAACCGAAAAACAAGCAGCCGAAGAAAAATATTTTTCATAAAACGAAATACTGTGGATTTGGTCAACGGACAGTGGCAGAGCGGCAAACTTCTTATCCACCCTTAGCGACAAATCCACGGGAGGTCTTCCCTGGAATTTACGGCAGTCCAACTTTCATCGTAGGCATGAATGACTCGGCATTTCGTACCTGGTCACAGTCGAAACGCGGCAAAGTCTTTCGAGCACCATTTTCAGGCAACGAGAATTTAGTTCCAGACTGTATAGTGGCTTTTTGAAAATTTTACAATGTATTTCACGTTCAGCGGCGTCCTTTAGTGATGAGTTTCGTGTGCATTAAAAATATTATAAAACTTACTTTAATCTGTTACACTATATTCTTTCTTAAAGGCATCCGTTTTTGTTATAAATTTATTTCGAGTATTATTAATTTTAAATCGTATTTATTAATTAATTCCCATCGAATTGTTAATTAATTTTACACCGTTGCAAAATATGATATCTTACAAAGATATTCTAATTAAATATGTTGACGATAGATTTGATTTCGAATATACTGAGCTGGTTTACGTGGGTCATTATGCTTGCAGATATGATTATAAGTTAATAGTTCAGTTTAGCAGCTTAGTTTCGGTCAACGTTCCCTTAATGATCTCGAAGATTAAATGGAACTAAACAGAGATCAATCGAGTCTTTGCCACTATATTCCGCGTGACCAGAAACCGCAACGTCGCTCTGATCTCGAATAGGCAGGAGCCGCAAGCTTCGTCGCCAGCCGGCGATTATCCGATTCGCTGCGATTAATTCTACTACACCGTCTTCCACCTTATTAATTTGTTATATTTAAATATTCAATTAATTTTATATGCAAATACTTAGAAAAATAAAAGCGGGCACATTGCACGGGCGTGCACCACTGCGACGCGTCGCAAAAAAAAAAAAAATAGAAAAAAATAAGCGTCGGCAAAAAGTGTTAGTTTCTGGTTCCAGTTTTAACCCGGCGATTCTCGGCTCGTATTTTTTTCTTTTTTTCGCAGCGTCTTATAGGGTTGTAGACACATCCGACAAATTCTTTCCGGATGAACCGTGAAGAATAAAGTGCGCACGTGGAGGATGACAGGAAGAGAAAGGGATAGATAGAGGAAAGAGAAAGAGAACGAACGAGATCGAGTAGTAACGCCCCCGTCCCTCGGCGTATCGCGTTCTTCGGGAGCAGATGTTCTCGGGGGACTACCGAGACTCCGCGCAGTTTGACTGACAGTTGAATACCTCTGAAAGGACTGCGCAGATCTCGGTACTATCCGTCCTCCATGGTTCTAAATTTCGTGCGCGAGCGTTTCACGATGTATACTCGCCGCCACAAAGGAGGCGAGGAGCCCTCCTTTTCGTCGAAATTAAAAATTATTCTATCGCCGCGAACGAAAATGGAGATATCCGTACATTTTCTTTGTCTTAGGGGGCGAAAATGGTGGCGCGATCGACGCGATTACGGTCCCCGATGTTTCCCGGATAACGAAATGTCGTGACTAACAAGCGCGTCGGTGTCCCCGATATCCTCGAAATCGACACTGGGAAGTGCGGCGTCGTCTGATCTGTCTATAGAATCCTCCTCTCTGTCCGTCGGAGCGACCTCCTTTGTCCTATGATACCGATGATAAAGACGACATGGAAGGGTCGATACTCCGGGAAGTTACGACGGATCCGGGAGTAACTGATACGCAATCGACATCGAGCTAGAATGTCCTCCGTTGTCAGGCGCGTTAAAAAACGAAGGTGGCACCGATTGTAACGCGAGAATTTACAGGTTTCTCTTCGACTATTGTCGTTGCGTTTATATATCGTTCGATCGTACGCGGTTTGCCCGACGTAACCCGGGCGATCGGTCGGAAAAGTTTGGGAAGACACGTAAACTTTCTCAGCGTGAGGTAAGAGGGACGTTTAACGTGGATGGCCCCGGGGAGGAATGGTAGACATGGGCCGGCGATAGCAATGTCATGGTAGCCACCGGAAATAGCCGGCACTATCAGCCGCTTTGCCGGATAGCGCGCCGTCACCGCAGAAAGAGTTCCAATCTTCTATTCAGCACGTTCTTTCCACACCTCTCGCTCTTCCTAGTTCCATCAGACTATTCTCCCTCCCACTCTTTCTCTTCTTCTTCCATTCTCTCAGTCTCTCTCTCTCTCTCTTTCTCTTTCTCTCCTTCTCTCACCTTCCTTTTCTCGCGCGTTCTTTTTCCTTTTTTACGGGTTGTCCGATACAACGTCTCGACGAGAATGGACTGGGACCGTTTCTACCGCCGAAAAAAGAAGCGCGAAAGGGTGGCAGAAGATGGCCGGAAGCATGAAAGAAAGCAGATGCCCCGACAACCCCGACTTATCTGCCAACATCCTTCGGCCCTCCCGCTGTACCGGCTTTCTCGCGCATTCTTCTCCGATTCTCCACGGTTTAGCAAATGACCAGATCTTTTCTCCTTTTTTTTTTTTTCCTTCCCCCCTTTTCAATTTAAACGCGCTCGTGGCTCGCGTGTTTGCGAAAATATTTGCGATTGTTATTTATAAGATTTTAATTCGTTCGAAATATATGCGAGATATTAAGCAGACAAAAATTTGCAATAGTTTGAGGTTTTGTAAATTAGAACGAGTTGTATGTTTTATTTTTTTATATATTTTTTTTTATAATTTGACGGGAGCAACGACGCGTGGAGGGCACGCCGTTACGAAAAGCTACGGGCACCGAGCAATAGAGCGACGATGGCGAGGCGCGGTGTCGTTGATAGAGTATGCAAACTTCATTGCCCGAGAAGGGTGGGCGACGGACTTCGCCCTTTCTTCGTTTCTTTGCTCACGCCGGCGGCCTGCAACCCCCATTCGGCGCGGTAAGTAGCTGCGCTACTAAGCGATGGTTGCGGTGATACATCATGGGGTGTCAACGAGTGTCCCTGCCGCTGTAATCTCGCATCCATCAAGGCAACGCGCGGTACGGGACGGGACGGGGACGGCGCGGGACGCGAAGGGGGAGGGAGCGGCACGCGGGCGGACGTACGACGGGTTCCGCTGATCGATGTCCATCGGCTCCGAGAAGCGACCTCCGAGGCCTCACCTACGACCTTCTTTCTCTCCTGACACGCTCCGCCGGCGGCGGGGATAGCTCTCGCTAGGATCAATCGGTTTTCGCCCAACTCGATTTTCATTTATCTTTCCCTATCTGAAGGCTGCTATCGTCATCGCGATCCTTCAGCCTCGTAATGTAAAGCCTGGACCGTCCGTCGTGTCAAACAAGCGCAGGTTTCGCGACTCGCGTAAAGAAAAAAAAGAAGAAAAATGAGAATAGTCAAGTTTGTCTCTTTCGAAAAATTAATTAATCGTCTGTCCCTTTGTCGCTTTTCAATCTCGGCTTTCGAAATTCTGAAAAGCGGAGACGAGTGTTGTCGCAGGTTGACCGATGTTTTCATCGTCGTTCCGCTAATTATTCACTAATCTCCCACACGAACGTACCCAAGTAGCGAGCCCATAAAGCCAGGATTACCGAAGCGATGTAAGGATTATAACGGTGTCCTTGATCCTAGGAGACCTTCGCAGGTATCGCCTCAGCGCAGTATTCTCCTGCCGCGTATCTTCGTTACTTTGCCGTGCATGATGCCTGGAGACTGATATTTAACGCGATAATATCAGAGAAAAGTTGAGAAGTTAATGGTCGTTAATCCTTATTATTGACGTCCGATGCGCGAAATAAATATCGTCGTTACTCGTATTCATTTAGATATATTTTTATTACCATTTAAAAAGGCACACACACATATTACATAAATTTCATTCGCGTTTATAACTCGCGGGGTATTTCACATTTGGTAGCTAAAGCAGAAAATTACGGGAGGGAAAGAAAAAAAAAAAAAAAATTGTTATTTATCTTTTATCCAAAATTCCGCATTAATGATATACTACCTTTTTATCCTTTCTCTCTCTGCGAGAGAATTTTTGCCCAATGAGCTTTTATAACCCCTGTTTACGCAGAAAAATCACGCGGTAGCGTCGGCCGTAACGCGGCCGTCAGTTGCAGCGAATAAATTACGTCGCGCGGCCGGGGCTGGGTGTATATTGCTCGCAAATGGTATCTGGATAATTCGACGTGGTGGCGAATCGACGTCGAATCGCTTTATTGCGGACTGGTTTGCAAACAGTGCCATGCGGAGCGGACCCGAGCGCGTAGCACCGTTCTCGTGATTAATGGCCGAGGGTGCGCCAGAGTAGTCCAGAAATTAAGCGCGGAAAAAAACAGATCGTACCTCTCGTTACGGGTGGGATTTCCGTTTTGCCGGCTCCGTTAGGATGCCAATGAATAGTCCCGCGGCAACGTCTGGTGAACCTCTCTTCTCTCCCGCTAATTAACAGGAAAATTATTCCAGCCACTACAACTCAGGAAGACGTATCGTTGCGAGCGAAATAATTTCTTAATACGCGAGCTCTGTGGGTTCTTTTCTTTTTTTTTTCTTTTTTTTTTTTATTAAAATATATTTAAAATGCGGAAATTTTGTTTTACGAAAAATTATTTTCTTTGGGTGGAAGAAAAAAGAAAATTTATTACTTTAATGATTGATAAATTCGATGTCAGACTGTAACGATCGTAAAAATAGAAAGACATTCTGTGTCAAGTAGTTGAAAATGAAAAATAGTCAGTATCCGTTGTAAGGGTCATTAAAACTTACTTTTTTTTTACCTGCGAAACTTTAATGGTTCGTTTCTCCTTACCATTGAAGGTCAAGCAGTCGGTTCTTACGCAGCGGTGTCTTTTACCATTTTTTAATGCGGAACAGAACTAATTCTTGTTTAAGAAATTATTCCACTGTTGAAATCCCGAAACTAGTATCATACAATTCATCTCTCGATTTTCTTTGAAAAATTATCGCTTATTAAATGCCACTTGGTTCAATATTGTCGTCGACCGGTTTTACGTGAAAATAAGCTTTTTTCTCGACTCATCGGACTTGGAACATCGTCAAACTTCGTGTCAAGGTGAAGAAAGAATAGGATAGCGAGAGGATGGAGAATACGATAGCGCGATACACGAACGAATTCGTAGGCGTCCGATTGTCAACAGGTGATAGCATTGGGCCAACTCTTAGAGCTCGAGTAACAAGAGAAAGGGAGATTGTGTGTGTGTACGTGCACGACGAAGAGAAAAGAAGGAAGGCTGGCGGGGTGGAGGAGCGAGATCGAGCGAAAATCAGGGGGTGGTTGCGACGGGGAGAAAACGGTGGCGCCGGAAGGGTGGCCAACAAAGTCTTTATCGTTTCGAGGACCGATTACAAAGCTCGATTGTTGCCATTCTTCGGAATCCAAATAATCTCTCGCTCGTCCGAGCCACAGACGAGCAGCCAGCCATTCGGATAGAAATTTACAGCCGTCGGTTTTACCAAGTGGCCATTATAGCCCTTTCCCTGTCACAAGAAATCATTAATATCTTTTATAACAAAAAGACCCGCGGTAAAAAAAAATGTGTCATTTGCACTTTCACTTTTTAATTGTTATTGTAATTTTGTGGCTACAAATAAGTATGTGCCCGAGAACTAATTATAAGCGCGTGTCTAATTTTTTGGAATATTATATTTAGTAAAAAAAAAAAATTGCATATTTATATTAATATACTATATGTATATAAATTTAAAATAAAAAAAATTGAAATATGCTAATTACATTATAATCGTGAGTTCGATCTCTCTCTGTGTAAATTTTTTTTTAAATGAAAATCTGACTAGTGTTTAAGAAATTTGTTTAAGAGACACAATCTATACTGCTAATTCTTTTTTTTTTCTTTTTTTACGCGGGCGTAACATTAAGCTCTCGTTTCTTCGTGACTGCGTAACCATGCGTGAAAGCCTGGATCCCGGATCGGTCTCTCTCGCGTCCCGCGGGACCGCGGCGGGCACAGGTGTACAAATAAATTGCACGGGCATACTGATTGCGCGTAGAGCTGCGGCATCTCGCTGCACCGGCCCGGCCGTTCTGGCTGCATCATTCTCCCTGATTGCTAAACGATGCGCGCAACTGCTCGCTCGCTCGCTCGCTCGCGCGAGCCCGTAGCTCTCTCGCGCGCCTTCGCGTACGATTAAATACATCCGCGCAAATCAGGATCTCATTGCGCTGTCAACGGCCAATGGGCACAACCGCCGGTCTACGCCGCACGTCCGTTTTGACGACATAATCTCTCTCCTGCCGTACCCCATCCCTGCCCCCGTCTCCCTCGCTTCTTCCGCCTCTCTTTTCTGGTTCCCGACATCGAAACGCTTTTTTCTTTCTTGCGTTGCAAAATCCGCGCTGCAACCGGATAGCCTTCGCAGCCGTGCGATGCAATATCCCGTCGGCCAATTTAAATATTCGCCGGATTCCCCGGCTATTTAATTCTTAGCTTAGAAGTTGATATAAATCGAATTATTTAATCGGGAATAAAGAAAAAAAATATATATCGAAAAGCGAGACGTTTTCGTAATACAAATTGTGATTCTACGCCTCGCAGAGGTTCTCGTGAGAAAGAATTTCGTGCGGGACAAAGTGACAACAATTTATATCGGCGAAAGTACGGCGGAATTGCTTTTATGTTTGTTTTAATACGGCGTTCTATTTTTACAAAGGGGTCGCGGACGTCAGCGACGTCACAATAGTCTGAAAAACGTTCGGTATTATTGCGATCGATCCATCGGCGCGTCTCAGGATCCACGTCGAAATTCGGAGCGCGGTGAGAAATGACAATGGCGACCCCGTCGCAACGCGGCCCACCGTCTTACGACACTTAATTCGTGCTACGTCTGTCACCTGCCGGCAGCACGACGTCCGGCGCGGCGTGGACACGGCTCTCCCAACGCATTCAACAAATCTCGAGGAGATTTGTTCCGCGTGTGCGAACGTCATCCGACGCGCCTGGAATTTCAATACGTGTCCTGCGCGATTTCGATTCGCGGACGCGCGTGCCGCACTAGGAAAACCTCGCGATAGTTCAACAATGTTTTTCTCTTAACGCGATCGCGTCTGTAAAAAGCTTCCCTGCTGCTATTCGTTAGACGTTGACATTTTTCGGGTGATATCAGGGAAAACGAGTAGGAAAACGGAGTTAAAGACGACGGGGAAACAAAAATCGTTATCGTTCTTTATGAAGAAAGCTTTTCAGCTTTCGCGTCCTGTCGAAGTAAACGAGGAACGCGGATCTCGTTTCGAGGGCCGCGCTAAGTTACCCGTAACATTCCCACGTTGTCGTTTCGGAAACTACAACGACGACCACTCGCGCAACGAGAGCGGAGAATCACTGCGACGAGGTCAGGCCCCTTTTCGCAAGGTCTCCCCCTTTTGGTACGATCGGAGGCCCTCTGCTCCACATAACCGAGTATGAACCTCGCCGAGGTGCACCGTGAAGAGGGTATGCTCGTGGATTCCTGGATCGTCAACCGGGAGAGGGAAAAGGGGGGGCCAAGAACCGGGGACCCCTTCGATATTTATTGCGGGGATGCGTGCCGGGCAGATATTATTATTTGTACCACGCGCATAATTCAAGCCGGTCGTTAAAATTATTTTATTACTTGTTCTACACACCGCCGCTCCCAGATTCCGCGCGGTCACCCTCGTACACGGTGTTCCTTCGCCATCCGTGGGAGCATCTTCGGGACGGCTGCATTCTTCGCAATCGATTAAATCGTTAAAAAGCTTAAGTGAGCTGCAAAATATATAGAGATGAGAAAATCAATCCATTAGGATTTCGACTACATTTAATTTTTTTTTTTTATTTCAAAGTATACGAGGGCGAAGAATGCTCGGTGCATTTATTAATTTTCGGAGTTATCGCGAACCGTAATAATTTCCTCAGTTATTGCACTGTTGTATTAAAATTTAAAACTGCAAATATTAACAATTCCCGACGCCTCTCCATAAAAATTTCAATTAAAATCAAAGCTTTCCGGCGAGGTTCAAAACGTAATTTTTTTTCTTTGGTTTTTTTTTTATTTTGCAATACACGGATTATAAAAATGATCCGAAAAGAAATTAATATGTATGCAAATGTGTAATGCGGACGAGTTCTTAAGATTAACCGATTCGTACCGATTACGATATTTTTCAGATTCCTCCACCGACGTCGTGCTCTGTATGTAAGAGAGAGATACTGCATAATACGTATGTAAGAACATATAAATGCCACCTGTCGCAAAGCACATCCACCATCAATGCCGCGGGAGAATAAAAAGAAAAAGCTCACCCGATTCATCGGAGCCATTCGAGGTACGTCCCAAAATAGGTCGACGCTAATACAGCTTTGCCACCGTAGGTTACCTGGCGGGTTCCTCTCTCTTTCTCTCTCTCTCTCTCTCTCTTTCTTTCTCAACGTCACTTTCCGCAGAACGGGTTCTTGCAGATCGTTATTGAAACGAGCGACACGCCGGTCAACGGCAGAGGCGTATCTGGTTGGACGCCTCGGGTCGAGAGCGTCGTTTCGAGCGCTTTTCTTCGCGAGGAGGCGAGCGCGCGCAAAGTGGCGTGACGAGTGGCGGGACCAGAATCTCGACGAGCGGCGAGCCTCTCACGTGGAGTAACTTAAAGTCGTATCAATCTCATTTATGCCAATTTTCGTGTCTCGTGTGGTAGCCCCTGTCCCTTGCGAGCGAGGGGTTCCTTCTTCTCGCCTCGGTAGCCGCGCTAGCTCTCTCTCTCTCTCTCGCTCTCTATTTCTCCCTCGTTCGCGACGAGCCGCCGTGCGTCATTGGCGAGTCGTCTGCGATTGTGCCTGCGACGCGACACACGTTTTCGAGACATTTTCATGATAATCAAAGGTGGGCCTGGGGTGTCGTTGGTACCGCGACACGTTCCTGCGTATGCAAATCGCGCGTTGGAATCAGTAGCTACCGCCGTGCCAGGAGGAGCCCCCGATTTATCGCGCCCTCCCCGGATCGATTATTCATTGATCGAACTCGTTTGTCGACTCGATTAATCTCCATGAAAAATGTGACGATTTCCCGTACCTCGGTACCAGATATAAGCGAGAATGAGATAATTTACGCGCGCGGCCACGAGACTCGCGCGGATAATTGATCGCTGTTTACCAATGCTGCCTCCTCCTCTCGAGGGAGGGCATGCGGCGAAATCGTCGACCCCATGTTTGCGCGCGTATTGATTTTAACTACTCTCTTACAAGTTTTTGCATCCGTACATCATGTTGCGCGAGCTAATTAAAATAGATTTCGCACATCTGGCTGTATTATCGGCCAATTAACGATGCCGCGCGCGACGTCGGTACAGCGCCCGATAATTCCTTACTTAACGTCCTCGAGTTAAAATCCGTTAACGACGCCGAACCCGCGGGGTTATTTTTAGATAATTCGCGAGCGAGCTCATGAAAAACCGTGCGCGACACACGAGCCAGATCCGAGACGTCTATATGCATTCGTACTCCGAGCAGCGTTCAAGAACGAAGGGTACGCCGGGTACACGTAGTACCCTCGTCACGATCGTCATCGAGGTGACAGGTAAATACAGAGAAGCAGGGTCTACCCTCCGGAGGATATACAATATACGTTCACGAGCCAAGTAGAAGAAAGAGAGAGAGAGAGAAAGAGAGACGGGTGAAGGGGTGGATCGCATGCACGGGGTGCGGAAAAGGGAGACTGGCGGTACGTTCGTAAACGAGAATTAAATCCGAGACGACGTTCCCGTTTATTCGAGATACGCTTCTTGTTGTGACCCGGACGAAATCGTGCGTGCAAGGCGGCCGAGAGCGGGTAATCGTTCAACGCGACGGCGCTGCGTATTCTTTAAACGCAGACTCCGGGAATCACGCGGGAGACAATAGGCCACTCGCAAGAGCGAGATACGGAACGCGCGATCGAGCTCAACGTCCGCGCCTGATAAAGGATTAACAACAAGATCACTCCGGATCACGTTCGTAATAAATTACATACGATCCTCCTTGACAATTATCCGATCATTAATCATAGAATATTTAAGATATTAAAAAAAAATTGAATTTAAGTCAGATAATAAAGACGTTATATCCTTTGATTCTGGCATATTACGATACAAAGAAAGGAGCGCTGAGCGAGAAGTAACTTCCGTCGTGTTCATATTTTACGGCGATTAGAGCGCGATCGCCGCTTGGTATCGCTCGGTCTCTCGGACAGTAAAACTCTGGAGGCATCTATGGCATGCGCGGTTTATATCGTCGGTTAACTTCTATTCCTCTTCCTTAGCGAAGAAATAAAAAGCCGTGGCGCGGCGCGTACGCACCATTACGCACGCTGGACGCAATCCTCGCCTACACACGCGCGCGAGGGTACGCGCGCGTGCTCACGTTCCACGCAGAGAGAAAGAGGCAGCGCGCAAACCGGCGATTGGTCGATCGCGTGCACGTGTGCGTGCACCACAGGGCGGGGGGGGGAAGGGGGGGCAGTTATGCAGAGAGGCCAAAGGCACAGAGGGACGTAGGAAAAAACGCGTACGCGTACACGTAGCAGCAACGTCGGCAGCATCGCCGATCATCTCCCTCTTGTGCACTCCCGGACCGTTCGATCTGTCTTTTTCTCGCTCTCTTTCTCCTCTTTCTCTCTCGCTTTTGCTCTTGCTCTCGCTCTCCCTGACGCGAAGGGTGGAAGCCATCTGCATCGCGATGAATGCCACTAACCACCCTGCGAGTAACCCTCCCCTCCTGCAAAATCCCCTTTGCCTACGTTTCAACCCCTCTCTGTCGCGGGCTGGCCGGACGCGGCCAAGGGTTCTCAATGCGCTCACGGTGGAATGCGAAGTTATTCCGCAAGTATAATACGGCGGTAATCCTCGATAGTCACTTGCAATTTTTGAACGGGGGAGCGTAAATGTACCTTCTATTCGGGGCGCATAAACATCCGTCGCGAATTGAAAGTTTCGCCAGCGCGGTTTCTTTAACCTTTGATAAGTCATCGGGATATTTCATTTAATAATCCGAGACTTTTTTTTTCTAAGTCTAATAATGAATAACGTGAATGAATACATTCGCCGCAAACTGCGAATCAAGACGCGGATAGCTTTTGTTACTCGCGTCCACCGCTGAAGCTCGGCTCTCTTTCTCTTTCTTTCTCTCGTAAAATGTCCCTTATTAGACTCATTGTAGCTATTGACGCCTTGGCAATGAAACAACCGGCGGTTCTCCGCGGCAATTACTTTTGCCACTGGCATTTGCGCGATCGAAGGGCGCCAGATCGGTGAGGCGAAGGCAAGGGTTTCCCCCGCGCGAAACGAGATGCACTTTTCTCAGCCTCGGATTTATTGTATGCGCTTCATCACGTCGCGCAGACGGCGCGTATCTCTCCACGACGAAATAATCGATCGTTTAACTCTGACGCCGGCAGTTTATCATTATCCCCCCCTCCCTCCCCCCTCCGTGAAACGCAGACCCGCGAGGTTTCGTCATCGCTCACGTAGCACCTTTATTTTGCTTCTTGTTTCTCGGGGCGCGCGCTTTATTATCGCCGAGGCGATGATTTGCAAAATAAGCCCTCCCCGTACGATTCGACTTTCGCCGAGCTCTCGCGGGCGGCGCGGTGTTTATCAAGTGTACGAATTAAATTGCCGTTTTATTACCCATGAGGGGCGAGGTCGAAGGGCAAGGGTGAGGACCTCAACCACTCCCCCTCCCTCTTTCATCCCCCGATGCGCCGACGAAGAATCGGCATTCAACGCGGAACTTGGTCGTAGCGGAATCTTAAAAGTTCGAAAGGCGTGAATTTGTTTCGTCGATAATTTTCCTTAAATATATCTTTTAAAAATAGCGAGATAACGTAGAGTCCATTCGGTTAACGAAATATTATTTTTACAGTATTTTCTTTACGCACGTCGTGGTCTTTTTTTTTTTTTTTTTTTACACTCGCATTGAATTTTTATCGCTTCCGATTTATCTCGATAATTTTGTTGAAAATTATAATACTTTAGAATTTGAAGTACGTATTCGGAAATCTCGCGGAGTCTCGTTCCAAAGCGATGGACCGAGTATGACCGAATTCTTTTTCGAAGATGTTTGTTCGGCGGCCAGTTTTTCACAGCGCGTTCGCGCCGAGCGAACATCCATTCCGCGTGCGATAGTTCCGGATGCGGAACACGATTCCCGCATTATGCCAAGTACGCGGTCACGACTGTTACGAATCGCCGGGCGAGCACCATTCTAAAGCCCTCGTCGGATTCTAAACACACCCTTTACATACCGCGAAGTGATAGGTGGGCGGATTTAAGGGATTGGCGACAAGAGGGGAATTCGGCCTGATCGATTATACGTCAACCAGGACGTTTCTCGACCCGCGGTCGACGGTTAGTTTTACGGTGGAAATTCGTGTGGCTGATAAAAAAAAAAAAAAAAATTTGCAGAGGGGAACTTGGAGCGCCGGTGAAAACGTCGTGCACGAGGAAGCTGCGTAGTCGCAATTTTTCACAATCGTGATAAAGCCGCAATAAATTGAACGTATAAATATAAAATTAACCGCCAGTTATTATAGTTTTCTAACAATTTTACCTATAAAATAATGTATTAAGTACTGTTATTTAGAGAGGAAATTAAAAGTAGACGTTTGCTTGATATATAAAATGACCAAGAAGTTAGAAAGATCGGCCCAAAAAGATAAAAAGCTGTCAGGAACGCAGTAGTTTATACTCCGAGATAAGAAATGATGCCGTTTGCACGGAAGTACGTGTCGTTACACATTGATACAAGCCCACGGAAAAAAATCAATTCCGATTTTCCGGCTCATTCATAGCGCACCTAATCGTCCCACTTGGCGGCGTTTGCACGTCTCAGATTAAAAAAAAAAAAAAGAAAGAAACAGAGTCGTGCTGTAGAAAGAAGATGGCGTCGTTCTCTAGGGGGAAAAGAGGGGTAAATTTTAAAGGTCTCTCTTTCTCTTTCCCCTGCGTCCTCTCTTCCTCTCGTCCGTTGACTCTGAACCACGGCAATCACGACGCGTGCAATTTTTATGAAGTCCTCGCCAGGTCTTTGAGTCGTTGAATAATTCAGGGTCAAGAGGGGAAAAACGACGCTTTTGAGCGTACATGTGTGCGCGCGTGTTAAATTTTCGACCTCCAGTCGACCGACGAGCGGCGGCCGCCGCTTTTTTAACAATCGCACGACATATTACTTGTCCGATAATCTGATTAAGATGCGCGGAATATATGCATGCTGAATGAAAATCGAGATATCTGCAAGAAAGAAAATCATCGTCAGTACTTTCACTTGCTATTAATCATAATTACATAAATATGTCGAGATGAGGTCCTGTCGATGCCGAACAAAATCACCTGCACAGCAACTTTGATGAAAAGTATTTTTTTCTTTTTTTTTTTAAATTAATAAAAAAAAAAAATATTTCTAATAAAGTCGCGTACGAGTAGCTCGTCTCTCGCGTGTCGGGCCCCGAGGAAAATCTCACGCACGGGTAACTAACGACCGAGGGCTTCGCTTTCGCGCAACGAAGAGACGCGCGCCTCGCGAAAATCGATGCGTCGCGAGAAGGAACGTAATCGCGAAATCAAAGGCTTTCGGGTTCGGATATGAATGAGCGCGAGCGTGGCACGAGACGGCCGGCCCGTTCGTACGGGCAAGAGATCGATCGGGGGGAGGCCGTTCGGGATTCTGGTTTTCGAGTGCGTCTATGCCGGGAACGTACAATGAGCTTTCTCATGTCGCATGGTGGATGCGCCGATGCACACACTCGCGCACGTATACGCGACCTCGATATACGCGCGCGCGTTCGATAGGACAGATAGCTCGTATGTGCACGCGGCACACGGGCAACATGCGAAACGTATACGTACACTCGAGAAGCCTAGGAAAGCCCGGTGCTGCAAAGGCAGTGCGCCATCGAGTATCGCAAACATTGATTTGAATCACAAAGACCGCCCGCGGTATCCCATTGTCGGACTCCGACTTATTGTATGTTCTCTCTCTCTCCCTCTCTCTCTCTGTGTTTCTTTATTTCTTTTTTTACTTCCAGCTTTCTACGTGTATCGCGCGATCCGCTCTATCTTCTTTCAATGGTAACGACCTATCAATCCACTTATTCCGCACGGTTTATGTGCCACTTGTGGCATTTCGGCCTAATGCCGCTGTTGCACGGGCAAATCATACGCGAAAGGCATTCACGCCGATTTCTGTGAGCATGTACCACTCGCGATCAAACATCTAATTTATCAGCTCGTTACGCCGACAAAATCCGAGAAGTTGTTTAGAATAACAGTGATGTAAGCCAATCCCATTTTATTTTCTGAATAATGAATAATGAAGGAGCGAGCCTACCATTTATTACGAAAAAAAAAAAAAAAAAAAAAAAAAAGTAATAATAATAAAGTTGTGGAATAATTACGGAATAAAAATAGAATAAAAATAACTTACTGGTTTTTTTTAACTAGATTAAAAAATAGTAGCATACGTAGAATAAGTAAGATCGATTTCTCTTCTTATTTTCTTTTTATCTGCCGAGCAAGCTTCAAAAATAAATTCTTTTATTTTCGAGAACAATACAAGTCTACATGTGGAAATAATTTTACTTCTTTTTGAAACTTGGTTTCACAATTTACGTATATTCGTTGACAGTAGGTATCTTTTTCGTTTTTTACCTGTTACCTAGCGCCGGACGCTCCGCAAACCATATTAGTCATGAACTTATGATACATAAAATTAACAAAGGAAGAGTTTCAATTCCTAATAAATTAATTTAACTTTGGTTTAATTATTCGCAATTTTTACTAAAACTAGAAAATTGTTTTTATTTAAATTAGTATACTTTTGCTCGTCAAAATTTGAAATAATTTTTTTTTATATTAATCATGACGACACTGACTCACTTATGATTCATGTTAATTTGTTACTGTACGCTTTTGACCGTGATTAGATGTAACGTAAGTAATTTCGGCTGACGTAATCAAACTTCTCGAAAAGCCACGTATTATTTTTCGTATTACTTTTCTCGCAAAACGCATTTATTCTCGTTATTGTTTTCGATCGGCTATCGTAGCGATAACAGCTTATCGAATAAGCAATTCGCAATCGCAGTCGCAATCGCAGCCTGCAATTGCATCGAAGATCTTCGTTCTCAAGGACAGAAAGAATTGTGAAATCGTAACGATATCGCAATCACGATGATCGTGCATCACGGTACTTCAGATTATATGAAAAATTAACGTAATGGCAGTAATCAAAAGATAAGCCGTGCTATTCGATGAGAATGCAGTTACGATAATCACGTGTGGAAATGAGGAAAACGCACTCGCGGCGGAATGAGCCGCATAATTTCGAACGCGGGCAGCATTGATTTTGGACAAAGATATCGCGCGAGCTTTTTTTCTTTCCACCGAGGCTTCAATAACGCAAAACGTTGCGAGGTTCCAAGTTCCGGGCGTTTATCTACCACGCATACGTTATCTTCCATCGCGAGCCAACGCCGTCTCGCATCTCTTCTCCTTTTCGCCGTCGCGTCTCGCGGCAACAGGTTCCACAACACGCAGCATGCTGAAATGAAGACGCGACCGTCCAATGGAGGCTCAACAGTAATAATTTCACCGAGTCCCTTGATAGATTCTAATGCCCGACGGATGTGGAAATTCAAAGCACAAAGAAGATATTGAAAAATACTCCCGAAAAGTGAAACTTTGATTATCCTGTGAGACAATGAAAAGCAATAAAATAAGAAATGAAACTAACGATGAATGAAAATTAAGAACTATTGTGAAAGAACAAAGACTGCCGTATGCCGTAAACCGAATGCGAATTTTAAATAGGATTTTCTCCTCGTAAAAATGTCATTCGTTAGTGATATGTGGTGTCACGCATTAGAAGAAACAAACGAAACATATCTTTTTGAAGCAGCGTGGAAAATACTCTTACAATGAAAAATTATCGACAACGAACCGAGTACGGTTATTTGCTTTGACGTCGCATATTTTGATGAAAAATGATATTCTTTGTTGCCAAGGGCTGTGTTACTAAGGACTGTTGCCAAGGGCTCGAAAAATTCAGTCAGCGATTTACAAAAATTTTCTAAACCGCACATTGCTCCCGTGCGAGTGTTGGACTTTGTTCAATGGTGTCGATGTGGATCGCGAAACTTTAGCTCGTGTTTCAGAGGAACGTATTAAGACTCGCGAACGCATGTATGCCCCGACGCTACTCAACGTTGCAGACGGCGGCCGCGTAGCGGTACATGCGTCCGACGGGCAGCCGATTTCGCGGCGCGAAAAAGCAAGTAGAAACGCCGCTTGTGCACAAACCAGAGCGCGAGAGGAACAGATGAGAGGAGAGGACGACGATATCACCGGGTAGGGACGAGAAGCGAGGGAAGGGAAGAGGAACGAGACGTCGGGAGAGCCGTAGCATTGCCGCGAGAGGTCGGTCATGTTCACTGTGTGACGTCACGAGGTAAATTGCGCCGCCTCCGTGGAAAGCGAGCCGGCCGATTGGTCGGTAGAAATGATGGCAGGCGCGCTTGCCAATCGATTCCCCGCGTTGCATACGGAGCTTGGTACATCGGTCGGATATGGTCCCCACTCTGGTTCAAGATACAAGTCCCGACGTGGGGCGCCTCGTATTGGAAGAAGGGGCACGGCCGCCTTCGGCAGGAAGTGAGCTCCGACCTGAAGGCGCACGATAGAAACGCTCACACAGTTTCGTTCTCTCGTGGAGAGTGGAGTTGCTCACATCTTCTACATCGGGCTGTACTCTTCGTTATCGTTGTCGTCCAACGCGGTGGAGGCAGGACGTGCGGGAAAGCAGCCGTACAAAATAAAGCGCGCCGTCGCTTTTAACAGTACGCGCTGCGGCTTTAATCTCCACGCCGACAAAAGTGTGACACGCGGGTGATAACTCTCAGGATTCTTGAAGACGGGAAACAGTGCCCTGTGAACTTAGCCGGCTCGATCGGTTTTTGCGCGGTTGATCTTTCGCTCGCGTTCCTCGCGCGGTCGTTCAAAGGCTGCCATCGTTTCCTTTCAAAGGAGACCGCCGTGTCGGCACACTCGCATTTAGTTGGCGCGTCGTTGCCGCATTGTCGTGACGGGATTCGTCGAGCGTACAGTGGCCCGCAGCCAGTCAGAGTGACTGGCGAGTGGCACGGAGTGGTGAGAGACTCGAAGTGAGGGGAAGAAAGTGCAGTCGGTCGAGTCTCCAGTCAGTTCTTGCACAGACTTCGGAACTTACGGACCGCTCGTAGGTTTCTCTAATTTTCGTTGGAAAAGAGCCAGAAAAACGAATGAACGCACGAGTCGCGAAACGACGTTCGGAGGACTGTATCGATAGCGTGATGATCGCGAGTGGTGCCTCCCGGAACCATATCCACATGGAATCTATCGCTTTGTGAAGAACACTTTTGATCGAGCGTCGTGCGCAACGATTTGCCGTAGCCGGTGATACCAGCTTGGTCTTTTCGCGGAATGGTCGTTTGTGCCAGTCGCATCGTTCGATCGGTACACACTTGCGTGATGGATTGATCGCGCGCCGATCGAGTAACGTGCGCGCGCGTGCTTGGGGGATTCGCTCTCACTCGGGGTGTCTTAGTAGTGATAACCTGTGACTTGAAGAATTCGCGATCGATTTTCATGCCACTGCTTCGCGCGCAGAGGAGGTGAGACGCCGAGAGAGTGGTGGTGATCGTGGTTCGGACGACGGGATTATCCACCGGTGATCGATTGACATTCTCGGCGTGCCCCGTTGATTTTCTTGACGTCGAACGGTACTAGACAAGAGCAGCAAGCTGTACGGGCACAGGCAGGAAGAGATGCACACGATGGAGACGGACATGAAGGGCGGCAGCCTGCATGCCCAGATACCACCGCATCCGCACCAGGGTGTATCGCCGATGGGCCATCACACGGGGATGTCTCCTTACGGGCCTCTGGGCTCGATAGTTCACAGCTCCGCGTTGTCGGGAAGTCCGCCGAGCGCGAGCAGCCTTGGTCTCGGTCTTCAGCATCATCACCAGACCTCTCAGCATCATTACGCGTCGATGCAAGCAGCTGCCGTCGCGGCTGCCGCTGCTCAACAGCAACAACAGCAGCAACAGAGTATGCATGCAATGGCGGCTCAGCAAAACGCCCAGCAACAGCAGCATCACTCTCACCAGCAGGGCCAGCAGCAGCAGTCGCAATCGCAGCATCACCAGGCCAATAATCATAGCAATCCGAACAACCCGAACAACCCGAACAACTCTTCCAGCGCTAAAAACAATAATATGGATCGCGTAAAAAGGCCAATGAACGCCTTCATGGTATGGTCGCGCGGACAGCGGCGCAAGATGGCACAGGAGAACCCCAAGATGCACAATTCCGAAATATCAAAGCGTCTTGGGGCAGAATGGAAGCTTCTCAGCGAGGCGGAAAAGCGCCCGTTCATCGACGAAGCTAAAAGACTGCGCGCCGTACATATGAAAGAGCACCCCGATTATAAGTACAGGCCGCGCCGCAAGACAAAGACATTGATTAAGAAAGACAAGTTTCAACTCGGCGGAGGTGTCGGCGGCGTCGGCGGTATGCTTGGCGTCGATCAACGGCAAGTCGCTACCAGCGGCGGGCCTCAGCAGTCGCAATTGCCGCGCGACGTATATCAGATGCCGAACGGTTATATGCCAAACGGTTACATGATGCACGACCCGGCCGCGTATCAGCAGCACGTCGCGTACGGCGGTCACATGGGAGGTGCCGCGGCGGCTGCCTCGGCCGTAGCTTACCCGAGGTACGAGTCCATGGGCCATCACATGGGTGGCGGTAGCCCAAGTCCCATCAACAGCTACATGAACGGCTACGGCGGCTACGGCGGTTCCACCGTACCTGGCGGTTCACCCTCGCCCTATCACCAAGCACAGCCGGGATCTCAGATATCGAGTCATAGTCCTAGTGGCAGCAGCATAAAGTCCGAGCCGACGAGCCCGGCGAGCGGCGGCGGCATTCACACACCGACGCCGACGGGCGGCCCAACGACGACGGGCGCTGGTCCGGCCGGCCAGGCCGTCAAGCGGGAGTATATGGGCCAGCCACAGGCGAATCAACAGGCACCCCAGGGCGACCTAAGGCAGATGATCTCGATGTACCTACCACAGGGAGTTGAACAGGGAGTCGTGCAACACGGTGGTGGCGTGTACTCACCGGGACCGTCGCCTGATTCTTTGACGCAGCATCACGCGGCTATGCAACCAATCGCGCACATGTAAGCATCAATTGCAAATATAGATTGAAACAGAGGCCTCTCTCTCTCTCTCTCGCAATATTCACACACAGCACTCGTTTTCCTCGCCTGTTTGCTTGTAGCTAGCTTCGTAGAATTGTAGAAGTGAGATGAATCGTCCGCGTTGATATCTCGAAACTTTATTGTTTTTCTGTATAAATTTTAACACATAATGAATTATTTAAGAGATTAAACGTATTTAATTAAAAAACTCGCGATTCGTATTCGTTTGTATATTTTCTATATTTTAATTATATTAATAATAGCTTTGCCTGTTCAATTGTTATTATATACACTTTTTAAATGAAGATTTTACCGATATTCAACATTGAATATATTCGTTTCGATATTGTATTTAGAAGAGACTCTACATTCTTACATATGATACTCATAATATTTACATTCAATGGAAATATTCTGACCAGCAAAGTGTCGCGTTCCCACAAAACTATTCGAATACGTACCAGTTTATGATACTAATCTTTCAATGAAATACAACGCGGTTTATCTCAGTTCGACCAAAAAATATTGCAATACTCGCTTGTGTTACAAATAATTTGAGCTATGAATTATCGACAATCGTCGCGAATTTATATAAAATTTATTTAACTCACGTTGTCGGAATTTACAGAAGATCCGCGTTAAAACTTGTATTCGTTTCAATATAAATTATATGCATAAAAGATTTTTTTTAATTGTAGCTTTTCGATCTAAATTTAATTTTCTATTTATTTAATTTGTTATTTAAAACTTTTCGATTTTATTCTGAAGTTTTACCAAAAGGAAAACTATTTTTTCAACATAAATTCTATCAATGTGTCTTTTCTTTTTTTTTTTTTTTCACCAGTGAGAATTGAATCGAATTTGTAACGTGCATTTTCTGTAGCTATTCCGTACGTGTAGTAATTCGTGAGTGTTGTGTTATGAATGCTCCGCTCAGGAATTATTTTCCTTCCGAGAAACGAGCGCGCAATATACGAATACCATCTAACTTCTTTTGTTCGTAGAGTTAACGTTCCTTCTATCTGTGCCTTTCGTCACACGACACTCACGTCTTTCTATCGCTAGAGCAAATGATAATGCATATGCTATCGTGACGATGCTTCTGGACCCTCTATCGCCGCACTCCAATTAACTACTAAAAACGGATTTACGATTCGCCCGGTATCTCTGAAGTTCGCGCGGCCGGGTCTCTTATTCGACGCGCGATTATAACTATTTCGAGAATTAGTAAGGTGGAACTCGCGAGATATCATTAAGCTAGAAAATTATAGACCGGAGTGTCGAGCCAGTAGCGAAAAAGAAAGGAGGCAACGAAGCGTCGATTTACCTCGCCCCGAGGTGCAAAAATCTAGCGCGGCCGATGAAATATGGTTATGAATTTTATTAAATAATTAGGGAGTTGAATAATCATCGCTGCTATAACGATTAAAGATGAGTTTACTTGTATTTAAGCACATATAAATCGCCTATGTACGCTACATATAATATTTTCCCAGTTGTCTAGGACGATATTTAAATGAAATGTAACGATTTACAGTTATCTGTGATCTGACTGATTTTATTAACTTCCAACCGTACTTGTAAAAATAATCTGACTACAAATTATGATGAAATAATATAATTGATATGTGTAACAAGCGTTTAGATACGACGTGGATTTACAACGCTGTTTGTAGTACGGAGAGTTATATGCGGAATAAATTTAATCGAGACCTTAAGACTTTAAAATAAACTGGCCGAAACACTTTTCATTTATCTTACAGTTTTTACACGCCATACACTGTTTAAATCAATTTCATTTACAGTACACACAGAAAACAGAATTTCACTTGCGAGTCGTAGGATTTATTTTACAAATTTATAGAGATTATATTACTTCTATTCATCTTAGCTTTTCCCGTTGATTTTTATTTTTAATTATTAATTACTATTTTTATATTTAAGTTTCGTGTTATTAGATATATGGAAAAAAGAATTTAAAATTGGATATCGAATTGTTTTTAACGTAGGGTCCAGAATAAAGCAGAGTTCACGATAACACGTGTTCAGTTTGAGGCTCAAATTTACTTTCTCTCGTAAATTTCTTTCTTTCCTTTGTTATTTCTTTTCAGTTGTTTGCCTCTGTTACAAATAATTTTATTAATAATTATATTTTAAATTGCGAAAACAATTATTGAGTTCAATTGGAGTTTTGGAATAGGTTGAGTCAAAAAAACCGTCGAAATTATTATCTAAAAAAAGAATTAAAAAAAAAAAAACCTATTTTGTCAGATAGTTTTATTTTATTTTATTTTTTATTTATTTTTTTTTTTTTTTCTAGTTCTCAGTCTTTCTTAGTTTCCTGTTGGGTCTTACAGTTTAAGTAATGTCACGACAATCTCACGCCAAACTCATACTCTCAAACATTTATGACAAATTAATGAAATCACGCCGAATAATCACGAAGGTTTCGTCTGACTCATCCTACCTCTCCGACGAACAGTTAGAATTTTAACATTTTTCTCTCATCTATGCAGCATCTTAACGCAAAACATAACACCGTAGGAATCTTGTAGCTTAGAGAGGCGAGATTGGACGGACGCCTGTGCAAATGGAACCCCGTAGCGAGTAACGGAAAAAGTAAGAGAAAAGGAGAGGGAGAAAGAAAAAAGCGGGAGATGGAATGCGGAGTAAAGAGAAATGCGTAACGAGAGCGAGAACGAGCGAGGGAGTGAGGGTTGGGTGGCACGAACAAGAAGATAAGGGAAGGGGGGAAAAAAAAAATAAAACAAAACCTAGCAATTTTCACGAAGACACGACAAAGATGAAACTTACCTCCTCTCTCGCTTTCGCACTCAATGCTCAAAAGACCCGCGCCTTCGCTCGCGTTCACATCTCACGTAATCTTCTCTTCATCATCGTCATCCGTTATCATCGCCCGCGCCGTCCTTATTCAACGTCGATATCCCATGAAGAGATTCGACCTATCGAAGAGACGTCAATAATATATTATTTTCATGTGGAACTTTGCAAAATTGATATTACCAAAGAGGACTGTTACGCAGTGATACCAGAAAAATGTAAAAAAGAAAAAAAAGAAAAAAAAAAACGAGCCGCGGTTCATTTGCAGAACGGATGAGGAGAGAACACAAAAATAAACACAAATAGTCTACGTGCGGAACATGTATATCGTATACATGTACGACTTTTTCTTAGCACGAACACTCCTTTTGCTCGTTTCTCCGCGGAAATAAACCGCGGCCCGTTTCTACAATTGGATGCTGTATATCCATATCAATTCCATTTCTAAACAGCAAGTTTTTTTTTGTTAAATTAGCAGCTGCAATTTGTTTTTTTCCTTCAGTTTGTTAACTACAACAGTGAGATATTGGCCTAGATCGCGAGATTCGGCTATCGATGTCTCTATCGTGCAGCGTCACTCGCTATCATTTTTCTGATTTCTTTTTTTTTTCACATTGATAATAGAACAGTAATTGTACATTCGTTTAAAATAGCTGTCGCAGCCTTTCGCATTAGAAAGTCAAATGGAACCTATGGATATACAATAAACTAAATTCTCGATTCGTTAAATTAATTTATTATTGACGACATTTTGGAATTAAAAGAAAAAAAAGAAAAAAAAAACTTGACGTACTGCTATTCGATAGTCTAAATTATATTTAAAACATCGTTGCAAGGTATATGTGAATATATACATAATGCAATATAAAGTTTAATAAAACAATACAAATTGAAACCGGTCAGTTCTTGTACGTCGTGTAAATATTTCTCATCGAAACATCGTATTCAACTTTTTTTTTTTTTTTTTTTTTTTAATATATTTTATTAGATATTTATTCGTAGTGGAAACACTAGCACACGGAGAAAATTCGAGTGGAATAGAGTGATGTTTCATGTACTGCGTTTACAACAATCACTTGCTGTAAAGAGTACGTTTCTGATTATTCCGTTAGAATTTTTTTTAAGATATTCTTCAAACGTGTCTTCTGCGCCTAGATATCTAATATTAATGTATTATATATTTGAAACGTTTAACATTCATGATTAGTGCAACTGTATATATCTGTAAATAGATATGTACATACGCGAAATACACAGAATCCAAAGAGTGTATGTGCATTTTCGTGATACTTATAATTTTATTCATTAATACGACGGACTGTAGAAACAGATTGAAAATTGTCGAATTGGCCGATTTTTCTTTATTTTTCTTTTTCTCTTGATAAAGACGTGATTATGCTGGGAATCATAACTATGCGTGTATGTAAAACAGGTGAAATATATGTGCATAAAAAAAAGATATATTGTCATTCTCCCGCAATGGAGTTTTATTCCGATGAGTTTTTCACTGATAAATGCTGAAAAGTGATGTATAATAAAATTTGTTTAATAGCATAGGAGAACTTATCGGAATCGGGACAGTGAAACGCGAATTTCTTTCTTTCTCTCTTTTTTTTTTTTTTTCTTATGTAATTTAGTCTCCGAGCTCGCAAAATAGCAAAAGCTTATGATTTTCGCCATTATAACGTCTAAATATTAATTTTTATTATATTATTATAATTGTATTATTATTATATTATGTGTCCGTTATTATAACATTAATTATTATTATTATTATTATTATTAGTTATAAAAGGAATATGATTTTTTAGTTATACTTCTCCTTGTCTCGCTATCATCAAATTGTCACCGTAATTATTATTGAAGTATTATCATCTTTGTGAATCATCTACAAACCGTAAATAGACATATATGTATATATATATTTCTTTCTATTAATAAGTTTTGTAGAAAAACTTAAAGAGATAGTAGTAGTGTTACTGTTGCGCATGATGATGGTAACGAGACAACGACGGTATCGACAATAATTTTGTGATCCTTATCATACGGCATCCTCATCGTTTTATTGTGACCTCGGCGAACGATGAGCGATACGAAAGTCAATCCTTAAGTACACTTTAATTTTAAACGAATCATTTTTGTTCCGATGGCTTTTGCAAAAAAATATCTGACACGTCGTAAAAGCTTTTTGTTACTTAATTCTAAATCCTCAGTTTGGTCTCTTGCAAAACTGGCTCTTAAATGACTTTTCGGCATCAGTGCTTAAGGATTTTTAAATTTTCGTTGATATTATTTCCGAACGGGCAATCGACGTACATGTACATAAATCATTATCGAATCCCGTTTATTAATTTTTCAGCTCGAAGTGGGAGTGTTGTAATATCAAAAGTATATATGTTTCTGATGCCGATTGAGTTTTGCCCGCGCAAATTAGTCTTTCGGCCTGATAATCTGAATCGATGCTTGCTATTGCAAATCGATCTGTGATAAGAAACATTTAAAGAATGTATACGAGGTTTGTACTCGAGTATGTGATGCTCCATGTTTAAGTATTACGTCCTTATAACCCGTGTTTTTATGTTTCGTAATAAAATTCGAGCAGAACAAAGTGAGAAATTGATGGTAACGATAATTTGCCTCCGTTTGCTCCTTACGATTCCTGTGCTTCGACGCGGTTCACTTATTCTTAGCAGTTTCCCTCTTTCGTCAAATACGTAAAAAGGTATTTTAATGCGTCCATATATGTATTTAAAAACATTGCAAAACCATGTACATTTATAATAATATACGCCTATTATATGTGCTATTACAGCATATATTATTTATAAATTATAATGACATAATGATAAATTTAAAATTACATTAGAAAAATTCTTTTAACTCTTATTGTTATACTTGCTTTTTCTGAACACAGATATATGAACACATTACAAATTTCTGGAAACGTATAAAAATGCCACGATCGTTGATTTTGACCACAGATAGCGTTAAAATTTTTATGACCCGTTACACGGTTGAGAAACTGGGAAATTATGTCGAGTAACAACATATTCGAGAATTTCTTACATTTAAAGCTGTATTATTCGGCGGATGCTTACGGCATGGAGCACTATATGAGTCGTACAACCTAAAGTTGTCTCAAACTCACCCTGTTTTAGCAAGTGACTGTAGATACGCATTTCAAACATGTAACTAATAGGAGATAAATAGCCGCAAACTTTGTAACTTCAAGAATCATCATTTTGTATCTCTTTGCATCAAAGCGCATTCCGTGAGATGAATCTCAAGTGTACAGGCTCTGTCCATACGACCGAATGATTTAACGCGAATTATCGTGAACTCTGTAATGTACATATGTTGCGATATGTTAGAATTTATTATAGATAGATTGATATATATATATATATATATATATATATATATATATATATATATATGTATATGTATATATTTATGTAGATATATATTGAACAGCAGCAATTTAAATTCGTGTTTTCAATTTGACTAACCCGTACATCATCTTTCGCATCCGCAATCCTGTCTCGATACACCGTCTTTATTGCACTATTATTATATTTATAAGAAAAATTAATGACAAAATGAGGCTTCTTAAAAACAATTCGATTGGATTAATAGTGGATGAGGAGTTATATGAATTCTAATACGCGGCCGCAATCATTCTCGCGATAATCTTTCAGAGATAATCTTTTAGAAATCATTTTGATACAACGAGTCTCTGCGAACGGACCAAGACTTATGATCCGCGTAAATATTTTTTTTTTTTTTTTTTTTGCCGCAAATGGGCTCTTCTATTCTCTCTGCCGCAGGCCCGCGAAATCGTTTCGATAAATAAGTACATAATATATAAATATATAGTATATAGCGCGTAAACGTGCACGCCGAACGCGGTGTATGGCCGAGTGGAGACATTAATTCGCGCCAATAAATATTCTCATCGTTCCGGCACATAAACCCCGGCGTTTGTCATACACACGCAGTCATTTCGGTTAAAAGGCATTCCCTCCGCCACTGAATGCAAATGCGAGTAGCTCGTTGTGCGTGCCGCTAGGGTCTCTAAAGTGCTTTCAATTACGCGTTCCACCTAACGTTCCCGAAGCGGCGCGACGACGGCGGCGGTCCTGCACGCGGAGGGCCGTTTTCCTATGTTTTACATAACCGGGATTTTCAAGTGTTTCACGCCCCACGAGAGAGAACACACATGCTGGGTATCGGCGGCGCGCCAGAGTACGCGACGCGAAATGCAAGAGCTCGTCATTATTTAATACCCATTACCTCGCAAGCTTTTCTTCGTTAAGTTTTTCTTTTTTTTTTCTTTTTTTATTTCCTTTTCCCAGTTCCGTAACCTTCCGCAACGCTTAATTCGCGAGCAGTCGCGCCGATGACGCTCGAGGAGACGGAATATCGTTTTCCTTTTACGCGATTACGCAACGTGACATTGATCCTCTGGAATGTATAACGTCGTACCGCTATCTCGCACGAAATTTCGCATTCGCTCGCGTACCTGACGCTGAACTGGAAGAGAACACGGTTTGTTTTGACCGTTGCGTTTCCACCGCCGAGCAACAATGCTCCCGCGGAACAACTTTAGATAACGTTTCTTTAAATATCCCGTGCGTGCGCGACGCGCGGCGATATACAACTGCACACGATATACGAGATGGACGACATGGAGTTGATTTAACGACACTTGTTGCTCGCACAAAGTTGGATAATAATTTCAGGTCGCTTTCCGGGTTTCGGCCGACGGGTGAAGTGACACACGTCCGAACGTGCGTTGCGCGCGCGTCTTTTTTCCGTCCTTTCTTTCGCGTTTAGCCCAGTTCAAGTGCGGCACGCGAGACTTTCCCCTCGTTACGATCATTACCTTTTATCGCTTCGCGATACACTTCGATTACTTAGTTTACGGTGACACTCTTTTTTTTTTCTTTTTTCTTTTTTTTTCTTTCTATCACAATTAGGCTAGCTGATTTCATTTGGTTTCGGGAAAACTAGCGGCTGTTAGCATAATTATATTAGCACGAACGTATTCGAGCATGCCGTGTAATAAGTATTTCATAACAGTCAATCGTAGCTGTAATAACAGCAAGGTAGGTTAACTTTGACACGCGATCATGTAGCAAGGATCAGCACAAACTTTATACTCGATGAGAAAAAATTGTATTAATTTTCTTTCTTTTTCTTTTTTTTTTTTCTTTTCCTTTCAACACCCGCTCTTTCTAATTCATGCGTAAATTTGCCAATTGTATTAATATAATAAAGTATAATTATATTTACCCAAGATCGAAGCAGTCGCTCTGCAGTCCGAGGCCGATTAAAACTCGTCGTGGAGTTTTTCTTTTTCCTACGGTAGTTTTTGCTCGAACGTTGATAAACTGCGAATTATTTTAACTCATTTCAACTCAATGCCACGATCGTACGACGCTCGAGGTAGATCGACAGCGTGGTGCCTCTCGCGAAGGTCAGGTTCTCTCTGCGGTCAAGTAAATACTTCAAAGAATACATTACATAGCGACAAAGCCGTCAACTGTAACAACACAGTCGAGTCGAAAGCGTAGGAGGTCAAAGTAAAAATAATTTTAAAATGACGATTCAGTGCTTCGAGAGAGGAATGGTAGTTTCAGATAATTTTTATTTTTCGTGCTTTAAATAACGTTTTCCCCGTGTGACACATTTCGCGATAAACGTATGGAGCAAATGTACGTCGTAACGCGTCCATCATTCGCGCGATTATTAATGACAGAATTTTTTATTCGCGGTACGTATAAATATCCGCGAAATAAATCACAGATGATGTAGATTTTTCCGATATTTGAAAATTACCACCAGCCGGCCGCCGGTTTTAATCGCGCTTCCGCTTTAAAAAGTGACGTCCGCGCAATGGCAACAGTTTTTAACACACCCGCGGCTGCGAAAATATTGCATTAATACGTTTGCAAATGTGGTTCAATTTTGTGATTTCTGTGCACGCGGTTGCGTATACGCGTTTGAAACCTATCGGCTGCGACGCCAATGTGACATTACGTTGTCGAATAACTCGGCGCGAGAATATATTTAATAAATTAAAAAAAAATATAATAATCGTGTTACCCTACCTCTCGTCTTCGCTTCCGATTTATTTCTGTGTTAAATTAACGCGGCGAGTGAAAACTGGCCTAAATACAAATTTCAATTGAACGAACCCGACTACGCGGGATCGATAAAGTTTCCGTGAAAGTCGCAGAGGTACGCTTGAAGCTTAATAAGCTGCGCCTTGCGATAAATCAGTTTGCGCCCGGGTAAGGAGGGAAAAAGAAAAAAAAAAAATGATGAAAAACGAGCGAGCGAGAGACTTCGCTTTGATACCGCTGTACTTCAGGTCCGCTTTAATCTCGAGCCGATCCCTCGGATCACGCGTGGGTACCTCCGTGCGAAACATCCCCTCGCGAGTTGCAATTTGTAAGGTATCGCACACCTCGTCTCCGCTCTCCCTCTATCCGTCTACCGCCTTCTCTCTTGTCTCACTCGCTATCACGGTTCCGTTGATCCGGTTAACCTCCGTCGCCCCCAAGTAAGATAATATTCACGGCCAATTACCTAAAACGCACTCCTTATGGTACCGTCCGTGCTTGGGAGTTATTGGCAGCCTGCCACCGCCGATCGAATATCCGGTGCGAAACGACCTTGTTATTAACGTTCAAGTAAGCTTTACTAGATCCGATAATCCTAATTTCGCTCTCTTCGCCGCACCGCCTTGGGACTGGTACAAGTCAATCTGTGCCCGACGTATTTATTCATCAACCGAGGAAATTTTTTTATATTTTTTTTGCGCCTTTGGGAGCGAGACGGCTCGCGTGGATCTGGTCTCCTCAAAAGAATTCTCTCTTTCGGTGCGTGCGTGAATTAATGGCCAATAACGGCGCGCATATGTTCGCGAAAAGCAACAACGTCGACGGCGAACGGCGAGATCGCAGCGGAGGCGCTACTTCTATCTGGCTTTATCGGCACGCGGACCACTTTTTCATTAATATTGCCGTCGGAAAAATCAAGGCGCCAAGATAATGAGCTCGCGATTACCACCGGCGTCGAACCATCGCGATTTCTACCGACAGCGCGAGATGAGGGGACGACGGGCGCGCCGTCACCGATCGGAAGATCTAACGGACCCATTAATCCATCTCGCGCCGAGTGGGTTAACGAACTGCAAATCTCACACTTGTTATCCCGAGTAACTTAAACGATCGCGTTTCTCCTCCGCGATAATTATTTGACGGACCGAGGATATGTCGAGCACTTAGCACTCGCCTATTTTATTTTTTAATTTTTTATCGTCGTCGCGCAAACGGCACACTTTTGACTAGTGGCATATTAAAAAGAAAATAATTATTTTATTATAACTTTCTCGTAAAAATTCTTGTTAATCTTACGTTAATCTTACCTCTTTTAATATCTTTTTATCAAATTATTTTCTCTATTCGTTTAATACGAGTTAGTCAGACTCCTATTTTTACGTTTTTCTAATTATATAAATTATATTAAATAAAAACACATTGCACAATTTATATTTTTTTCGGGGATTTATAGTTGAATTTATTACGCTCTAGGGATATAAAAAAAAAAGGAGGAAGAAGTGCAAAAGAAATTTAGCTGAAAAAGAAACTGCTCGAACGGCAGGACCTCTTTTCGCTCGTCGTTTCGTATTTATGGTACTAGCGCGCGACAGTTATGGCAATGAACGGCCGTCATTGAGAATCCAGTCGGACCTTCCAATTTGTTAATTGGCACGATAACGTACGCGCGTCGTATATCCCGACCGAACCGCCACCGTCGTCGCGCATCTCTCTTCTCTTTGTCTATCTTCCCATACTTTTACGTCGCGCTCTCGTGATTAAGACTCGTAATCACTCGTAATCACGCTTCGTACGTTAATCGACGAGCGGGAATTACTCAAGTTTCCCCTTTTTTTTTCTTTCTCTTCTTCTAGTTTTATGTGTCCCGCTCGTTTCCTCGGTCGATTCATAAAAATGCACGCTGTAATTATTCGCCGAGCCTCCGGGCTTCGATAAAATTTGAGAGACCTCGCGGCCAGGTAGTTTCAGGCATCGAGACCGCCTTTACACGTTCGTGCTTGTCAGCACTTAAGAATGGAAGTAACACTTGCGATCACGCCAAAAGAAACCTCCTGAAAATCTTAGAAATTTATTAGCGTGTCGCTTTCATTTACTCTCGTACCGAGCACGCGATTGAATTGGCCGTTAATCACGGAACAAAAAGAAAAGAAGAAAAAAAAAAAAACGCATGCGTCAGCGGCAGTCGTTGAATCCGCGAGAAGGAAAGTCTGCTTCCGAGTTCGCGCGATAAAGATACCGTCTCGATATTTTTCTGAATATCTGACGCGTAAAGTAATTTTTGCGTCGAGACATTCGCGCGTTAAAGGAGAGGGTAGCCGCGAGGAGGCAGGAAAAAAAAAAAAAAAACAATGATAAAAAGACGGCGAAGAGGCGAGGGGTTGCGTTCACGCACGGAGACGGCAGTTACAAACTGGTCGGACTAGCCTCCGGGTCAGTTTATCGCAAACAAATGGGTTATGCTTGTTCGACGCCGTATTTCACCAGAATTTATTGTTTATTATTCCACCGGCTCGGGATGATATAGAGCCGTGTTTGCTCGTAGTAGCGTTAATGTCGTTAATAGCACCACCGGTCCGAATCGAAACCGCCAACCACCGGGAGCCGACAAACCCTAAAACAAGTTCCTCATTTCCTCCTGCTCCTTCGAGCTGTTTGGGAAAAAAAAGAAGCTCAACTCTCCTCCTTTCTGCCGTTCCGTCCATCTTTCATCGGCTGCCGAGCGACCGACAGACGGAGAAAAAGCTTTGCCGAAGGTGGCGCAAGACCGTCTTCCATTATTATTTATTTGTTGGAAATTTATTTCACTTGTACGACTCGATAAAGAAAGAAAGAAAAAAAAAAATCGGGATTGCGCGAGCGACGTCGGCTGGCTCTTTAATCATCGCTTCGTCGGCGTGCACGCGCCGTCGCGACCCGCGCGACGACCTCGTATCACGCCGATCGCTTAAATCGTCTTGGTAACCACGACGCTAATGCGTTCTTAATGCGACAAATTCGTCGCGGGTAAACATCCCGAGCCGGTCCGCCACGCGAGATGCGGGAGATTGTCGGCGCCCGTTGTAATTTTCACTCCCGCACGCTTTTCCATCTTCGGTGCCCGTCTTATCCCGAGCTCGATATATCGGAATTCGACGTCCGCTTCTACGGCCGTGACGAGCGAATGTTTTTTCCGCGGCCGGAGAGCTACCCATTGCAGAAACTGTCACGCGAGACGATAAGGTATGCACGTATGCGCGTCGCAATAAAGATGCCGTTGTTTTACGAGCAATTTCGGGGTAATACAAACAGCGAGCTGCATTGCAGTTTTCCGGCATTAGAACGGTTCGCCTGTCGTTTCCCTGCACGCGACGCCGATTTACTTTCGTCTTAAAGTCGCTCGAAAAGCCGCGACACGACTTGTACCTACGCGCGGGGAAAATACATTACCCTCGTAAAACGCATGACTTTCCGCGTGTTTTCCATCTTTCGAAACTCACCGTTTTCCCGTTTGCGATCTCTTTCTTTTTCTCTCTCTCTATCTCTCTTTCGTGCGAGCCGGAGATTTCACGGGAATAATTTTAGGACGGTTTCGCTCGCGCCATGGTCGGTAATTTAGCAGGTGCAAACAGCTCCCCGTAATCGAGTTAATATTTATAGGCATTTGTACCTTCGCGTTCTTCGGCGTGCGTGAATTACGCCAGGGCGAACGTTAATTTATGCGCACCGGGGCGCGGGTTGTCGGAGGGAACGACGTCAGAAGTTCATAAATACGAAACGTTGACCCGAAAATTGATTTAGCAGCGCTAAATTGTCTTTGCTCACGGGCGTTAGACTCAATTGCGCCTTTTTTGCAGCCGTCTAAGCGAGGGCGCCTCATACATATATTCAATCCACGGCCCTTCAAGGACGACGGGGCACCACCCGCGCATCTCCCGCGGAACTCGCAACGCGATTTCAGCCCTCTCGGACGACGAAAGGTTATATTTCACCTACCTTACGCGTTATTCGCGATATAAATTACGCGAAATATGATTTATGCACCACGGCGCGCGGCGCTCCGCTCGGAAATGGATAGTAAACTGCGCGCCGGCGAGTTATCGGCGATGCGCGCGATCATTAACGAGCGATATCGAGAGAATTTATTGCGCGCTTTGTTGCACGCTGCAAACTCGCCACCCCACCTGTGGACGACATCTCGCGAGTTCCCAACGTCCGCTCGATTACGCTCGACTACGCTCGACTCTTCGAAGCTCGGTTTCCTACAATTTCTACGAGCCGGACCATCGCCGTCGATCTGACGCTCCTATAAATCAATCTTCCGCCAGTCTGGCAATTTTGTTATTCCTTATTTCGTTCGCCGGGGTCCTTTCCGAACCTTCCGAGTCTCTACGTTGGCCGTCGACCGCGTAGAATCAAGACGCGTTCTTCCCTCGAGGGACCCTCGACTGGTCGGCCGCTATCTCTCGCCGTCCCCCCTCGCTTTTGTCCCAGTTCTTCCCTCGGTCGGTGGACGTTATTGCGCTAATAAAGCACTTAACAATTATTTTCCGGCCGGTGATTTTTCAGCCGACCGCGGCGGCCGCTGATAACGACTCGTGTCGACTGATAAACCCACGGCGGCCGCGGCCGTACACGCGCCGTTGAGTTATCGTCCTGCGGGCCGCGCGCCGTGAACGAAAACGAGAGGCCGAAGCTGCCGGGGCGACGGGTTGCATTTACGACGGCCGAGGTCTCTTAATGCACGATTCGCATGCGGCGACGTCGGCGTCGGCGACGAATCGGCCGCCGGCTAATTTAACGCGATCGTAATCGGCCGTGATTTGTCTTAATTTTCGGTGTACGACTGCGGATCCCGGGATCCCTCCCCGGGTTCTCGCCTACCCCGCGCGGCACCCTTATCGGCCCTCCCGCGCCGTCTGCGAAAGTCGTTACAATGCCGTCACGCGTCGAGTTATCGCCTAGCGTTGAAGAAGCGGGGAGATCGTGCCCAGCGATTAGAATTTCGGAATCGCCGCCGCGATACGCTCAGTTTGTGTCACGTCTTTCGTCACGGACGGCGGCGCGCGGGTTTTGTAACGAGAATCAATCACGATAATTAAAACGAGCGAGAGCGCGCGCGGGCTCGAGGATCATCCGCTCTTACCGTGCAGGGTAATGCAATTATACCACGCGGCGCGATCGCGATTGCGACTGGAACGTTTATGCGTGCCGTAAGCCTTCTTGAAGGAGCGGCGATTACTGAAATATCTCGGTCCCGATAAATGTCACGGATTAAAAATGACTGCGGCGACGAGTATCCACGCGTTTAACGGTCATCGCTCCGCGAATGTGACTCCCGTCGCGTCGATTAGCGGCTAATTTCATCGTCGCGAGTACGCGCGGCGAGGTGATTTGTCATTTCGATTCACGACGAGACGCCTTGTTTTCGCGCCGGGACCATCGGAGATCCGCTCGAGAGTCAAAAGGGAACCGAGAGAGGAGGACTCGAAAAGAATGCGCCGTGGAAGGCTCGAATAGTCGGGCCCGAGAGAAAAAAGGGGAAGCGAAGAGAGAGAGAGAGAGAGAGAGAGAGACGGGGCTGAGAACGTGCGACGTAATATCGTTATCGACGGGCGTAGGTGTTAACGTGCGAGGCGGATCGTAACTCGCGGGCGTATGCACGCGCTCCGTCCGGATCGAACGAGGAGTGTCATCGCATTTAATTAAAATGTCACACGCGCGTGATAAATGTCGCGTGCGAGCCGCATGAAAGAAGCCGTCGCGTCGCGTCGCATCGTCGTCGCCGTCGCCGCCACGCTCGCGTTTTCCTCTCGCATACGGCAGAGAGAAAATAACAAATGAAATTTGCTATCTCCGTGACATCTATACAGGCAGCTGGGAGGAATGAAAAGAAAGAGGGAATAAAAAAAAAAAGAAAAAGAAAAAAAAGAAGAAAAAAAAACCGCACCGGTGAGAGACGAGAGGAGGACCGGCGCGGTCCTCGAAGGAGAGCGGGAATTAGCGCGAGCGCCGGCATTCATCTCGCCGGGACTTTTCGACCGTTAATTACGTAAGAGCCCGTAATTTTTCAATATAACCGAGACCTTAATCCTCCGACGATGTGCCGTGTAATCGCTTAGCGGCACGTCCGCGCGACGCGAACGACGTCGTAGGCTGATGCCCGGATGGGCTTTGTCCGCACGTCCAGGCGTATCGGTGCACAGCCACAGCCGAGAGACACCAAGCTTTTTCGGGAACGGCCGGACGATTAATTTGTAATGGACACCGCGATTCGAAAGTACACCGTTACGCAACGCTCAAACGACCATCTTTACGGCTGATCGCGAATATACGGAGTTAAACTACGTTTGACCCTTAATTAATTGTACTTAAGCCGCTAGGATAATTACGGCCGCTTATTAAACGTTTTGTTACGTCGATTGATAAAATTAATAATCGATAGACATAATAATTCTAATCAGAAAATATAATTTCTTTATCTCCCACATTTCGAATAAATCAGACGGCGTTATTATAATTGTAATATACGATTAATTAGGAGATAAGGAGACGCGTTAATTTTGATCGACGTCTACATGATCGATCGCTTTGATATTTGAATAAACGTGCTTCAAGCATCGCAGAACACGAGGTGTCCTTTGAGCGTCGAAGTCCGCAGCGTCTTGACGCACGGCGTGATGTAATTTCGCGTCGCAACCGCGTCAATCACGCGCGGGATTTTTTCCTTTTTTTTTTTCAGCCGCGTCGATCTAGTAAAAAATCCCTCTGAGCGCCGTATAAAAATACGCGATTGCGTCCGAAGTTGCATATTTATCGCGCGAGTCTGCGCCACCACGGAAAGGTTCTTACGCAATTTTCCATTCTCCTCTTCGGACGAGAGCGTTAGGTCCGATTTCACGCGGCGATGCTCGTCACCGGCGCGCAATTTATTTTATGTAAACGCGCGCCGTGTATATTCTTGCCGGTTTAAAAAACTGTGCGGATCAAATAATAGAGAATTAGCGCGCGACAATGTAGGAAACTCTCGTTAAAAGCGGCAACGTTTTAATTTGTTTAGAAGACACGTTGCGTCACGCGGTACAACAAAATTCGCAGCAGTTCTATACGTATATAATTACACGGTTGTCCGCAATTTGCCACGTATATTGCGCGAAAGCGCGTATAAAATTCAGAACGCGGATTCGCGCATGCAAATGAAATTAGAAGACTGCGCGAGACGTAAATCTTGTTTTTACGACGTCGTAAAAAAAGGTAACGACGTAATTGCGCCTCCTTTCGAGATAAAATTAAGAATTAAATTTTTCAAGTTATGGTGCAGGAACGTGAGCAGATGCCACGTGCTATAATATCCCCGTCTCGCAACCTTCCGCGCTAAGCCTCACCGTTTAATGCGGCACGTCCGAATTTATCGGATATCGATGATCATTCGGCGCGCCACCCTCCGCTCCGCTTTTAACTCCGCTGACAGGGGAAGAGGGGAACGATCGAAAGAACCTGCGGAACGCGTCGCGCGATTCCGTCCCGGAATTCGACGATCCCGCGGAATGCCCGCGTCTGGCATAGACACGTAATTCGCGCTCTCTCACGATGTTCTCGCATATACATCCGTATCGATAGCTCCGCCGCGGCCGTGCCTCGCATGCGCTCCGTTCTAACATAATTCACGTACACACAAGCCGCCGCCGCCGCCGCCGATGTTGCCTGATGAATGACTTTGCAATTATATTCTCATCAGCTCTCTCGCCTCGCTCCGAGTCTCACCGTTAACCCGGGCCGTTTGTGGACGTCGTGCCTGTGTCGTTTGTGCATGCGTCCACCTCGCCGCTCGGAGAAACGCCGCCCGTGTTTATGCGCGGAGGGAGTCAAAAGGGACGTTCAGATACTCGAATACCTGCGCACGCTTCTCGACCGTATTCCCGACCCGGTGCGACGGCGGCGAGTAATTTTTGTCGCGATGTCCAGCGGCGGTAATTAGCACGGTATTGTCAGCATAGAAATCGCGCGGCGTTTTCCGCGTGAGCGCGATGAATGAAATTTCAACGTCGCCGTATGCGGCATCGAATTCGCTCGCCGGGCACTCCGGAGGTACGCGGACACGCGGATCGGAATGCGGAGTCTTCGCGACGGAGAAGCGTCATCTTAACCGGCCGTGCTTGCACGGGCGATTAACAATGCGAATTATTCCCATGCTGATGTTAATCGTGACTTGACCGACGAATTTACCGTAGACAGAGCTTGGAAGAATTAGTGGACGATATTTAATACTTTGATCTTAAGAAAAAAAAAGATGAATAATAATTTTATGATTTAATCGGATTGAAATGATCAAGTGAGATTTATAGGAATGCTTTTAGACGATTGAAAAATTGGTCAGAGAGGAGGTCGTTTGATAAAAAAATCGAGCGGGTATCAACGATAAGATAATAACATTAATTCTCGTAACGAACGCCGTCACTCCGATAAGTTCGGCATCCGCTCTCTCGTTCGTTTCTTGAAAGAGGTCCTGCTTATCGCGAGCGTGGGTTCCAAAATGCAAGAAAAAGAAAATAGTTCTGTCGCGAGTACGCCTTTAAACGGCCGCACTTTGTAGAAAGTGTCACGCGTGTCACCGCACGCGGCGGTAATTAATGAGGCGATCGCGCGGCTCGAATCTTAATTATTTATCGCTGCACCGTTGATTAATTACGGCCAACTGTACACCGGTTCGTGATGTATCGCGCGGATAAGCAGTGACGTTGTGAGTGACAAATCGTACGTTTTTTTTTCCTCTCTTTTTTTTTTTTTTATTTCGTGCCCTTTCTCCTTTCCCTGTCTCTTTCTCCCTTTCCCTCCGCCCCCGCTTCCCATGTCTCTTTCTTTTTCCGCTTTGCCTTGCTTCTTGCGCCGCGGTCGTAACAGGTCACGCGAAAGAATATTCGAAACGTGCGCGTGGAATTTCGAAAGGAGACTGAAAGTACGCTTGGCAGGCGACGGTCGAACGAAAGGGGGAAAAAGAAAATAATAAAAAAAATAAATAAATAAAAAGTCTGCCGAGAGGTTCTAGTAAAAAACGAATTTGCGAGCGTCTCGCTATCAACTACTTCGCAAGACCACGATTTTTCTTCCTCGCGGCACCGAGCCGCGACCTCGGAAGATTTTTGCGGAGCTGCTCACCGAGCCGGACACACACCCGTACGAAAATATGATGGCGCCTTATCTCGCCGGGCAAGTGTTAAACATTTACACGCGATAAGAGGCAGGTTAGCACAAATGGCACATGTGGTGCCGCAGGTTCTGCCTGGAAATTAAGACATTACGCCTAAGGCTATAATTACTCGCGGTGACGACGGCCTAGTATTTTTTTTTTTTTTTTTTCTGCCTCAGAGCAAATTTCCGATCGCAAATAATCGCTCGAGACGATGTTAATTACTTGAAAAATTAGGACCGCTGCTCGCCGTCAAATATTATGAAACCACCGCGCCGCCGTTCGAGAGGTGTTCGGGGCGGTCGTTCAAGCATTCCATCTACGCGAATGCAAATTGTGTAGGTACGCGCTCGTTGATACGTACAATTCCGCGTCTTTTAACCGCGAGGAAACCGTGATTTTGCTGATCACCGTGATGTTGTACTCTCATAATACAGAGTCGCAAATTGTATCTGTATTACATCATTATGCGATTCTCTGTCGCAGCAATTATGGGCGCCGGGAAACAAGTGAAACGACGAGGCACGGCCGCTTGTCGAGTGTGAAAGAGAGAATCGAACGAGAAAAGGCGAGGTTGGAAAAAGGCGAGTCGCGAGGGAATTTCGCCGACACTTCGCCTCCTGGTACTAATTACTTAAACTCGCAATTAAACGCACCCTCGCGGCGCGAGAGAAAGAAATCGCGGATGCGTGGATTCGCACCTCCCGCTTGGCTCGTCACCTTCGCGCGCGCGCGCCTGCAAATGAGATCTCTTTTCTTCCCGGCGCGTTTAATTAAGACTGCGTTCTACGCGTCCAAGCGTGTACGCAAACAAAAGTATGAATAGCTAGACGAGGGAAGAATTTCATTACGTTTTGCGAACATTTACTCGTTAATTTATTTATTTATTTCTATATTTTTTTTATCGTTTATTCTTTCTCTTTTTTTTTATTTTATTTTTTTAAACTTGTAGAGCTTCTCGCGATGTATTTTATTGGGTCAATTTTTCGATTTTATTAAAGTAGAAAAGTAATCTGTTTTCTAAATGAGTTTCTCCGCCTGGCAAACTTTGGGAATGCTCGCGAGTAGGTTGCCACCGCTTATCACTATGCCTCTTTTGCACGGTATACCGAATCAAAGCGCACGCGCGTTCGTATCTGACGCATTAAATGCGATATATACGCGTCGGGCGCGTGGTCACGCATGCGTTCGACGTGGCTGGATCCAATCAGGATTCGCACCCGAGGGCGACGGATGGGAGAGAAAAATGGCTTTCGCGATACTTACAGTGTCTGCTTTCGCGAAAGTCTTGAAAGAAATTAAGCTCCGTCCTTCCCGACTGTTCCAAACTTTTTTTTTCGATATCTCGCGCGAAATCCCTAGAAAATTATTAAAAACGGTTTTCTTCTCTCGCGCCGAAGCTGTTGTCCATTCTAAAAAGAATAGCCGAGTAGCACGCCGCGCGGATTTCGGCTTATAAACAAATTCTGATTTTTTTTTTTTCCTTTTACAAACGCATGTAAGAGCATTGTCGATATAATTTCAACCAACTGTAAGTTCTAAGTAGAACAAAGCTAAATGTAATATTTATTTCATCTGCGGAAGCTATCGATTCCGCGCCGTCGAGTTTACAAATGGCTCGAATAAATCGCGTTTGCCTCCACGAAGAAATCGCTCTAGTGGCCTTGCCGGAATTAAAGTTGGTCGGAAGAATAATCTGCGAAACTTACCCACTTCAAAACTTCAACCGCCGATATTTCCAATCGGCTCTCCTTCGCGCTTGTCTCACGTAGAACTCTGTATTTCGCAAGCCGAAAGTTACATCGTTCTGTGCTAGGTATTGGTGAACTTTCCTCCCCCGCGCTTACCACAAATTTCAAAGAGACGCACTTCCATTAGTCCGATTACGCGACGTCCGCAACTCACAATGGCTCGTGCATTCGTATACTTTCGCGGTGAGTTAATTAAACTACGGGAAATCTCGCTCGCGCGAAATTGATAAGCATATATTTGCTCTGTTCGTAACCAAGAGAGCTCGGCGCTGTTTCCGCTTCGAAAACACGCACAATAAACCCATACATCATTCGTTACCTTGATTTATTTTCAAGGCGGTGGGCGCGCGTCATCGGGAAAAAAGAATCCGACAGAATTACTCATTTGGAATTTTATTTACGGCGCCTGGTCTTCTTTTATTCGAAACGCCGCTAGTCCGCTTGTCTCTCGTCTCGCGATCTTGATTATTAACATTATTACGAATGCGTCGTCGGCGGGCATTCGCGTGCGTTTTCAACTGCGTATTACACTTTGTTAGATTCGCGCAGCGGCCAAACGAGCGTGAAAACGAGAGTCCGGTCCATTTTATTGTCCGGTATAATACAAAACGGGGCGCGACATCAAAGACAACGGTTGCTATCGCCGCCGGTGGTGCGCACGGTTCTTATACTAAAACCTTCCGTAATTCTGTAAGCAGTCCTTTTAGTAATGGCTCGCGGATGTCGCCGACAGAGCCGTGCGAGCGTCACATGGCGCGAGTGCACGAAAATACAGAGTAATTACGTAAATATTCAACGGAATTCAACCGTTCTTTCTCCCGGCTAACCCTGTTCCCGTTTGCAAGTGCTTTTGCGTCGGAATTCGTTGTTCAGTAACTCGCCTGCGGCGAATTAATCTGATGTGGCCCTTAGCGGTAATTTTATTTTTTTTCACCAACTCCACATTCTGATTTTTATTTTCTAATTTTATTTATTTCTTTTCAACCGCCGATTTCCGGCTCGGCTAGTATTTTCAGTCCCGTTCAGGTTTTTAAAACGTTAAGTTTCTTTTTTATTTTTATTTTTCGTGAACAGTACGATTTATTATAACAAATGCATTGTGTACACTTGTGATAAAATCCGATTAAACGTTCTCGGGTTACTTCGCGATTTTCACGTGGAAATTCCGAAGCTTAATTTTATCCGACTAACTTGACCCCTGCGCGGCGCTTTAATTGCAGATCGCGTTTCAATTTGAAATTAATCTTATTGTGAACGTGATTGCTGTTAATGCAAATATTACATGAGAGAGATGCGTATCAATTAATGACAACGTAGTACACGCGGAGGAAAAAAAACAGCAAAATATGTTAGATAAACTTTTTTTTTTGGGGGAAGGGGACGAATACATTTTAAAAGAGAATAAAATGTTTTAATATTCTCCAGGCAGATAGCGTAAAAAATATTCCCTTCTTTCTCTCCTCCCATTTTTTATCACTTGCGATTTCTAGTGAATCTCGGGGGAAGATAGTTCGGCGGCCACAAATCATCGTCGCAGAAAGCTAATTTACGGGCGCGTACGGCTTAGGAAAGTATCTATGCCCCGAACGCGCTGGTCCAGCGAAACGTGGGAAGTTGAAAAATGCGAATGCCCATTAAAGATTCGGTGACGGTCTCCTTCGTGGTCCTCGCCGAGTCATCGGTTACCGGTTTCTCCGGGCGTCCCACCGGCGCTAATTTACTGGTCGGCTTACTACGATTAGCCAGATTCTTTGTCACCTATATCGAGCCAGGTGTCTCGACAGCCATTTATATCGGTTCTTCTTTGAAATGCGAACGCGATCCGAGATATATATCTCGTTCGGAAGCGCACGGGTTTTCGTTTCAACAAAAAGATAGCGTTTATTTTGGATACATATGAGAAAAACTTAGCAATGTTATTCTCCGCGCCAGGCTGCTCGATAATTCCGTCTCGTCTTTTTTTTTTTTCTTTTTTTTTTTATTTTCCAGGACAGCGACTTTTCGCGACCTCTTCGTTTGATAATATCTCGGGCGATAACAATAGAGGTTAATACGCGCGTGATCTGCGGATGACTCGGGGATACTGTATAGAGACTACTCGAAAACCGGCGTCCGGGGTGAATGGTGAATAATTTATGAACGCGTACCGGAAAACGAGAAAAGCGGAGGGGGGAGAGAGGGACCAGGCATGGTAAATCGGTCTACTTTTCACGGCGTCTCTTGCCTGCGGGTGAGCGGTCGTGGAAACTCTCTGGAAAATTGCAGGCCTGAAAAATTATACGATTTAAGCGACGGATCGAGGCGCTCGGTGTTTGAGGATTTCACGTATATATCGCGCGACGTATACCCGAGAGAGAAGCTGCGAGCGAAGCCCAGGGGTCTCGAGATATGGAATCCTGGAGACCTGGTTATCCTAATATGACACGTTCGGACGTGACCGGCAACCTCCCGTCGGGAGCCTTTAATATATTCCTACCTGATGTCCTCGAAAGAGGCCGGGTCGCTACTTTCAGGGCCGCATCCGAATTCCTATGCGTTGTTCCTGTGTTCTTCGGACGTGATATCGATCTACGATCATATATCAACGATATCAGCCGACTATTTATGCAAAGAGCGATTTTGCAAAAGGAAAGCGCACATCTTCTTTAGGAAAGAACTGTTTTCGTTTTGCAAATCCTCCCTGACGAGATATAATCCTCTCGGCCGAACGGCCCTTCTGCCACGGGTTTAGTATTAAAAATGACATAATATTGATGCTCAATGTCGAGATATCGCGTTATTCAGAGGTAAAATAATTTGCCGGCTTATTACAGAAATGCTAAATTATCGTGATAAAATGCTTACATTTTGTATACATCGGCCTTTTGTGCGTCCCAGTTTTATAAGTTACCTTCAATTTCGACCGACAGAGACCAACGTCTCGCTGGGCAAAGCGAATCCTTGAAGACGCGAACATAGTAAGCGTAATGATACGTACCGAGAAAGTAATAACCGCTTCGTTGGACAGGTAAAGCCTCGTAATAACAGTATTGACACGTTTGACAAGAAAATAGGTCTGGCAATTTATTCGCGTAAGTGTGTTGCAAAAAAATCAATTTATCGCGCTCGAGAAAAAAAAAAAAAGAAAAAAAAAAATCTCCGGCCAACCTACTTTAATAAGAACTGACATAACGAGAATCTTACACTGTCCGCGAACGTAATCTCTTACTTCTACACTCCGAGAACCTCCGAGATCTAATTAACAATTTCAATATCTAACCGTAAAACTTGCGACAAATATGCACGTCTTACTTAACGAATTCGAGACTCCCGAGAGTCGAGAGGGAAACGTTTCGCCCGCGGCGGAGAAAAAAAATATATAAAAAAAAAAAAGAAAAAGGCTAGCGAAGCGAAGTTGCGGAATTGCTCGAAAAGTTTGCCGGGCACCGAACGCAAACGCACGCATAATGCGTGGCGTAATGTATTCGAATGGCGCGTAATATTGTCGGCCGGCTCGCGCGCTCGGGTGGCCCGATATTATTTTTGAAAATCTCCCGCAAACGACGTCGCATTCCAGGGTGGGGCAACCTCGGCATTAAATCATCTCGCGCGGCGCAGCCACCAGCAGGGGCCACCGTTCCCGGCCGCCAATGCATATGGCAGTGGGTGTCAGTACTTGGTAGTTACTACCATCGTCCATCCGACCTCGTCGTAATCGTCCGACGAACTTCTCGGTTTATCGCGAGCGTGCTCCCCGGCGTCGTTAATAAATTTCTTTTCGCCCGGCAATTCTCGCTCTTGTCGCTTTCCGTTTCCGTTCATCTCGTTTTCCTCCCCCCCTCCCCCCGTGACTCTTTACTTAATTTGTCGGCACTCCGCTAATGAAGAAATCGCGAGATCAAATCTCCGGCTCTTTTATCGAACTCGGCGTTGGGATTTTATTCGAAATCGACAATTGGTTACAATACCCGCGCTTTTCGTTTTACAAGTAATTACGTTATCTCGTTGTACGATGATACGAAAATTTTAATCGCACCGCACGGGAATGGCTTCCGCGCGCGGCTGTAAATTCAATCGGAAACCAACTAACGCGTCCACGCTAAGTTATTAAAGGCATGGTTAAAAATGCAAAAATAATTTCGAACGGTATGTAAACTGCGTCAAATTGTGGCGAGCGAGTATTATATCGGATATATTGTAAGCCGACAGCGGACGGCGATGTTTCATCCAAACCGTTCAAATCGGATTTTATGATAAATGAATCATTTCGACGTGAGATAGAAACGGTGAACGATCACGGAAGTATATACTACGATAAACAAAAGTTGGGTATTAAACACTTTCGCATTCCGGCTCGGTATTTATTCCGGATGGCGAGCGACTGAAATCACTGAAACGTTGGATCTAAAATTGCTGAGCGACACCGAGGAAAGGATTTTTTTTTTTTTTTTTTTTTCTTTAATTCGCGTCGCCGATCGCGGCAGCGCTAAATGCCCCCCTCGTTTGCGATTCGCGTGGAAGGAACGGGTCGAGTATTCGCGTCCGTCTGAAACTTTATGTTCTATAGGGGGGTCTCCTCTCGCGTCCGAGAGATGGGACCGACAAACCGAACGGCCGTTCGTTCTACCAACGAGAGCAAACACTTCGGGCTCTCGGAGAAGGCACTTCCGATCAAACATAGTACGGAAGAGAGCAAACGAAAGAGAGAGAGAGAAAGAGAGAGAGAAATCCACACATGTATACACGTGTATATATTCACGTATGCAATCTGGAGAACGAGGGAGGCTCGCTCGTATCTGATGGACGGACGTATCATCCTGGACCGAAAGAAACACGTGGCGGATCCGCACACATGCTCGTCCACTCCCAGGGTATCCCTAATTAGGCTCGGTACACGCTTCGAGTGCTCTCTTTCTCTCTCAACTACTTCGCCTCTGAGTAAAAGCGTGCGCACGCGCGCCCATCTATACGGAACTTTCGTACACATTTGGCACACGTGGGTGGCGATTACTCGAGTACCCTTTGAGGGCACTCAAGAGTTAGCGGTTGGATCCGAATTGGCGCGAGGATCGCTCATCTATGGGCACCGAAGACTGTTCTTAATTACTGGGAATGAATCGCTATCTGATCGCATTTTTTTTTTTTTTTTTTTTAATGAATGATTTAATAACGTGACGAATAGTCGTGAATATCACGTAAAATTATTAATTATAATATGTCGTTAGTCTCAAACGTGTGAACTGCTATAAGATCACACAGCGTATTAAAAAAAGGTAACATTTTAATTTGTATATCAATGGACTTTTATGCAGACACGGTATTTTTACGAATAATTAGTTTCGATGGGACAGTTTAATTACGCGTGAAATTTTTTTGGCTTTTTTTTTTTTCACGTCGTTATACCGCGGTCGGGAATTTATTTTTGGAATAGACGGCGCGTAATGGTTTATAACCATCGCGCGATGTTTTACAGGTGGATTGACGCGAAAAGAATTCCGACGTATTTGACACACGTGCCGGGGGATTTGAATTTGTAATTCAACGCTTTTGTCGATCCCGTGGAAATTGAATGCGCTAGTTAATGGCACCCGAATTCGTACCGGTGTCACGTATTTGACGGTATGATGGCGATACTTATACAATAAGGCACGCGAATCGGATGCGCGTTAATGCGCGTGTGCATGTCACTTCTCTTACCTGCGAGAAGAGCCGCGTTGCATAGAAATAACTTGCGTGCACGCACGATCCGCGTTGGAATCTTACCGTTTCTGTTTGTCCTCGCGAGCGCCGGACCGTGAAATAATTATGACAAAGCGTAACTTTATCTAAATAAAAATTTACCGCGAATGAATCCTTTTTGCGTTTTGACATTTGGAAGCGTCATCGCGCCCGCTTATCGGCCCACAGGTGAAAGCTCGATGGAAATTGATTTACGTTTTCGACCCGATCGCCCGAGTCTTGTTTCGTTCGAGTGATCTCGAGCCATCGCGTGCCCATTAATTGATGACAGCAACCCTCGTCGCGACTAGCAACGCCCACGGTGCGTGCGTGCGGTGCGTGCGGTGCGTGCTTATGCATCGAGGTAAGCTGATGATGATGATCTTTTATAGTCGCGTCTTCAGTGTATCTGTCGGCTAATTAAACGGCGACACTTGTTACCCGTCACGCTCGCTTAGCTACGACGGTTCCATGAACGATGTTTCGACTTTTATCGGCGGTATTATTCCACCGTTAACTTTCTCCCGCGTTTCATGATTTTCAAGGATCTCCGTGAGGTTTTCGCGCAAATTAATTTGCCATCGCTGACGTGGGCGTCGATCGACAGACGTAATCACCATCGTTTTTAAATCAATAGGAAAATTACGTTATAATTATTAAATTAAAGGCGGGACAGTCCGTAAAAATCGTACGTAACACTCGACGCTTTCTGTAAAATCCGGCAGAAGGTACGGACACGTCGGCCGTGTGTTTACCTTCGATTTACGACGGTGCATAATTAGCCAGGCCAAAAGTGAAACCACTGTTTACGGTGCCGGCCGAGCGAATCCTCGGCTGGATCGAAACGACAGCTTCGAGAGCTACCGCCGAGAGAGAGATATTTGAGAAAAAATTGACACCGTCGGCCGTGGATACGCGGCGCGGCGGCAGCGCGGCGAGTTCTCTCCTCTCGCTGGCAGCCGGATTCATGAATAATTTATCGCCGCGGCAAACGCCGAGACAAGTTGTCGCGGGTACGGCGGCCTTCCAACTTTAATTCTCGATTTCGCGCGCGCCGTTTGAACGTGTAATTTCGCCGTCAAGGCGGAAACGAAATTTTTCAGCAATGTAATGCGCGGCCGATATCGACGAGAAGGGGGTGGCAGGAGGATCGAGGGGGGGAGAAGGAGGAAAAGGGGGCCCCCCGACGTGTGACGGTTGGTTTTTCAATTTCGCCGAAATTTCACCGTGAATTTACCGACATGATGGACGTTTAATCGAGCGCGCTTCAACGAGTATCCGCAAAATAAACATCGTTCCGCGCCGATGATTATTTCGCGATGTGTCCCGCTATACCGGCGGAAAAAAAGAGAAAAAAAAAAGGAGAGAAAAATAGAGAAATTAACACGGCGCACGCGTTCGGGATTTATGGATTCTTGTCCGGCCACGTGGCAAATTAGGGAGTTTATCTGTAAACGTCCGACTCTCGCTCCGCCGAAAGACGCCCGACGAATTCTTAACAGTTTCTTCGTGGGTGCTCTCGGATCCGGCGTTTTACAGCCTCTTTGTTTTTGCCGCACAATTCGGGCGTAGCGTGACGGCTCTTTCTTTTTATTCAGGCCCGAGGGGCAGGATCATCGTCCCCGTGAAGCGTGCCTTCTCGTCCGGCGAAGCTTTTCGACGAATTTAATTGCGCATCTCTAATTAATTGATCCGCCGGTGCGTCTTATTAACGTCCCCCTGCCTCCCGCCGGTATCTCGACCCCGCTTTCGCGTCGTCCGGAGAAGCAGTGACATTTAATAGGACGCGCAGAGTTACATAATGTCCCGGCAACATGATATTATAGGGTTTCGACGATATGGGGGCTAATGGTTCGCCATTACTGAACGTATAAGATTTCCCGTTCTCGGTAGATGAATTTTTGGATTACACAGATGGCTACATTACCGCGTCGCGTAACTTCGAGAGATAGCGCGACTCCTTTGAATCTACGACGATCTTCGGCCGGAATTCCTTGATAGCGAACGTGTCAAATCATTTTTTTTTTCTTTTCGTGATAAATCTTTTCTACGCGGTATTCTTTCGTCGAAGAATCAACGCCGCGGCTCATCGATGACTCAGGGTGTTTCTCGTCGCCGAGACGTTAACTGGCTAGTCACGATGCACATGTTCGGCCGGGGAAACGTGGCGTGTTTCCCGTGGTTGTTGCGCGGCACCCGTGTGCACGCGCAGCACGGCAAAAGGACGAGAAGCGCGTCAAGTGTCATGCGCGAGGTTATTGACATTATTGACCAAATATTGGCCCGCCTCGTGAGAAACGCCGGTTCCCTTTTATCGTTGTTGCCGGATCGCCGTTATGCCGACGACGACGATTCCCGTCGGGCTCGCTGTACACGCTGGATTTAAAGAGGCACATAAATCAGCTCGAGAATGTGTCTTTTATTTATTTATAATCGTTGCATGTTAAAAAAAATCAGGATTTATTATTATTATTTTTTTTAATTTTGACCGCGTCTCGTTGCGATATTAATTTTCATGGCTCGCGCGTGAAAGAAAAAAAAATGAAAGAACACCGGCTAAATTCAGAAAGAGAGGAGACGGTCAGAGAGGTAATCAATGAAGATTCCCGAAGAGGTATCCGTCCCACGCATTCAGTGTGTCACACCGGAGACACGGTGGGTGCTCTCGAGACCCCGGTGTCACGAGGGGACCCGGGAGAGAGACGTCGTCGGTCACCGTGACCGTATCAGAATCCGTGACACGCCGACACCGCCGGGGTGTCGCGTGTACGTAACGCACCCCGGTGCACACGCACGTGCACAATCGCTTCGCAGAAGCGCGGTATCAACTCGACGAGCATCTGCTCGTATCGTGAGCGGCGCGATCTCACTCCGGGACTAGTGGACGTATTCAATAAAAAAATATCGAAACGTTGAAAAAACCAGAGAGGATTATTTACGGATAGCGCGAGAGAAATATGCTGCGACTCGGATGTTTTAATCGCTTTTTTGTTGTTATTTATTTTAAAAAAATGTTGTTTATTTATGTATTTTTTTTTATTTTTTATTTTTTTAACGTAACTGTTGTTTGTACGTGTGCGCGAAATTAACGCGCGCGGCCCGCTCACTTTGCGTTAGGTATCCGTTGTGTAATTGGAACTCGTCGTGTTTTCGCAGGAAACGGAATAGGCGTATGCGGTTACATCGGCTTCCGAGCTGCACCTAACTTGAGAGGCGTGTAGCGACCTACACGCAGATCGCGTAGCTGCCGGGGTGACATTTTTTTAAATGGTCCGCGAGACGCGGCGTCGAGTCTTCGTGTGCTTTTTAATCTGCGCTGTACCACGTATATCCCGTCAAACGTATTTCTTAGTAAATACCGTGAAACTTATTTCAGAAGGTGTTAGCGGAGGTTTTTTTTTTTTTTTCCCCTCGTAAGAACTCTGTGTTTTAAAAAAATTAAGCGGTGAAGATCATTACCATCTGCTTATTACCACCTACTCTCTCGAGGAAAGGAAAAAGGGAAAAAAAAATATCAAGCGCGCGAAAAACTCAGTTTCTCTCGTGAGAAGTGTCTTTCGGTTCGGGGAAGGAAACACTTCGGAAGTAACGATGTTAATGGCGAGTGCGGGAAAGTGTGTGCCCGTAAAGCGTCGTCTAGCTCAAGAGGGAGCCGGGGCGCGGGCGGACAACGTCGGCACCTTACGCGGTTTCTCTCTCTCACTCTCTCTCTCTCTCCCTCGTGAAAATTTCAATGCGGAAAATCTCGGCGGTGAGACGGAATAAACTGGAGCGTGCATAACTCGGTTGCCTTTGCCACCGGCTGCTGCTTTCTGCCGCTATAAATTCATAAACTACAAGTTCGCGGGCGACGGCGACGGCGGATCCCTTCGTCCTCGTAGCGCCGCCTCGGCGCTGTACCATCCACCACCGGCAAACCACCTCACCATCCGAAAGGGGTCGAAGACGAAAGGGGGAGGGACTGGGGACGGCGGGGACTGGGGAACGGAGGAGGCGAGAAACTGTTGGAAAGTTTCCCCGGTTACCTCCGGCGCGGTAGCCTCCGCCCACGCACCTTTCCAGAACCGCCGCCGGCAGGCGAGAGAAACTCGAGTCGGTGCCTCGATAAATTTGCGAGTAGTTAGTTACAGCAAGAAACTCCCTTGGCGGTGGTTTTGACACACGGACACGCGCGGCCGTGTACGCGCGGGCGCCAGAACCGTCGGCGTCATCTTCGCCGTCGCCCCGTTGCGCACGGATATTAAATTCGCCTCGGAGGACGAGGGAGAAAATCGGCTTTCCGATCGGTGCTCGCTCGCTCGCACGGAACTACCGGGCTCGGCCGCGATTGTCGCCGGAGCCGCCGCGGCGGTTTGTTTTCTAACGAGCTTCCGCGCGGCCGCGATCGATCCGCGCAAGTTTCGCAAGTACGTCGCGAACAATTACGCTCGCGGCCGGGTCGCGGAGAGATACTTCGTATGCGTCTCGCGTCTTTCATTATGCGCCGCCAACGCAGCTGCCGATTCTTTCGCGAGGCGCGTCTTTAGCCGTCGCTAGTAACGCGAATTGTTCCCCGGCGAACGGAAATAGATTTTCATTAAGAATTGTTCTTCGTTTAATATTTTTCTACGTACGTACGAGCGATATAAAATTATATTTCTCATTTCCGTCGGCTCTCAGCCGTTTGCGAAACCAGCAGGCGTGGTACTCGCGCGCTGTTTCTTACGCATTACTTACTCGTGCACCAAGTCGACGCCTAACTTTTTTTTTTTTTTTTTTAACGCCGAGCGTAATTCGCGCTTCAACGAGTGCTTCTTGCGAAGCGATTCGTGTCGCCGGCAACTTCTGCCGGTCCGTTCTGTTACGGGTTTTCGGTCAATTTGCGCTCGCTGTCGAGCATCGCCGGTGACGCCCGCGGTATCACGTCCGGTAATTCGATATGCGCGGTAGAAAGTCCGTGTTTTTCCGCGGCGGCCGGGTGAGTAAGTGCGCGCGATCGGCATTCCTTCCTCGTTCGAAATTACGCGAGGAAGGTGATGCGCGTGAGGCGAAAGTCAACGCGTGACACGTGGCGGGACGAATTAATTATGCGATCGCGCGCGTAACCGTTGTCGTTTTATAGCGGAGGGCCCTGGATTCGAAGAAAGAAGGGACACACGATCGTGTCGCACGCGTCGTCGTGACATTTCCATTCTTCTCGGCATCGACTTGAACGTACAGAAAAGAGAGACCCAGCAGTTTAACCAACGCATGTAGACCGTTCGTTCTGACGATATGCATTAACGAAGATTTAACAAGTTTATCGTTTGACGATTTCCTTCTTTTCGATCTGTCGCATAAGTATAGAATATAAAAAAAATTAGACGTTTTTGGATTTAAAGATGCAGAGATAATCTTTAGAAATTTTACGATTTTTTACTCTGGACTTCGTTTAAAACCGAAAATGTGGGCTAAATTAATGGGAACTAATGACGTTGACGTCCCAGATTTTTTTTTTGTCTATTTTTTTTTGTTTCTTTCCTCGCTAATATTCTTTCGTTTTCTACAACGAAAGTCTTAAACCGCAACGAGTCTTAATTAGCGTGCCCTGGTGCAAAGCACACGCGGCACACGTGTGGCGTTTCTGCTATGGTTTTACCTCGCGTAACCGTGCGCAGTATTCGCATATAGCGTTGCGAAAGTCTCTCTCGACAGTGCGCAAAATCAGTATATCGACAAATAGTTATCCCTCGTTTAATGTTATAACATTATACAATTATATTTAATAAAATATTAAATCACATACTTACTTCAGGGAAAGAAAAGGAATAAATTGTCTGGTTCTTTTATTACAGCTGTGTTTTTTCTTTTCTTTTTTTTTTTTTTGCAAGATTTGCGATAATTTCAACGCATTCGATATTTTCCTCTGAAACAACAACCGAGCTCGCGCGGCGTCGGATCGCCCGCGATATCTTTTGATGGCCTCTCCCGCGTCCGTATCCACGAAATCTTTTCGCGGCTGCCCGACCGTTTTGCGCCCCGTCGAACGCAAACGTGGGTCGACATGGTCGCGGCTACCGGATTTCACCCCTGGCTACACACTCTTTTCGAGTCCACGATACTTCTTCCCTCCCTCTCTCCCTCTTCGTCTTGCCTCTGAGCGGTCCCGGCTGCTATTCGATCCGGTCCACGATAGTTCGGGAGAAGGCGCAACTCAGCCGGAATATCTTCGTGTTCGGGAGACGAGTGAGCGGAGGAAAAAAAAAAAAACGAAAAAAAAAAGAAGAAAAAAACGAAAAAGAAAAACATATAACGCGAAGCAGAGAGAAAGAGAGATAGTGCAGTAGAATAAATTCTTTTCTTATTTTTAGTCGTATTACAAAAATTGTAGTTTAACAGTTCTAACAATAAGATTATGAGGATGCACACGAATTACGCGAATATTTTATCTTACATTAATTTCTTTTTACGTGTAATGTACGTGTAAAGTAATATCCCTTATAACGGCATCACGTCGGTATTATAAAAAAATATTTTTGACTCACCGATCGATGCGCAGCAGCGGAGTTATTCAGCTACGTTGGTACTGTAACAAAAAAATACAAAATATAAATTGTAGAGACGTTGATTACACCGACTAATATTAAAAAAAAAAAATTTTTAATATCATTAAATAATACAATGAAATAATATAACATAATAATTAAATAATATTTAATATATAGATATAATTTAGAAATATTTTCACGACTTTCTTCTGTTTTTTTTTTTCTAGTTAATATCGTTTGCAGTTGTATTAAAATTTCGTATTCCTATAATTAAAATTACGCGAAACTGATTACGAAGTTGTTACCTCAACGATCTTCACTCTCTTTTTCTGTTCCTTCACATTCCATTCAGAAAGAGAGAATGAGGAGAGAAAGGACCACCTTCCGGAAGACGTCGGTGGTCGTGCGCAGAGGGGTCGTTTATATAGCCTAGATTTGATTTAAATCTCAGATTATTGTGCCAGACACGAGGCTCAGGACCAGAGACTGGCATTTTGTGATTTCCATACAGGAAGTTCTGTAACGAGAAACCATCGCCTGTCCCTCTCTTTCTTTTTTATCGCTCTCGTTCTCTCTTTTGCCATTTGTTCTCTTCCCTCTTTCGTATAGTTCTTTCTTTTGCGTCCTCTTCTTCGTTTTCGAATCGAGTGCGCCGCGAACGGTCGGCTTCGCGCTTGATATCAATACATGATTACGATTCCCTTGTTACTTAATGCGGAGCTGATATTTCGCCGCGGAGACTAACCGGTAAAGACATATTAACGTCGTCTAATTTGTAGAGAATCGTCTAAAAAGACGTTTGCCCATCAGTCAACGAGAACCCGGGAGATAAATCATTAATTGATACAAATTGTGCCAATGTACGAGGGTACGACCATCAGTAAGTCGTTTAGAAAACGATAATAAATTATAAACGAAGAAGCTAGAACCTCTTTGAAGATTTTTCGTTTCATAATTTTAATAATTTCAAAATAAATTCAAATAAAGTTGTAAAAATCTATTAACGTTACCTAAATATATTATCCCATTAATTTAATTAATAAGAGCGTTTTAACAAAATTATTGTATAATAAAATACAGAGACGTTAAGGGGACATTCGATAAATCGGTGCGGTAAAAACAAAAAAAAAGAATCACCGAGGACCGTGTCTAACTATCCTGTCGGTCCTCGCCTAGAATCTAGCTTAGACCAGGTGTGCTCGTTGAGAAAACACGAGGGGGAGGAGGGTGATCAGGCTCCGCTTAGGGGTGGACTGCAGGGCCCCTGGGCCGCCGTGCGAGCGAACGGATCATTCAAGGGGGCAGTAGAGAGATGAGGCGGAAGGGGAGGGAGCGAAGAGGGGGACCGGTAACGAAGGTAGAGAGACGGCGGCTACCTGAGAGGTCCTTCGCACAGGACCCCGGCGGCCCTTCTCCGGCAATAAGCTTTGGGCGCCCAACTGTCTGTGCCGGTTATACCTTCGGTATGCGTCGGCGGCAGCGGCCACTGATTTTTCCCTCCGGGACCCGTGGGGAGTGAATTCGAGCGTATCCGGTGGATGCCCGACCGCTCTCCGACAGCGTGCCGGAGAAATGATTTCGGATTTTTCATTAAATATTTCATTTAAATAATAACGCGACATATTTATTCAGACTCTAGTCTAATTTGTTATAAAGATTCTCCTAGGACTAAATAATTTAATTAGTACGGGCTATTTAGTTGACTGCACATGACATTTGGATCTTTGTATACGTATGTCGATCAAATATTGAATCTATTAGTGGAGTCCCTGTTGCGAACGATCTCTACGATTAGTTCTGCAAATATACTGTCATAATATGACACGCGTAAGAAGCTGCAGCCGCCTCTCGAAGGGACTGTTATTTCAGGAGAGAAAAATCCTAATATTTTTCTTTCTTTTTTTTCCTATTTTTCACCAAAATCTGCAACACATTTATAATTAAGTCGTTAAGATTTCTGTCCCGAGAGTTTCTTGCGCAATCATTGCCGTTTATAAAGATTCTGTTATTCGAATCGCTTGCACGTGACAAGATTACGCCCCCATATACGCGCGATCAAATATTGAATATGTTAATGGATTCGTTTTATCAGCCCGTGGTATCCGTGATTAGAACTTATAAATATAGGGTGTCCACGAGGAGAGGACCGACTTCGAGCGTAATACGATCTCGTGATGTAATCTCGTGAGCGAGTCCGCGCTCGTTGGGTACCGATCAGTCGCGCGCTACCGCGCCTTGTAAGTTACATGCATTCACCGTGCACACATGCGTGTACGCACGTGCGCGGGTAAAGGGACGCGCCAAGGTGTCGACAAACACGAGCGAGTACACGAGCGAGTACCTAACCTCGGGGTAAACGTGTAAACTCGGCTACCAGTGTTACGAAACCAAGCAAGATCTGGGAATATCCTCTGTTTTCCGTGTTAATATTTGAACAGCTCCGTTTCGCAGCTAACCGACCGAAGCCGACGCGACGCGACATGGTGATTTGGAAAAGAATATATATATAAAAAAAAATACACACACACACACACGCGCACGCACACGCAACGGGAGAAGCGGAGAAGAAAAGGGAAGAAAAGCATGCGAATTTTTCCGCACGTGTGCTGTCTCCGTTTCGCTGGCGAGACGTTGCATTCATAATGCAGCGTAAACACGATCGGCGGGATGTCCTAACATACCGGCGCCGTTTCTGTGCGAGCAGGTAGCTGGACGTGCCTGTCGAAATGTCAATTTCTCGCCGGCACGACAATGCCGCGAATTCTCCCGAAAGAAAAACCGACATTAAAACGCATAGATAAGACGTCGAATAAAGTAGGATTAATAGCAAAACCGAAGACAAGCCTCTCTGCCAACGTCCAGGGAGAAAAATCGTTTTCCGTTAAACATTAATTTGTAAGTAAATCGATGAGGTTTTTTTCCGAGTCACGGGAGAGTTTTTAAAAAAATTCTCGCGCGAGAATGGGAAAAACAATGAATCGCTACTGCAACCTAGTGTTCTATTCGAGGAACACAATCTCGAAACCTGAATTCTTTTCGTGTCTTATCGAGAAAAAAAAAAAAGAGAAACTTGTTATTTAAATATCTATCTTCTTTGGCGTCGCTTGATAATCCAAACTTCGTCAAGTGAGGTATCGACTGAAAGCGAAGATTTTTTAGCTCAATATGGAAGGGACTCGGTAAAATTTGGAAACTGATTAACTTCTCGAAGAACTGGTTCAAATTAAAAAAAAAAAAAAAAAAAAAAAAAAGGAAGAGCATTCCAGTCATTTTTGGGGACGCGTTTTCAAGTTTTTAATCGCGTTTTTCGAAAAAGTAACAACAGCGCGAACCGCTCGCACGACTCGCATGAATATTCATCTCCGGCGTGGAAATTCGTCACGAAATTTCCACGTCACGCCGTTAAAGCGCTTTGCTTGTATCCGCGAGTATATTTCCTGCTCTGACTTTGACTCGCTCTCTCTCTCTCTCCTTTTTCGTCTGTCTTTCTCTATCATGTCGGGTGTCCCGAAAGGTATTCCGAGTCGCTTTCCGCGCCCACCTCCGTAGGGATTATTTCCTATTAATATGCATTATGGCAAGCATGCCACAAAGCAACGAGAGAGCCAGCCTGGCACTGTGATGTAAATAAACTTAGGCTCCCGGATCTTCCTCCTTGCCTCGGACACGCTTCTTTTGTAATTTCGTCCCATGAAGCTTTGTCTCTTCGAGGTAATACCCACCTTGCTACACCAACTGTCCGGCAAACATTTTTCATTTTCCTTAATTTGATCGTTTGGCGCTACCCCGTTGGTACAAGAGAGCGCAAAGCGACGGGCGCAACCTCGCAATAGCGTGTGAAAAACAAGGGTTTAACTCAGGTGTTTCGGAAAGTCTATCGCTTTCTTTCTTATAATTATTTCTTTTTTTTTCTTACCAAAATGACAAAAATATAGGCACGCTTAGAAAGGGGGCAGATTATAATTTTATTTAAATCGCTTCTCTCGGTAATAAAAAAAAAAGAAATGTATTCTTTTCTTTTTTACGAGTCCGTGTACCGATAATCCAGTAAATAAGCCACCTAGGTGGCCGTGGAACGGGTATCGTGTGTGACGTCTCAATAACCCTTGCCCTTGACGTAATTTCTTATGAGTAACCTGTCGGTTTCGTAACGGGGAATGACGGAGGACGCATTTTTCGCGCGGCAGACCCGGGGTATCCTTCAACGGCGCCATCCTGAGCATTTATAAACAAATTTGAGAATCGTATATCACGGTCATTGTCCCTAGCCCTCTTTCTGCTGACGAAGATCATCGTACAAGAGAGTCGTACACGGTGAATGACAAAAGAGAGCGAAAGAGAAAGAGGTATGGAAAGGGCAAAGAACGGGAGAGACGGCGGAACGCTTGTGTCGATGAGCCCTTTTGAATTGATCGGCATTTGAATAAATTCACCTGCATGCCCTTCGAAAGGAACTGTGTCAAGAGAGCGCGAACGGCTTAAGGAATCTATCGGCAGACAAATGGAGAATTATTTACGCTGCAGGAAAATGATTTAATCCCCTTTCTTGTATTATTTTATAATCGGGATATCTGCTCATTTAATCATTTAATTAATCCATCGCTTAGTAGTTAATCGCTATCAAGATATATTTAGACTTTCAGACGCAACCTTTCTTCGTTTTCCTGCTGCGCGCCCATGGCATTTCTTTAAATTTTTATTTACGCGCATTTCAATTCAAAGTGCGAACGCACAATCGTTATGTAGCGTGAAACGCGAAATAGCGAACCGACTTATTTGTTTCTCCGCATTTATACCGTATAAGAAGCATTGCTTATCGGTCGAAATAGTCGTACCCTGTCCCCTAGTCATATTTTTCAGCGTCGAGCGGCGTTGAAACCTTCGCAGGACGAATACGTAACTGAAATCTCAGCATCCAGACCCCTGCGCATCTCTCCCTGCATTCCTCTTTCCCGTCCCGCCTCCCTTCCCCGTCATACCTCTCGCGCGCGACAACCGTGATGCCCCACAACGACTCTCCGCTCGCTCTGCGCTCGTTTTTCCCTCCCCTTTTCATCCCCTGTCGGCGTCGGAGGGTCTGTAGCCGCAGCTGCTGCACAGCTCTCGGCCAGGTGTGCACTCTCGCAATGTTGCCGCAAGGGTAAACTTCTCTCTCTGCCCCTCGTCGCCCGTCCCCTCTCGCCTTCCCGCGGCGCGGCTCCTCTCTTCACGGTTAGTTTTCGCCATCGAGCCGTCCTCGATTCGGGCGAAACCGATGCCGGGGATTTCGCATACCTCGGGGAAAATATTTGCCACCGCGACACAAAGGCGACCCACGCGCGCTACCGCTGCTCGCCGCCCGACACGCAAATCTTTCTTTCTCAGCGGCGCACTTGGGTACGTTGTAATAATCCAGGAGACAAAGTGCGCTTTGGTGAAGCGACGGAACGTTTCTCGAACTGTCGAGTTGACTGAATTCTTTATTTCGCGCCGCGATTATAAGTCGCGAGAGAAAAATCTTTAACGCAGCTAATTTCATTAAAGAAAAATTTTTTTTTACGAGTAAAATTCTATTTATATTTAAAAGTGACACTTTGAGGAAATAATATTTAAAATTTATTTAATTCCGGCAGATTAAAAATGCACATGTGTCACGCGTGTTGTCGATAAAATCATGCCGCGCGATTTTTATTTCGACTCCTTATCTCATATTTATTCCGCAATTTGTACACGAAATGTATTCTGGCTGTCGGACGAGCTTGATCGGGCTGATCGACGCGCGCGAGCTTCGGTGCGGCGCAGCGTGATGAAATGTATTTTTATTGCAGGACGTATATACAGTCGACAGATAGGAAATTGCGGAAACCAGAGACCGACGATGTCTCGATAAGAGCGGCGTCGGGCTACGCTCTCATTGCCTCAATTTCCACTTCCACTTCCACTTCCGGTCGCGATCGCTTTTTCCCATCGGCCGAGCCTAAAAAAAACCAGCGTCACGAACCCGCCGCGAACCCGCCGTCACGCTCGCCCGGCATTGTCGAGTGAAAAGTGGCGCAATAAAAATGGCCAGTGCGTAAAGCCGCCAAATGTATGGAATATTTTTCTCAAACGTCTCCCTTCGCGCGGGCCGATTTCGGACCTGTCGCGGATCGCAGGACGAGAAGCGCATCGTAACAGGTTGCGATCGTATCTAATCGCTATAATCGTATCTTTGCGCCGAGGCGGATAAAAACGGATCGACGCAGCATCGTTAAATCTGAAATCTAGCGATATAAAAGTACCAAAATTTACTTTTTTTTTTCTTTTTGATTTTCATTTACATGGCTATTGAATAAAAATAGCGTTTTCTCTCATGTGATTACGCTTCTGATTTTAATTAATTGAATTCGAATTTGTGCGCCGCGGAAGATAAAATCTTAATAAATTAATTTTCATGTTTGTCGTACTCCGCCGGAAATACCGTCGAAAGCAAATCCGACGTGCAACCTATTGCGGAACGGAACGAAGCGGGAGAGAAGAAGGATCCATGGATCTATGGATCCGAAACGTCACGACGCTCGACTGAGCGTGTATCCCACCTGAATACCGGAAGCCGGAGGGGTTCCCCGGTAACGATGAGAGAGACAGAAAGGGTTCGGTAGCGAGAAAGAGCGAGCGAGCGAAAGATAGAGCAAGCCTACCGGAACACCGGAACCGGAAGGGCGCGGAACTCACGCGGGTTCGCGCTGATTTCATCCGCTGATGAGATCGTAGCGGCTCGTTGACTTTGCCAATGTTACTATCTATGTGACGTCCGCGCTCGTCAAACGACGCGAGTTTCAGACAGTGTAAAAATAGTTACAAAAAAAAAAAAGAAATTATATATACAAATTCTAAATCTTAGAAAACATTTTACATTTATTAGAGATATATCGCAAATGATCCGGAGAAAGGGGTTCTCTCTCCTCGGACGAATTCGGAGGCGCGCAAGGTGATATTTCAGCCTCGGTGAAAGAAACGAGCCTCGCGGATCGAATCGCGCGTCAAAGAGATACTTTGCGCCGTCCGATGAACGATGACTAATGAACCCGGGGTGGTTTAAATAAAACGTCTCGGGGTATCGGCCGCGGCCCCGGACGAAATTGCTCAGCACCTACCGCGTTGCGACCGGTGCGCCTAAACAAGAGACCGCCATTAGGACCAAATGACTAGAGGCAGCTAGCCACACGTGATTAAAAGGGTGATTTGTTAAGCAGACCCCGATGCTCGGTATCGCGACGACGAGCTAAACTTTAACCTAGTCTTCTCCGCGATCGTCGAAATAATTTCGCACACCTCGAGCCCTCCTTTCCTATCTTATTCTTTGTTGTTTAACGCGCAATCCACCTGGCGATCGTGCGATACCTCAGATATTTCATTTCGATGACGGTGCGTTCCGCGAAATCAGCTCGGAATGCTCTCGGTGGCAGTTTTGCGCTTAGGCTTATATAAGTGGCCAACGCCGATCGTGGTGATCTGTTATTTTTGCTAACACAGCTCATCACCGCGATCGCCAGCTCTCGAAGCAGAATAACATTTCGCAATGTGTAATCAAATTTCAAACTCCAAATTGAAGATTATTCCCGTTGTTTCGTTTCAAGAAATATCGAGACCGCCGTCACGCATTCTCAAAAAGCGTCGCGAAAAGTTAAATTCGTCGTTCAATTACGATATTCTATATATATTTAAAAGCTGTCGGGACCGTCTCTTTAGTTAACGGGTCAACCAGGGGGGTCACGCATGTCATTACAGTTACAATCGTCATAAATATTTAAATAATATTCGTTCGCCCTGATTTATGCGTAACGCCCGGTTACGGCGACGAGAAATCGCGCCGGATTTCCCTGCCGTGTCGGCATGGGAATTTCGACGGGGGCAGGTGGAGCATAATTAAAGTAGCGCGAACCGGCGTTCCCTTTTTATGGGAATTCCGTGGACGGAGCACCTGCCAAAACGGCCGATCGTGTGGGACGTGATTTCGCTTCGGCATTTAACAACGCCGAGGTTATGGGAACCCGGTCACGAGTGGAACCACCGTTCCCTTTAAGTACAGTGATTATGTCACGGGAGACACGACATTTGCGCAATGCACCGCGGGTTCAATTCTTATACCTAAAAGGGCCTTTGCGTATCGGGCGGTTATCGACCCGTAAATCATCGCGCGTCATTGTACTCGCCACCTCGCGATCGTCGAGTCTGGCGATAACAGCGACGTAATTTTTATCTCAATTTTTATCCATAAAAATTTTTTTATCTAAGAATATAGATTTCTGTTTTTACATTTTCTTGTATTTTATTTTATTATTATTTTATTTTATTCTTTTTTTTAAATTTGTTTTTCTTTTTAATCTTTCCGACTCGTTATTGTTTAAACGGCTGTGAGAAAATATCATTTTCCACAATGTCTTTCTAGTTTTTGGTTTAAAGGTTCGGTTCAACAATCTATATTTCGCCGTACTTTCGGTGAAATCGATTGCTTGCATAAGTTGTGCTCTGTGGTCATGTCCAAAGATAGATTGAAAGCTACGTTTATTAATTCGAATGCCTGCCGCTGAGTTACGCTCTACTTGACAAAGGAATGTGCAATCGTCATTCGGTACAATCTGTCATCGCGGCAATCTCCGCGTATAGATTTGAAGTGCTCCGCTTTGCCGATCACGATGAAACGATTTTAATTAGAGTTCCCGTTTCGCGGCGGAATTATCAAAATAAATACGGCATGCATTTGTACCTGTGCTATTATCTCGCGGGCGGGCTAATTAATCGGCGGAGTTGAATTGAATATAAGAAATGTCGCTTGCACCGTGAAATCTCTGAGCGATATTAATTGCATATCGACACCCGTTGACTCAGTGTCACCAAATCTCGCAACGCGGCTCGTTTGTCGTATAATTTCACATGTTCGCATCAAGCCATCGCGGCACTTCTCTCGGATTACGAGAGAGCGTTAGTCTCCGCGTTGCGTTACAAATTTCTACGAATGCAAGAGCATCGCAACACTCAGCGTCTTTTCGCATTCCATGACGCGGTGTGATGCGCGAAACACCCAGCGGCAAAATTATACACTGACTAATTTGTAACACCGTAAACCAATAAATCGCAAGCGACGGCTCGAGCACGCGGAGAGATTTCACGGAGTCGAATCCATCTGCTCAGCTCGCGCTTTTATCGCGTGTCGAGGAATTTCATGCTTTCGCGTGCGGCTTCTCGCGGTAAAAAGTAGAAAGTAAAAAAAAAAAAAAAAAAACAAAACCGCTCTCCTTTTCCGTTTTGCGGCGCAATAAAGAAAAACGATTTCGCTTTTCGTCTCGCGTTCTCCACTTCGACCGGCGCGCCCGCGTTTGCGTATCTCGCGCTCTCGGTTCTTTGACTCTCCGGCGAACGGCCCGCGGCCGAGGGCGAGTTTTGCTCGTCCCTGCGACATATTGCACCGAAAATCACATTCCTACCGACTCTCCACCGTGGTGAATTCGCATTCCCACACACCCACGCACGCACGCACGCACGCGCGCGCTCACGCAACCGGCACGCATGAATGCCTAATGCCTGCGGACAGTGATTTCCACCCTCGACGAGAAAGCGCGCCTTCCTACCCTCGCCCCGCATTCGATCCGTTCGCCCCTCGTCCACCCCTTTTCCTGTGGGCAGATGGGGTTCTCACGACCTCACTCCGCCTCTCGCCAACAGCCCACGACGCCGCGCGTAATCGGTTGCACGATAATGCGCCCGCTGTCACAACACGCAAACACGCGCGGTCCCGATTAAGAAATCAAAGGATTAGCCGTGACTTTCGGATAAACGTTCCGTTTCATTAGAGATATTATTCGACGGTCCGCGCGACGTAACGCGCGTGGCGGACTCCAGTAGCTCCTTTTGTGTAACTTATTATACGTCCGGACCGTGACAAGAGGCTTCGTAAACGCGCCTATAACGCGATTATGGCAATAAGTACCCGTTAGTCCGTTTGATACAGCGGCGTAAGTTCTTAAATCACGTTACGCCGCGACAGCGAGGCTCGAAAGGCCCCCGGTCGCTCGGCCGTAATGAAGATTTAACGCTCACCGCTTCGGCCTGTTTAACGTTACTTCGTGCGCATTGCACATCTCCATTCATTTCCGGTAACAATCGCGCGTTCCATATGCCGGCGTACAGAAGTATGATGTTTATCCGTCGTGGCAGCGTCGGGCGATAACTCGAATAAAGCCGGCGCGTAAATGAATCCCGGTCGGAAAGAAAGTCCAATAAATTTCGCTAACAGCTAAACGTATCGATGTCGCGAAATCACGGCGGTATAATATGCAGAGTGTCTAGAAAGAGAGGAGAGGAGAGCGAAATACGGGTGCGTGCGTGAGCGTGGGCTTCGTTATTACACGCGCGATAGGCGTATTGCAAATAAACGTATTGACACATACGTTGTGTCCTCCACACTTGAACGCGCAACACGGGTCTACACCTTGTCACCATCGACGCCCGCCCCTGCGCGTTCGTTACGCGCGTATATTATTCATCCCGCGTGTCGACTACGTTGAGACGATAATGGCCGGTTGTCGCTCGTCTATCTTTACCGACGTCACTGTTAACAGGTTGGGCGAAAATACGCCGACTGCCGACAGCCTCATCGCCGTTCGTCGTCGTCGTCGCGCTTGTTAACTACTTCTTCTGCAAGATAGTATTCGCGCGGAACAGCCGGAAGTGACGCGCGTTGCGTCGTTAATTAGAAACGTTAACAAAATTAATTATGCATTTTGATGATATATATATATTTTTATATATAAATTTTGTTATATGTATAAATAATAAAAACTTGTATTTTAATGACTTTTGTTCTTTGCCTTTCAGGTCAGATAGCGATCGTAAAATGTTGAACCCGGAAACCGGCTGCTACTCCGAATCTGTACGGGCATGGTGAGTAACAATCGACTTTATTTACAAAACTGATCCGCTCGCGACAGCGAGATTATTTCTCCTTTTAATATGCGTTTCTATCTATTTTATCGCGTATCCGCTTTCGATCGAGCGAGTTTAACAAAAATACATACGCTTTTTTCCTTTCCTCTCTTTTTTTTTTTTTTCCTTTTTTTTGTCGAAACGAAATTAACGTTGCACGTTGACGCGCGAGCGATCCCCGCGGAGATTTTAACTATTTTAACCGGTGCGGCGTTAAACAGCGGGCGCATTTCCGAAACAATGGACACGGATTTTTGTATAATTCGCCACCATTCACTCAATTTTACCGAAAAATCTATCACCCGACGTTATTCCGTCGCGCGAGGAAAACTTCGCGCGCGTGCATTTTTTTCTCTCTTCCTCCTCATTCTCTCTCTCTCTATTTCTCTTTCTCTCTCTCTCTCTCTCTCTCCCTCCCCCCTGTTCCCTTCCCCGCTGTACTCGTAAAAGGTAATTTGCCGCGGCCGCTGATGTATTTATAACAAAACGAATTAAACTCGGCGCGCGCTGCCACAAGCAGGTAACAAAACGCGCCCGGCCGACAAAACCCGGGGAATAAAATACGCAAATATTTGCGTGTTTAATTTGAATCTCGCTTTGGGGTCGAACGTACTGTGGCGCAACGGGAGGGTTAATAATGAAATGTCGCATTGTCGTCGGAGGGGGTCGAACTTCCTCCCTCTCCCTCTCTCTCACCCTCGTTCTAGGATGATTTTGTTGCGCGCAGCATATTGTCGTCGCGTGCTGTCGCCGTACCTGTGCCAGGACAGCGAAAGGCCGCCGTTCGTCCTTTCCGTCCACCTTCCTTTTTTTTCCCCCCCGTCTCACCCACCCGTAACGCTATTCTCTCGCCTTTGCATTAATTTACGACGGGCTATACAAGCCCGCCTCCGGATCGCGTTGGTAATCCCGGTGGCGCCACGACCTGCACATCGCGCGCGATACACTGCGAAAAGTGGCCGTGTGCGGCTTAACCCTTCTCCGCGGGCTTGAATTCGTTTTTTCCAAAGGGGCACCCGAGAGTGCGTTTAAGCCGTCAAGAATGCCGCGACCCTCGGGAGAACGATGCGTGACGAAATGCTCTTTGTGCGCGCGCGGGGGATGAGACGCCGTTGCAAAAATGCGACGTACGAGCTCGCCGGCGCATATTTGACGGCGCAATCGACGTCGTGCGATTCCGATTAGTTTCTCGAATTGAATTCGACGCGCGTTAATTATCGCCGACCTACGCCGCGCGAAACAGAAGCTGTCAGCGGTGAGATATTGATATCTTCGCCACCTCCCGGTTTCGGTCGGGAGCGATTTATCTGCAATTGTGGTGGTTTTTCTCAGGACATTAGGGACGCGATCGCGACGAGCCGAGGAGGGGGGGGGAAGGAAGGGGGAGGAAGCGGGGGAGACGTACCTTAATGCGATTAAGGTCGTTATCAGATGTCGTTTCCACTTCTTGCGCGATGACGTCGACGGCGCTCGTTTGTCATCGCACCGACGTCGTCACGGGGGTTGCATGATTTACTTCCGCCTTTCCCCTTTTCGCGCCCTCCGTTTCCTGCCGTCGATTTCTTCGTCACGATTCGAGCGTGCGACGTACGTCCGCGTAAGATGAATGTATTTCCACGGCGCGGCCCGTACACAAACGCGCGAGACAATCTCCGGCAATTAATTCAAACGCCGCGCATCTTGTCGGCCATCATTGATTCGATGATAAATCATTCCCGGCTGTTTATATTACGCGATCAGGGATAAAATTGTTTCCGCGGAATTGGAAAAATAATTTACGCGATGCTCGCAAGTACTTTCGCCTATACGCGTGACCTTTAAGTAATTTATAACGCGAGCCGGCTCGCCAGAAGGACCCGCGATTTTAAATTCAATTGCTTTAAGAATAATGTGCCTTCTATTTAAGGTTCGGCCAACTCGCGTGTCCATTCGTCGTCGGGAGCCGTTCCGTGAGCGAGCGGGTTAAAAGTACTTCGAATTAGTTCACGACTGACACCAGCGGATTCGTGAACGAAAGGGGAAATAATGACAGCGGCTAGAGAATAAATTCTCAAATCGTAGTGCACGCCGAGAGCTCGCGTGTCGCACGCAGGTCTCGGGCCGTATACACGTCAGAGGGAACATCCGAAGATTCGTTAAGGCCAGCCGTTAACGCCTTTCGCCACGACCCACGACGGCCTTAGGGCCGATTTGTGTCGTATTAGCGGCGAAAGCGAGGAAAAATTATTGCGCCCGAACAGCAAGGAAACACGGCTCGTCGCGTAAAAAAAAAAAAAAAATAAAATAAAAAAAAACAGGGAAAGAAAAAACTAGCGAAGGGTTGGAGAAAACTTCGTTGTAGAACACAGAATGAGGACAAAAAAAAGAAAAAAAAACGAGAATGCTCATCGCGGAAAAGATAGACTTCGTGGTCATTGAAGGCGAGGGTGTGGCCAGGAGATAGGGATGATTAGAAGCTACACCCGCCGAATAGGGGTGCACGAAGCAGCCGGGGGGCGCAGCCGGAAAATTCATGGAGTTACTTAGCAGTCTCCGTTGCAGCCGCTCGTTTATTTTAGGGGCGAGGGCACGAAGGAAGTCGTTACGCCGTCGTCGAGAGGTCGCCCGGGCCGGAGACGGTGATCCTAATTAATAATTAATTACGTCTCTCGCCCCACTTGACCGAGGGAAGAGCGATGCCCGATCGGATTCTTCCCGTCGGCGATTTGGCGATACGGTCCAACGGGCCGGCTTCCGCAGATTTATGGCATCGGGCCGCGCCATAAATCTGATTAACGTCTTACATTAGCCGCGTTTTCCCTTTGTTAGGGAAAGCATCGGAGCGTTAAAGTCCGCTAATTAATACATATTATTCTCCCATCGCGCGCTTAATGATCGCGATATATATCTCGTGTGATTTTCACCGTGCACTTGTGCCCGCGATCGTTAATTATCTATTTATTATTGCGCGATGTATTTTTCCTTACAATGCGGCACAGCGCCCTCCTTCCTCTCGGCGGGAACATTAATTTTCTTAATATGGGGAAATGATATTTATTGCGTTATAAATTATGCCGTATTACAGTCATATCTGGACGTGTGCTCGGTACGAAATTGAAACGGAGCGTCTCGTTCCGTTTGTCAAATTCTTTGAAAACGTTACTTTTTGCTTTATCGCGCGCTAATATTTGGAATGTAAGTTCCTTCGTAAGAACGGTACAACGTATATATCTCTCGCTACGCGGAAGCGATCATCGGCAGTAAATTCTCCCGTGAATGGAACGCCACATAACATTGGACGTTCGATGGCGACCGAAATAAATAACCACCCAGAGCTTCCTGAAGTCCAGAAGTACGGTGCTTTTCCCCGTCGTCCACGAAAAAGTCAATGCCGGACTGCCGGGAAAAGTCGACCAAGTTTTACGAGGGCCGCTCGAAGGAAGAGAGAGAAAGAGAGAGATGCGTGCGAGGGAGAGAACGGGGGGGAGGAGGAGAAAAATCGGAGAAAAAGTCTCTAGGACTCGTTTCGGCCGGACACCGGAGCGAGATCTACCGTCTACACGCCTAAAAGTTATCCGTGTATGCTACGTACTCGTGTCTAGAGCTTCCAGAAACACCCTCAGTTTGTCAAGCGACCCTTCGGTGCCGTTTACAAGCAGCAAATTTGTCTCAGATAACCAAAACAAACATAGCGGTTGATCGCGTCACTATCCAGCGCCTCCAGTTTTTTCTTTGCGTTACATTTTACGTCTTCTTTTTTTTTTCTTTTTTTCCCGGCATTCATATGAATTTAATTAAATAGCACAAACTGTGGTCACTGGATTTTAATAATTAAAAAAAGAATAAATAAAAATAAAAAATGTTATACTTCTGGAATTTAGTAACTTATAACACGATTTATATTCTCTTCTAAGAAAGTCGCAAAATATCAAAAGGATTAATTAAATTTAAATTAAAGAAAAGATACGTAATAAATAATTTCCGTTCCCCCGCGAGCGAAAAGGGCTCCCAGAACGCATCCTCGTTATCGATCATAATTTTTCGGACACCCTGTATAAAGGGCCACAGCTATTAACGATGCATCCTGTCCATGGTCACCGAGTTATGAATCGATTCCGCGAATGCCGTGTTTCGGCTACTTTCTTGCATTTCGACCGCACTAGGGATTTGCATACATTAGAGTTTATCCTTCTGAGAACGTTCGTCTTCGGGATGCACGCGCATTTACGGATGCTCGCTCTGAATTTTGAACAGAATTTTCGTGGCAACCTCATTATGGTTATTTGTGCTCGTTTAAACACTGCCCGCGGCGTATCGCATTGTTGCAAAAAAATTCACCTTCTCATCTTCGCTGACACAATGTAGCGGCGTTCACCAATTTTAAAGACGTTACCTGAGACTACGCTAAGTAAGAATTAAATCGCAAAACAAGACCTCGTGAAATAAAAAAAAAAAAAAAAGAAGAATTTAGTCCAGCTTCGGTCGAAGGCTCGCTTTCTTATCTAGTCTGACACGCGACGACTGTTTTCCTAATTGTCTCTGAAATAATGTATGAGCGTCGGGAAGAGGGAAACGCGTGCAGAATCATCGGTTCTCGTTATAGAGATGAGTTTGATGCGCGATAGATATCTTTGTCGAAAAGTTCGACAGGTCAAATCCAGATGTCACATCGTGGCCTCTCTTTTAACACTTTAATAGACGCGTTAACTCTCTAATGGATACCTCCGGACATATCGCCTCGTCTTCTTATCGATCCCTTCATCAGCGGTGCCCTCGTCGCTGGCGCGGACCCTTTCTTTCTTTGGCACCGCGCGGTCGCACAGAAAAAAAAAAAAAAATAAAAACGAAGAAACAAATAATCGAAATTCGCTAAGTAAATCGTCGTACCGAGCTTACAATGCGATATTTTGATTTTTATTAGTATCATGTGGCGTGCGCGTTCGCGTCGCGAAAGGGTGACGATTCTATGAGATCCCCTTGTCCTCGACGCTCAACGAGATTTTAATGCGCTTCCCGAAGAGGTGTACGTTCGGTCTATGACCGACGCAAACGCGTGATCGAGAAAGGATTAACGATGTTCAGCGTGACCGTGTTGAGAGAAAGAAGAACGGGCGAGAGAAAGAGAGAAAGGGAACTTAACTGCGTATCCACATTTGTCTCGGTGGGGTGCTTCGTCGGGGTAGCTTTACGCTGCCAGGAATCCTTAGGGCAGCTGTGCAAAAAGGAGGGATTTCGGGTTCCAGCTGCGTTACCGTACGAGGGTTACTTGTCGTAGATGGTGCCGAAGGATCTAGGAATCGTTTCGTTCTCTCCTACAGTCGTCGACCGAAACTGCCGTTCGATTAAGCCTGCTTTTGCGAGTGCACCGCGCAAACTGAAAGGGACGACACCTCGGCGCGTCAATCAACTTTTAGGAGAAGTATTTTAATCCGCGAATGGTTCATTCGCGCACTCGTGCACAAAATACATCTTTCGATCTCGTTGTAGTAGCGACAATAAAAATTTACGACCGCGTTGAAACAAAGTATTTATTCGCGTTAGTTAGAAACCGCGTAGACAATTTGCGTCCGTGAATTGTAATAAAATATTAAAGGAGACGTTAAAAAAAAAATGGCACAAATGCGAGGGCTTTAAATATCAAAATTGGGGTAACAAACGGTGCAAATTGATTTGCTTGCGTCCTCGGGCGAGGGACATTTGGGGTGATGATTTTTCTCGGCCCCACGGGCCTTGTTGAACCGGGACAACGTGCAAAAAAATGATACGCAGTGATCTCGATCGAGAGACGTCTGGGGGGGCGACAGCATTGGGGGATTTTTCGGCGAGTGTTTCTCCTCGCGCGCCTACTCACCACGACACAATACGTATATTTGCGCGAACAGTCGGAGAGCGCAGCCCCCGAGGGGGCAGCGGGGGCGGTTGTCGTGGGGTAAACATCGTGTAACCACCAGGGGGGGAAACGCAGGGGTGAGCGCACGTTCCCGTGCTTGCATACGATTCCATAAATATTTTATTGGCTCGTCATTCGACTTTATTGCGCCGCACGATCGAATGACACGCCGGATTAGGCGGCAGTTATTCCCTCGGTGCACGCGAGAAGCGCGAATCATACTGATTTATCGCTTTCGACTTCTGGCCGGCGTGTTATAACGCGTAGGCGCGTGTAAACGTAATTTTTCAAGTGTTATTATAGCCGGATTTTTGAACATATATTTTTATATTCGTTAAATTTAAAAAAAAAAAAAAAAACAATTTCTTAATTACAACTCAAGTTTAATTGAAATGAAATAATTTCATCAAACATTTCGTGCTAGCGTGACATGTTACCGCGCCATATGGCGGACGTTAACAAAAGAAAAACTCGTTGACTAATTTTTTAAGAGTTTGTCAAACTCAGGGTCAAACACGGGCCTTTTACATCCTAAGTAGTTTGTCACTTCGGACGTATTCAAGGTTGTACGGATTTTTCTGCCGAGAGCGACGCGCCGGTCGGAAGCCTCAAAAACGAGCCGTATCATCCTGATTTCCCGAGGACGTTGTTCGCGACGCTCGCGGCCCGGCAAGGAAATATATTTTTTTCACGACGCAACGACCCGAGGAGAAAGAACGAACGGGCCGGCCCGTTCTCGCTCGCACGTACACCGGCGTTACGATGTCTCGTTCCCGCGCTTAATTAAGCCGAGCCACTTAGTACCGGTGAATGCTCTTTGATTGGCAGACGAGGTGCCTGACGATAACCGAAGCTGACAGGCCAGGTAACGTTGCGCCTATCCGCGCCTATGGCCTCGCGCGGAGCGAGTCGGCCACTCAGTCAACATCAGGCGAATGCTGAGTTATGTCGAGGGTCCGAGTTCTTTTAAACTCGCCAATAAATCGGGCCCCGGTCTCCATCGCCGACGTTGGCCTCTCCGTCTCCCCCGTTCTCGCCTATCCTTCGCATCCCCCGGCCCGGTGCTCTTCCTCTTCCTTCGTCTTCGCCACGGACGCGAGAACAGCTTCCCTCCCCGGTAGTCGTCGTGGTCCTTTTATTTTTTACCACCGTGCGTCGTCTCCTCTCGCGCGCCTCCGCCGTTCCTCCTTCGCCCTCGTCTTCAGGTAGCGCAAAATTCATTGCGGCCTCCTCCCCTGGTCTCTCGCGTCTCCTCCTTCTCTTCTTCTTACCTGAGCGTCCGTCCATCCGTCCGGTCGAGCGAGGTGCGAAAATATCGGCTCGTTTGCCCGATGACTCGACGGCTTCTTCTCCGCTCGTTTTCTTCCATCTTTCCCTCTTTCCCCTCCCCGCTTCTCCTCGAGAGAATTTTTTTTTTTCTCGTTGCCGCGCGTCCTGTCTCTCTCTTTCTTCGCCGCGCGTGCATCTTTCTGCGTCTCCGTCTATTTCTCTCTTTTCCTTTTAGTCGGTCGGATAGTCGATATTATTTCTGCAGCGGCATTCCATCGGATCGATCCCTCGCGTATCATCGGTGCCGGACAACAGGAAGAAACTTACACGACAGCGGACGACAGTGACGACGAGAACCGAGATCCAACCCGATTGCGATTACGTTGGTATCGAATCTTAGGCGAATTTTAGGGAGAATAAATCTTACGTGTTAGAACGTATCTAATATACTATCAAAACGATTTCGAACGATTTGACATGCTTCTCTATCTCGTTTTAATCTTTACTCGCTTAAGAGATATTTTACTAAAACGACGCTAATACTGCGTTGCGTTAATACTGCGTGTGAGATGACACACGTCGCCGTAATAATGTATCGTAATGTGACGACGCAGCGGAATTACATGTCGCTGATACACAGCGTAATAACAGAGACTTAACAATAATCGCGGACTAATACCCTAATTCGCACTCGGAAGAGGCAGCGTTACTTTCACGCACAAAGGCGATACGAATCTCAATCGCAGGGCAAAAGTCACTCGAGGTGGCCACGTCATAGTTCGTTTAACAAATTCGAATTCTTCGCGTCGGTCATTTGTAGACTCCAATTTCCTAAGCAAGCGTATTTCAACGTCATCTATCGCGATCGGGAATCTCTCGGTGTGGCGTCGTCACCAATTAATAATTACGACATTGTCGCCTCTCGCTAAACGCTTTAATCAATGTCATCGGGCCAATTTCCGATCGCCGTTGGTTCCCGTCCCATCCCCGTTCCGTCCTCGCCCCCCCGCGGCCCTCGCCCGCTTCCCTCCGTCTCTGCCGTCGCCGCCTCCTCTTCTACGTCCTCCCGCGCGCGCCTATCAGGGCGGCTCCTCTGCAGGAAATTACGTGGTACACGATCGAAACGCAGGCGGAAGTCGCAATTTATCAGTTTCCAGGCTGGACGCGCCGCCGGAGATCACGGTTCCGATTTTCCTCCCCGCCTCGCGCCTTCCTCCTCATTCACGGCGGTGGACCGGCCTTAATGACGCTTGAAAATCGATCGCTTCGATCTCTCGCGTACTGTCACTCGTCACTCAGTCACGCTTCGCTAATTGCGAGATATTTATCTCCGCGTGGCTGTTTTTTTTTCTTTTTTTTTTTATTTACATCCTCGGCGTCTTCGACAGACTCTCTGCGCGCGAAGTGTCTGGCCGATTTTATTTGTTGTCGTAATCGTAATCTCCCGTATCGAGTGATTAATTACGGTCGCACGTCGACCGCGCTGGAATAAGTTTGTCGATCGGCTCGCCACCGACGTTAATAACGACAACTCGTAACTCGACCGTGACTCACGTGTATCTCGTTTGCGCGAGTCCGCGATTAAAACAATCGACGTCACGACACTCGGGAACAATGTCATGATTGATCGTTGAGCGAATTAAAATGCTACATCTAGTAATAAATAATACTGATAAATTGTACGAATGGTATTTTCCGCGTAGACCTTTTTGCACGTTATTTCGCTTTCGCCGTTCTCCGGAGGAGAGCGATCGAGCGGCGATATCTTGTCAGGGGAAGATACAAAAAAAAAAAATATATATAGATATATATTCCGTGCGCTCCATGCACGCGCATGCATCGAAATATCGCTGGCTCCGCCGATTTGGAGTGCCCGGGGGTGCTCGAGTACCCGCTCGATCGCGGTTATGAATACGCGGAGGTCTTTTATGCGATTCTCACGCGAGCGCCGCGATTCAGTACGCCCGGTTCAAGATCTACGATGAAGCTGTATACGTGGCCCGGGCTTCCACCGAAAAGAAAAGAAAAGGGAAAAAAAAATAAAATAATAAAAAAATAAGATAATGGAGAAACCTCGTAATAGACGGTTCAAAAGGGCCGCACCGGAAAATCGTCGATGCTCATCCGTAACGTCGAGAACGATCTCGGACGGATTCCCTACGTCATTGTTTCAACAAGGAGAAAACCCGGGCGTGTGTCTCGCAACGAGAGCCGATCATTTGTCGGCTAAATGAGTCGACGATGACCGGAGAGCGGTCCATGTATAATATCGCAGCGTCATTCCTCGCGAGGTGTAAAGATATTTCACGGAATTGCACGGTGCCTTAAAAATTCGTTACCGTTCTCACGATTTTCTCAACCCCAAGTGGGAGGGAGGGGCTATGGGTTTCTGAATTTCCTGCGTTTTCTCGCACCTTATAAATTCGTTAAGCTGAGATACCTTTTCATCGCATTTTTACGCGCATTATTAATTGCAGAAATAAAGTTGTACAAAGTTCGCGAATTTAAACGAAACGTAAATCTCGATTTTTATTTTGCCAAGTGATTATTTGGCAGAACTCTTTCGTAAATCGTATTTCACGTTGACTGCCAATAAACAACGTCGACGGAACTTGGTTAAGAACGGAAATTCAACCGGAAATCGCACACCCAGCCACACATCTGCGTAAAACTTTATGTAATCTACTTTGAAGGTTGAACGATTAAAGTTTTTTTTTTTTCGAATAGCTACGCGTCTTTCGTAAAAATTTCTCTAACATATATATATCTCAAATATCTTCAAACAATGATATATGAATTTTATAAAAGAACTACGAAAACAAAATTATGCGACTTACCAATCTGCATGAACTCAGCGGAGTGGTAGAGTTCTGCCGGTGACTGTAACATAAAATTAAAAATATTAATGTAGACGTGCTAAAAATAGTTAACGTTTAAACAAAAAAAATTACGCGTATGTATTTGATTTTTTAATAAAAATAAATAAAAATAAAGTTAATAAAATGACAAATAAAAAAAAAAAAATTAATTCTCACCTAAAAGTTGCTCCGCCGATGCAGGATGCCTATCCGAGGCCTGCTCCTCCTCTCAGATGGGACGTGACGAGCCATCCTTCCGCGCACAAGATACTCGCGAACGCGACCGGATGAATTTCTATCGCGAAAATTATCTAAGACGTTCGCGAGATATTTTTCGGCACTCCCGTAAAAAAAAATAATCGTCAAAAAAAAAACGCCGGTTACTAGCGGCACTCCCGGTACGACCGACGAACCGGCTGCGGTTCGTATAATGTGTTATCGGCGTGCGGCACTTTTTTTTCACTGAACGATGCACAGCAGTGGAGTTTACCTCGATCTGTAACAGATAAATTAAAAAATTATATTAAATTTGACTCTCGCAGGCTCTTGTGTAATTCTATAATTATTTGCACGATACTATGCTACGTATGTCGTCGGGACGTTTTCTTTTTCTCCTAAAATATTACGTTATACTTTTTGGAATGAATCATCTCAACCGGCACACACCTGGCGAGTTTAGTCAGCCATCAATCTTAATCATCCGCAACGTGTTGAGAGAAATATGGCCCTCCCAATGCGAGAGACTCTTATATAAGAAGAATAATAATGAGGATCGTATATATAGAACGTAATGTCTATCCGGGCATAATTACGGTACATAGGCATCGTCGGCCGTATCGTAATTATGATATCAGTATCGCAAATAGCGCACGTTTGAAAAGACCCTCCGATTAAATTTAAATGCTAAAAATCCTAGAGTTCTTTGTGCGATCAAAGAACTGAGTAGGGAACACGGGCGCGTTTCTATAAAAATCGGCTCGGATGAATTCGCGAAATGACTTATTTTCGCGACGATCGCGGCGGGGTCAACAGGTTGTTCTTCAGCTGGCCGACTTCCGGCGACTCCTCGCAAGGAGAGGGAAGAACGATTCCGACGCCTCTCAATTGCGAACGATTTAAGACCGCCATTGGCCCCGACCTCAGAGGCAGCCCGCAAATGAAAACTTTCCCCATCTTCTTTTGCCAACTTCCGCGAAAGACTTCGCAGTGGAAGCCGCTTCTTCTTCTTCTACCTCTCGCCCTTCGTTTCTGCTCGGTTCCTACTTATTTCCGTATGCGAGTTGCGGTTCGCCAGGCAATCGTGTTTCCCGGAAACCTTCGCTGGCGAAACGTGCCGTGCAATAAATTTTACCGTAGGCTCGCATTTAAGCCAAGAGGGGTCCCGCCTTTTATGCTACTCTAACTGACATCCTACGTACATGTTCAATGCACGTAATAAAATTTACACTACGCATTAACTATCGTTTGCAGCTCAATAATTGAATAAAATATCATTAGATATTAAATTGCTGTGAAATTAATACGAAGCTAAGTGAATTAATAATTATGGATTTAAAGGGGGGGTTTAGCCGTCCCAATTTTAAACGTATCATATTAGAAAAAAAATTGCGAGGTTCGAAAAGAATTTCAAAAATGTCGACAATGAGAGGATCGATGAGCTTATATCCTCGCGCGGATGATCGAAAGAAACGAGGGGAAGGAAAAGGAGGAGAAGGGATGGGTGCTCGTCTAATCTGCCGGCAGTGATCAGGACCTGGTATCGATGATGAAGTCTCCGAAGCCTTTGAAGTCCGCCGTCCTTCGCTACGGGGGGGAACCATTCCTCGGAGTGCTGATCCTCCTGATCCTGGCGCGGCAGCTCACAGCCATTTTGTCTGTCGGTACCTATCAGTCCCATCTGTCTTAATGCTTGTCAAAAATTAAAAGTGAGATTGGAAAAATGCGGATAGGAAAATAATGACGTTTCGACGCGTCGGCTATTTGTATCCGTGCAAACTCTTTCGCAGATCTATTTCCTCGATAATTTCTGCGCTCGGGAATATCGCGAGATAACATTACATTCACGCAAGGGTTAGGTGCTACGCGATAGAATATATCTAAGAATAAACCGCATAACGAATTAACCGCCTGTAGCAATTTTCGAATCGCAATGTTAATTAGCCCGCGAGTGATGCGCTTCTTATTAAAAATTACTTTATAGTTCATTGTCCTGACTGTTTGAGTTGAATAACTCAACAACTAATTTTTCTCCAGCGTGTTATACTTTTATTTCCTCACATTTTTGCTGAATTAAATTCTCATTATTCTATCTTTTACCTAAAGTACTTTTTATGCAGTGACAAAAAGTGCTTTTTTTTCGAAGAGGTTCCGCTAATCGATTACCGGGGGCAGGGGGGCTTTTGTTCTCGATTCTCTTGCGCGCAATTCCTGCGAGCAAAATTTTTGATCCGAGGATGGATCCCGGGTATTAGCGCTCTCGTTATCGCGTCGATTTTATTTCAAATTCCCGTGGAGGTAGGGAGGCGTAGATGCGTTTAGATAAAAATAGCCTCGTAAAAGAGGCCGCTCGACCTGGATCCCGGATGCAGAGCAGTTCTCTTGGCGCTCACTGCGAACCCCAGCGAAGCTGTGCGGCGAGCATACCCCCCCGGTCGACAGATACCCGGTGTCGATATCGTATCCGAGCGGAAAACGAAATTTTCGAATGGAAAACGCGAACGGCCGCGATAACGAGTCCGCGTCGATTCCGATCGCGTGCGCGTACAATGAGTCAGTAACTCGCTCTCCTATCTCCCTTTGGGAGGGAGAAAAATGGGGAGAGAGAGAGAGAGAGAAGAAGAAGAGAAGCGGACATAAACTCCTATCCCACCTACACCTCCGCGATCTCTCGTTGCATCCATGCCGACCAATGGCCGAGCACCTGCGCTTACGCCGTGCAAGCTTCTCTCCCACGATCCCACGTTTCCATGGCTCGCCTGGTTTCACCGCGCGAGCAGTTTCGTATCCCCGGAATATGTCGGAATACGTTTTATTTATTTTCCCTTTTTTTTTTTTTTTTTTCCTCCGATAGAGCTCGATTTCATTTCGCTCGTGGATCTTCGTTGGAGCACGAAGGCGGGGTTGCACAATCGGGATTAACCAGCTAAGCGCTGAATTTGCGACAAAAGGAAAATTTAATTGGCCTCGGAATTTTACAGCTCACTTTTATTAAACTCCTTGCAAAAGTCATTCGAATTTCTGACGTTACGGAAGACCCAGAAATAAAAAAATGTGAGCGGCGAATAAACAAATTTTTTTTTTCCTCTCTTTCTCTTTTTTTTTTTTTAATAACCTCGCTAATAATTGTCAGCCAATTCGTTTAACAGTTTCGCAAAAATTATCGGGAATGTATTCCTCCTCCGATGAGTTGAGTACCGATCGGTGCAACTTCTGCGTAATGTATTATGTGATGAAACGGACGTGCGATAGGGTGGACAATCGCCGAGGCGAGCCATTATGACGCTCGTGCGACAAGTTTGAAAAGGCAACCCGATTGCATATCTACGCCATTAAGATATCAGCAAGATATTTTAAGATAATTCAAATTTTTTTCGTGCGTAAGATTTTTACATTCCTGCAATTATGCCTAATGGAAATCCGGAGAACTTTTTGACAAAAAATTTCCCCGTGAGATTATAAAAGTGTTAGGAAATTTAATAGAGAATGGGAGAGTGATTTCGCTGCGACGACTCGCGCTTAGGAACGACGAAAGATCGGTGAAAAATCTCTCGAAACGGAAGTTTACGCCGCGGTATATCCGCCGCCGACAATCGATGCGGATGCAGTTCACGTACGCACTATTTCGCGAATAGCGATATCGGGTACAAGTTACTGGCTGCGTTATCGAATTCGTTTTCCCTCCCCTACCTTCTCGTCCCATTCGACGTTTTCGATCCTCGCGCGGTCGTAACTTCGATAGCGCCATAACAGTGTCGCGGCTGTAAAAATGATATACACGCGCTGTGGGATTCGCCATGGTGATTCCCGCGGTGACACACGCCGCAGTCCGGAAGGTAGAAAATTATACGCGGCCCCGAATCTTCGTTCCTCGTTGCCCGGAGAGGCGTCGATTTCGCCCGATACCGTAATCGAGCATATATATAAATTTCTTTTTTTTTTTTTTTTTCTTTTTTTACACGACAAATATATTCACGCAAGAGGATAAAAATATCTAGGGAGAATCGTGAAAGCTGAAGGGAATGTTCTACTCCAGGCGATAAGAGAAACTATTTTAACTAATTTCTTTCTTTCTTTTTTTTTTTTTTTTCTTTTAACTTTGGTTGCTTTCTTTTTGATATCTAATTATAACTTTCGGATCAGAATTTGTTAGAGCAAAAGTTCAGGTATTATTGGTGCTTTAATTTTAAATAAATCAAATAACGCGGCAAAATGTGATATTTGCGTTATGTAATTACATGTAGGAGCGTTAAATTATTTTCATCAAAATTCCAAAGTGATTGCTTTCGAACGTGTTTCGCAAGTGAAGTTCAGCTGACAAACATGCGCCGGCGTGTTTTGTATCGTAATCACGTGTACTCCAATAGTATTCGTTCGCGGAAATTCGAGTCGCCGTAAAAGCTGTCGGCTTTGTGGAAGGCAGCGGTGAAACTCCCAGGATAATTTGAAGGGTATACCGTCCCAACAATGTGGCACGAGTTTACCGCGTGCTGAAACGACGTGCGCGCGAATCTTACGAGGAACGTGTCGACAAGTATAATTACACGTGGCATTAATTTTTTTATGTAAAAAATAATTGGGAATATAGAAAAAAAAAAAAGAAAAAAGATCTAAGTGAGAAAACGCGCAGAATTTTGAGAAACTGTTCTCGAAATGTGCCTACCGGTAAGAATCTCTATCTACATTTAAGAAAAGTTATGTACGACACGTGTGACGAACCGTGTAATTGCTGTTTTCCATTACTCCACGTGCATCCCGTATGCCCGACCGACAAGAGCCGAAACAAAGTCTGTTGAACAGATCTTTTATCACGTTCTGCTTGACATATTCGAAAAAATATGTACATCAGAACTTACTTCACAATATGTTCATACGAGTGGTAATAAAAAAAAAAATTTCCATTAAACTTAACAGAATTTACGGTGGAGGATAGGCGTCGCTCGATTACTTTGCGTTCTTCAAGCGAATATTGTACATTGAAGTTCGAGTTAAAATCTAATCGCTGTTTGTCTCGTCGCTTCGCGTCTCACTTAAATCCATCGAGCTACGAAGTTTGCAGAGTGGACGTCTCGTACGAAACCACCGTCGTCGCTAATAACCGCCGTCGCTCGCACACAGCGCGCCGAGCTCCGAGAAATCGTAACTTGGCGTGTTTATCACCGGCGAGCCGTGCGCGAGGAACGACTTCTTGCGTGGGGCGTTAAAATCGTATGAGATTTTTAAGCCCCACGTTTCGCGTGCGGGGACCGCAACGGTGACCCCCTGGTCCCGTGAAGGGGGGAAGGGCCGCCGTCCTACGGTCACCTCCACCCACGTCAACGCGCGAACTTCGCAGAAAGTGATGCCGTTCGCCGAGCGTGAAACGCTTGCATACGCTGACTCGTGTGGCAACGGTAATTAAAGAACTTACACGGAACAATCTTTTCTGCATTTTTCTCTCCCCGCCGCGTTCTTTTTCGTTCGCTCTCGGAACGGCGCACTGCATTTCCAGAAACGAACAACCGATTCAATTTTCTTCAATTCCTCAATTAGAAAAGAAAAAAAACAGAAGGAAAACGTGAAACAAAATAAAAATAAAAATACAAATAAAAAATAAAATGTTAATTGTTAAAGATTAAGTTGTTGATTAAAATATTAAAATCAAAAAACGTTAACGTCACAGAAAACGTAACCAGTTTTCGCGTTGAGGTTTATTTTCGAAGTACTAAACGAGTACTTTGTTTTCGAGTTCTTGAAGCGCAGTTACGTCGCATCGAGAAGTTCGCCAAATTGCACAATTATACGGAGGGATCGTCCCTTACTTGCGGTCTCTCCAATTTGAATTTGCAGGGTACGGTAAATTGTGAGGGCAAAGGGTGAGCGATAAAAATCACGGGAAGAATTCGATGAGATTTAGAGAAAGGGCCAGGGATAGGCGCGAGCGTGCTAAGGACTCGCTCTCTTTCTCGCTCGGTATTTTTTTTTTTTTTTTTTTCCCTGGCCTTTCCTCCCGCTTCCCACCTTCTTCTTATCCTCGTTGTGGAGGGCCAGAGTTCGCGGTGGGGCCGTTCATCAGAGGCAACTTGTCACGCCGCTGGGCATCGGGCATAAATTCCACTCCGTAATGTGACAGGTCCTCGCTCCTACCCCCGAGAAAACCATACTGTGGCCTTGCGCTACCATCTAACGGGTGTGCGGAAACTTATCTCATTTGCCAGAGCCTTGTTTAATCGCTCGGAGCAGAAACATCTTGATAACCCTATTAACTCCCGAGTCTAATAAAAGAAACGAAAGGAAAAGCAGAAACGCCTTTTGTTTTTCCATTTCTTTACTCTTTTCTAACGCGGGTAACTTTGAGAGCAATTTTTATCGTTACCTTTATCAACGTTTATTAGATTTGTACTTTAATCGATTAATTAAATAGTAACAATGCGGAAAGATTGTAATAATGGAAGAGTTTTTTTTTTTTTAACTGATTGTTAGGCAGTTGAGATCGCGGGATCGTAACGTAAACCTGTGACGCCCATTAGCGTAAGTGTTTTTTATTGATTTATTTTATTTTGAAAAAAAAAAGTGCGACGTGTAACGTGGGAAACTGGTTCGACTTCTATCAGGAAAGGTATATAGATCGATGAGATCGGCCGGGCCAGTCACGGTGCTTCTACATTTCCGCCGGAAGTTAGCAACGATCGTTACGATGTTCATCGCGGTGCAACGCGGATATGTGTAAACAAGCCTCATCATAAACGACTCCGTGACACGTGTCAATGCGCGGAAGCGCGGCGTATCGTGAATTGGTACGATAAAACCAACGATAACGGCGGAATCCGCTATTCGCCGCTGCGCGCAGGAAGACGTTGAGTTTTAGATTTATTACAGATTGAAACGCCAGCTTTCTAATAGTATCGCCGTTCCTCGAGCCGACGCTGAGCATCTTTACAATAAGACGGGGTCAGCGTGAAACGTATGGCAGCGTTGACTTAGAACGTCCAAGGAGCAGAAGTCAAATGCCGACTTTGAAATGCGACAGAAGCTGTAGATCGAGATAGACGTCGTGTACCTATCCGCGTGCACGGTGCACGTCTGTGTGTGCGCGTGTGTGTGCGCGTTTGGCAGAGTCGCGATTTAACACGCTGATAAACGCGAAGATGACAACGACTCGCACGTCGCGGGAGGCTCGTATGCGTGCAAAACACGACCAGGGAATTTCGTACACGCCGGGCAAGGGAGGGAAAGAGCGAAGTTGCGTTATAAGGTCAAGTTAAGCGAACACCGAGGTACCAGTAGCGCTTGGTCCCCAAGCGGCAAAAGCGACTTAATGTCCCCATTTGTCCCGTGCGCTCTCCGGAGGCGATTCATCCTCGCCTTCCTTTTGTTCCTCGCCCCCGCGTCTCCGGGTGTCCCTCCCTCTCGCCCCCCTACGACGGTCTGTACAAACGACATTGCCGTATCACCTAAATCCACCCCTTCCCTTTCATCCTGAAACAGTAACTCGGGAAGATAATTAACGGATTCGGACTTGTCGCTCGCTCTCTTTTTGCGAGCCGCGCCTCGGTTGAACTCATCCGGCCTGTTCTCATCGCGTCTTTCCGAGGGATCAAAGCGAAACCAGTTTGAACCTATCTGTAGATATACATATTTTCGAGTGACGTCAACCGAGGTAACGCAGTAATTTAAAATTTATTAAAAATATATAATGTATAAAATATTTATACATCGAACAATTTGAGGTGAGCCACAATTATAATTATAATTAATTTCTCTGTATTTGTTTTCGCACGAGTGTCGAAGGTAATCGCTATGTGATCGACAAGATCAATAATCACCGATGAACGGTTGTGACAGGACGAGACCTTATCTTATCTAGACGCGCGTAGATATAGATGTATATTAAGTAACGTGACGTTCGTGTAGACACGCGAATCGCTCGTCAAAAGGATTAAGTCAGTAATCTGGCGTTAAGTCTCAACGCTCATTAGCCTCCGCCGACTTAATCGTGGATTGAGCGTCCGTTAGGCCGATCCACGAACAGTTCCCGCTAACGTTTCAGTTAATTCGCTTAATAACGTCGTTTAATAACGCTTCGCGCTGTTCCGGTCAGCTGGCTGCAGCAACTCCGTGGCTTATCACGGAAAAAAAAAATTTCAGACTGCGATCGGCGGTAATCCGTTTATTATTAACTAAATTTAATTGGGATCTTGATCTTCCTCTGATAATTCCCGAGTGCGTATAATTTTGCGTTAACGAAAGTACGATTTTATATTACACGTTACCTCGCCTAATGGCACTTCGTTCGACCGCTCGGTCTTCAACCGCGGCATGTGTTGATTTTAAAATGGTCGACCGGGCGCGATAATCCGCGCGGCAGCGATATATTATCCCGCGAACTGTTGGGACGCCAAGACATACGTTCGGCGCGTTATCCGCGTTGCCGTCCTCTTTTACTCGATAAAAAAAAAAGAGAGAGAGGGAGAGAGAGAGAGAGAAAGAAAATCCCTTCGCGCGCGATCTCGCGAGAAGAAGAGAGCCTTCGCGAAGACGACGACGACGACGACGGCGACGCGACGTGATGGTGAACGGTAAATATTAATCTCAGGCGTTACAATGCGCGCGGGTCGTTCCGTTTTGGCCTCGAACCCGCCGTCACGTCATTCTTCAGCCGGCGCTCCTCATCACTCTCCGGACCGAGCCGTGACCAATCCGGAATAAATATTGGCGATTATTAACTCGCCACGCGGACCGCTGAGGAGGATCCACGGGGAAAAGGGCCGGCGTCGTTGTCGAGGTGCAAGACGGGCCACGGACGCGAGGTCCGGTGTCTTCGTGAGATGCTTGAGACGTTAAGTGGTCCCATTAGCTACGTTCCTAGGTGGACCGTGGGGCTCGGTGATGGCATTCCTTCGGTACCGTCTTCTATCTCCCTTTCTCTCTCTCCCGCCCTCTTTTCCCATTGCCCCCGTGTGCATTAATTCTCACGATGCCACGTGTGGCCGCTAATATGGCGACCCGGAATCCAGAGATCCCCGTGCCTTCCTCTAATAAATGAACAAAGTGCACTTATTCGCCGAGAGATGCTCGAGATGAATAATTACGTCAGAGCGAAATTGTCTCTACAAATTCTCGTGATAGTCAAAAATACGCCGGAGTGACGCCGACAAATAACACTAGTTTGCTAAGGCGAATCTTTAAGGTGAGAATTAACCGGGGACGCGATATAAAAACAATGTCGCGTTCATATCTCAGGTATCATGTGGAGAACTAAGACTTCCTTTGCGGCCGATCACGAATCAACAACCGAATAGCCGTAACAAGAGATACGACGTGACAGCGATAGCGGACTCTCCGCTTCTTACGATCGACGCGAGATCGAGGATACCCTTTGGATGACCTCGAGGTGGCGGAGAAGAAGATAAGCCGAACGGCGTCCAGGTGTCTCGCGATAGACCGACAAAGAGCCCGAGAGGGCCACTCGCACGTAACAGCGGGCAGAGTCATCGTTGTCGTCTCACCGGAGGGCGGTTGTGAGGAGGACTCGTGGAAAGAGGACGGTCCAGACTTCTTTTTTTTTTTTTTTTTTTTTTTTTTCGACGGAGGGAAAAGAGCGGGAGGGAAAGACGGAGAGGAGGAGATGGAGATGTCACCGTCGTCGGCCGGGCTGCGCGGCGAGTCAGCGAATTCCTCGTTCGTCGAGCCACCATAACGACTTCATCCCTCCAACCGTGTCTCTGCGAGTTGGGCGCAGAAGCGAAGTTTGTGAGATAAGTTTAACCGTCTGTGAAATACCTCCGGTTTGAAGTTTAAGGCTTATATTCGCGCGCAAGTGCGTAACTAGAGATTAGCGACTGCTGAATCTGGATTAAATTGTTCTTTTATATATATATATATAATATCTAAGTCACGAAAAATATATATAATTTATACGGCATAATTTTAATTTGCAGATACACGCGTTTTCTGTACACATCGATGTCTCTTCTTTCTCTCTCTCTCTCTCTTTTTCTCTCGCCACGCGTCTCGCTCACCACCCTTGTACGCGGGCCTTTATTTTTGAGCCGCTGAGGAAGATTAAATTTACACATAGTAGCACCGCAGAACAATACCGGCGTTGTTTGCACGGTGTGGTAAATATTTGAGTGCCATCCCGTCGCGCGCTCTCACCGTGCCACGCGTTGCTACGGTCCGGCCGCCTTCTGTTCGAGCTGGCCAAGGGCTCGAACTTCAGAGTACATACTAATTCCCTTTGCGCACTCTTGCCGATCGTTGTTTGCTTCTGCCACTTCGCTTTAATTGCTCGCGAATCGTGCCGTAATGACTATCGAGCAGCCATGGGGATCAAAAAGAAGAGAACGAGACGATCGATATTGTTTTCTGATCTCTTCAGACGTTTATTTCGATAATTATCTTCATTAATTAGCGAAATACGAATATCGATAATTTAAAAAGAATGTTATTAATTTATCTCGCAAAGTTTTATCGTAAAGATCCACGAGAGAAACCTGTACATGCGAAGTACCGCGAATTCGGTACATGTGAGATCCTTTTTACCTTGATTTTCTTTACCCGCGAAAAGCGCGCATGTGAATTCGGGGATCGATCGATCATCGCGCCTCCGTGAGGGCCAGAGTCGGCGGCGGGTAGGAGAGTCGGAATGGCAGTAAATAAAAATCCCGGGTTAATTTTTTTCGAACAATGCCATCGATGCTCGCGCCCGCCGGTGCGGAGGGTAGCAACCCTTTTTTCATACTGTTCAATCTCTCCCAACTGAACGTAATTCGTGTCGCCATTCAAAACGAAAGCTAATGGTATTGCTTTCCCCCTCGCGGGCCTCGCGAAAATTTATCACGATCTTGCCACGAAGGATTTATCTACCTACGCCAACGGCGAACAGAAAATCGCGAAATTAACTGCGAAAATTCAGAATATCTGAAAGCGCGGCGTATTCGAAAAAATATTCAAAATTACCAGGAACCTCTAAAAAAAATTTATGTTTTTACTTGATGAGTATTTACGAAAATGATTTGCGTTTAAAGAAAGTAATATATTTTTTTTAATCGTAGTTTTGCTTGTTAATTTTTATTTTTTTTCCCTCCCATAATTTTGCCAGCCACGTCTGTATGCGCAGACGATGACGCGTGGTAGTCGAGAATAACGCAAGCATAGTTCTCAAGAGCGCACCTCTTCGATCTGGTTGATAAAATTTCGTTCACTCCGACTCATTATATTCCTCTCCAGTTTTTCTAACTGCTTAACGCACTTTGTCACTTAACTCTAATTGATTCTTCCTTCCCTCCCACACATTTTTTTTCTCTCTCTCTCTCTTTCTCCATCTTTTTTTATTTCTTCCACACGTGTCTCCTTATTTGTACGCCCATACTTCAGCCCTTACTCTAATTATATCGCGCTCGATCGAGTACTCCTCTCGTCGTCGTTGAAATAAATTAAATTACAAGATACGCACGCGCGTGGAACGACAAATAAAAAAAAATTTTTTTTTTACGTTCTATTTAAAAGAACGCTGGACGTTCGCGCTTTTGTCAGGGATCGCATGAATTATTACGAGGTCCTCCGGTTTGAGGTGCACCGCGCAGTTGAAATCCACCGCCATGTGACTCTACATTAACGATAGTTCTTAAATCAATCCCCGTCCGTCACATTCTTGCACGCGTGGGCGTGGAATGCCTCGTACGGCGGCAGGTAACGAACCAAGCTCATTACTCGTCGTCACGTGTCATTCGTGACCTCGTCGTAAATGAAGGGAAACGAGAGGAGGCACCGTCCCGGCTCCGCTATCCTCCTCAGATCGTCTCGTTACGGCCATTCGTCATTTTCACCTTCGCGCGAACGGCGGGCCGCGTACACCTTGTTCGATATATTGCATTATAAAATTGCATCATTGAAATTAGACGTCCTGAAGTAATAACCAGACGCGAGGCGCAAGGAGAAAAAAAAAAAAAGGTTTTATTGAAATTATCAGCAACCGCGACTTGAATTGCCGGATTAAAAACCCGGGGACGATTACCGAAGTGAAGGAAAGTCCATTGCGCGAATTATGTCAAAGCTGTTCCTCGCGACTGTCTAATTGCCACTTTAATGACACGACTCTTGATAGACGCGTGAAACGCGCTCGTCGAGGCGTGGAGCGCGTTACCTCTATCTCGTCTCACCTGGTTACGGCCATCCGTCATTCTCACACCTCGGAGGTGATAGAAACGCGCGCGCGGAGACGCTCTCGAGGAGGAAACGCCGGCAATTGTACGTCGCAGGCGGCGTTCGCGACGGCGATAAGCCACGACGTTCGCCGTTGCGCCGCGTCGCGCCGACTTCTCGCATGTCGCGCTGCATAAAATTAACTCGCGAATTAGTCCCGCGCACACGCGACGCCCGCGTGTAGACACATTCCCGACACGCGCACGCGATGTTACCCGCTTCAAGACGCAGCCGATTCACCTGAATGCGCCCGCGGCTTATCGGCTGATAACGCAATAAGACGTAACCGCTGCGAACTCGGCGAAAGGAAATCTTTAGAGGTAGAGGAAGCGGTAGACAAGTCGCTCGCGCCAACGGGCTAGACGCGCGAAAGTAGCCAATAGAAATTTACGATTATTTAATGATTATTTAATAACGTCTGTTAAAGACAGTCCGTTTATTAATTGCGACGTAATTAAATTGATTTGCCGTTGGAAACGTTAATCTGTTGAGAGGACAAGCGAGACTTTATACGTTAGAGAAAATATACGGCTGTAAGATTTACATTACACGCGTGGACGAAAGAGCGGCAGGGGAACGTGTGTCTCTAAATGTGTCTTAATAACGGTCGTTCTCGCGTGACTCACGCGTCAACTCGCATATATCACGCGTTACATTCCTCCACGCGTCGACGGCCCGCTCGCACCTCCACGGATTCTTTCGCGTCCGCTTAATCATTAAGAAAGTGCTTACGACGATGCGACATTTGATTAACGTTATTTCCTTTCAATGTGAAACCCTCCCCTTTTTCTTATCGCTGCCCCTAGCGCGCCCCGAATTCTTATGCTTAAATGCGGAATGCTCCCTTTTTGCCAAGTTTCTTCCCTCCTTTGTCAAGTCGCGATTCTATCGGATACGCGACTTCTTTTGGCCGTAGCAGTTAAGTGCAGCCTCGTTGGTATCAATTTGGCATGTTTCCCGCGATGGAGCGGCGGTTAATTCGCCAGAACGGAAACGGTCTTCACCTTAGCCACGGCCGAAAAAGGACCCGACCGATCGCTCTCAGACGCACGTCTTGTGTGTGTTGCAGGGATTGGAACGCGACGGGCAACGTACGCGTGCAGGAATCCTGGCCGACGTGAACGACTCTCGCCGCGACAATGTCGAACCATTTCATCACCGAAGGATCAGGCTCCTTGATTGTTTCGCGCGCTACGGTGAGTCCTCCTTCACTCCTTGAGAAGATCAGATCAAGCGAAAGAGAATCGAGCAAGGCGTGAAACTTACTAGACACTCGAGATTGATTGCTTTTCGCTGACGCGCGGTCCCCGTCCCCCGTCTCGCGGGATTCACGCGAGATTTTTCAATTTCACGAAAGGCTCAGATTTGTACAAATGCCATTGCACTCGCGATTGACTCGATTTTCTTTCTGCGCTTGTGTTCACACGCCGGATCATAATTTCGAAGGAGACAAACAGATATGTTTTTCATTTAAACTGTTTGCGCAGAGATCAGAAGGTAGAAAGTAGCTATATATGTATATTAATTTATTCAGACGATGAAACCTTTCCTCGTTGATTTTAATTTTGTTTAATAATTTGCCGACGAGAGCATCGAGCCGCTTAAATTTTAATTTAAACCTCTCGATTCGATATTACGATTGGCCACGTACGCGACGATGTAGGATATAACAGTGTCGCGTTTTTTTTTTTTCTTTTTTCGCTCTTCCGTCAACGTAGAAAGTCAATTTTCACGTGAGCACTCACGCAAATGGCAAATCGACTAGAAGTCGATCGGCGATAGTTTGCCCATGAAAGTATCGCAAAACCACCGGAGAATCGTTTCTTTTTTCTTTTTTTTTTTTTTTACGTATCTTGCGCGCGCGTTGCGCCAACTCGCGATCTCTATCGGTCGTTTAATCGATCCATCCTATCGATCTTAACAACAAGCCGAGAGAGCTCTCACGCCGTGACCGATCCCAGCTCGATTCCCCGCGGCCGGATAAAATCGGGACGCGGATGTTTTGCCCCAGTTTCACTTGACAGGCCGATCTGCACGGCGAATTCGTTCCGCCCAGGCAAACTAGGCGATCGACTTCGATAGAGTCTACCGCTCGAACGGCCGACTCGGATCGCCAAAATCGAAACGGCTTGACCCTCGCGCGAACGGTGAACCGGTCAGCGCACCTTGTCACCGATCGTTCCACCGTGGCGGTCGCTTTAATTACAAAAATAAGTCAATGAGGCGAAAAAAAAAAAAAAAAAACGTCCGCGGCGAAAAAATCGTTCGCGCCATCAGCCTCGCCGCTCGCAAGAACGAGCCCTTTCGTCGCGCTCAAACGAGTAAACTCGAGCTTCTACGCCTCTCTCGAGAATACCGGCCCTCCAACGTTCCCGTTTCGACATCGTTCGTACGCGCGGCGAGAATGAGTCGTCCTTTGAGCAACGTCTACCGAGCAAATTGGATAGGCGGGGCGCAGCAGTCGGGGAAGTACATGGAACTAACCGATTTCGAGCCGATCTTCCGAGATCCTCCAGAGATCTCCCGTGACAAACGACACCTACAACGTTGCACGTTAATTGATAGCCAACAGTGTGCCAGCGCGGATGAGAACATTTTACAATGTAATATCGTGCATCTCTATTTTCGTCGCATACACTTGCCTCGGGATCAAAAAGTAAATTTATTCGCGGACGTATCGAGTGCAGGAATAATCGCAGTATTTTTTTTTTCAACCTCAGGTTTCGGCGAACTCTTGGGGAATCATCTCGTGATGAATCGAGGTGCGAAAATATTTCAATTCGGTCGAAATTCGACTCGCCCTCTAGATCACGAATCATTTTGCCGTTCTTGCGCGCGTCGAGGCGCAATGTAACGTGCGAACGATTAAAAATTGAAACGTCAGATGGACGGCCGCCGATCGATCGGTTCGCGCGAGGTACGTGCCGCTCCGGCGACGGGTATCCCGAATTTTTTTTCAAGAGGGAAAGCTTCCTCCCAGGCAAAGAGGGGAATGCGCCCCGTCATTCCACGGATCTCCCCGGCCCGGGAACCTCGAAATGGAACCCGAAGTCCTCCATCGAGGGTGACAGCTATGAAATCGTTCGTGATTGCTCCTCTCACTTCGCGGCCCCCAACCACCGAAGCTCTACGAAGCAGTTATCCGAAGGCACTGCCGATCAGTTCTTCCGCGGGACTTCCTTTCCGTCGAGAAACACGGCGAAAATTATCTCTGCTCGAAATAATTTTAATATAAGGCTTTAAAATAAGATCCCCGAATGAAATGGCAGTGGAGCTAACTTGATATTTAAAAAGAAGAAGAAAAAAAAAAAAGAAACAAAGTAAAACTAAAGTTGTAAAAAAAGTGTTGCGTTAATATTAAATGTTGCAGATTAAGCGTCGCTTCGCGGTTTAAACGGCAAAACGATTTATGAGGTTTTCGATAAATATTGTGAATGTCTGTCGCACGGTGAGTTTTCGCAGCGCAAGTCGTTCCGGGATCACGCCCAAATGGCACGGCTTATTACACCGATAATCGATTCGGCGGATCTGCATCGCGGCTCGTTCCGTACCGGCGATTTTTCTCAGGTGCGCGATAGTGCTGATTCATGGAAACGGGAGAGAGCAAGGGTAAGAAGGGAAGCGGGCCGTGGAAGGAGCGCGCGGTCCTTCGGGCGAGATTAACACGTCAAAGACGACGCGCCCTTTCTGTCTCAGCAGCTGCCTTGTAATTCCCGGTGGATACAGGACTAATGGGTTATTTCAGGTAATTAGCCGCGCGGCATCGCCGTCCCCACCCTCCGCGCGAAGGGCTTCTCTCGGTTCCCTCGACCTTGCTCTTCCCCGATTTTCTCGCAATCTCGCTCTCATATGCATACGTGGGACGTGTGTCGCCGCTTCTTTTTTTTTTTTTTTTTTTTTTTTTCTCGGTGCCGATTGATGATCGCAGGGCGCTGGAAGAACGCACTCTTAATCAGCCGAGCCGATACGCTCTCGACAATTTACTTTCACATCGTACGGCCGGCCGTTAATTCACGGAACGTTGTAGTCGACGTAGGCGGGGCTAGTCGAGAGGGTAAATTGCAACAGTCATCGCAAAGCTCTGCGCCTTTCACGATTGCGACACGACGGTTATAGAGTTTCGTAGCCAGCACCGGCGAAACGGCGGGTGGATAATGGCAAATTCTGCAGCAGGCGCAACGGAATTCGTGACTGCGACCGAACCCTCCCCGAGTTTGGTTGCATCGAGCGTTATACCGCGTTTTCACGAGGATTAAGATCAAGAAACGCCAACGTGACTCGAAGAAAGTTTCTTACGAACGAGCGATATTTCTTTTTTTTTTTTCCGCTGAATGTGAAAGGTACCGAGCGTTGCGGCGCAGATTTCCGATCGATTAACAATATCGAGCAATTAAACGCGACCGCGGCGGCTCGCGATTTCGGTAATTGCGGCGCTAATGATGGGTAGCTCGCGACAGCTTTCTTCAAACCTCCGGTGGAAGAAGGTCCCCCCCCTCTCGCTCGCGCAACGCAAAAGAGTATCCGTCGAAAGGCGCGAGGCGAGGTAGATCGTCCGAGAAATCGTCTTTGCCGAGTCACGCTGTGTAACGAACTTCAGCTGGGTGCTAGTTCGAGATGAGGCGAAGCCTCCTTTCTCGAGTCCGAATCGCGGCTAGCCGTTTCGCTGTAACGCAACGCAGAAGGAAGAAGGTCACGGAGGGAAAAGATCAAGGGTCAGTTTCGTACGAGGCGACATCGGAGCGATTCGTCGAAACATATGGCTCGTGTATGGCCAACAGTCTCGTTTTCTCGACGTACATTACCGTTTATTGCCTACGTTTTTTTTTTTTTTTTTTTTTATTCTTTTTTTTTCCCGTCGCCCTTATCGCAGGAAAAATCTGAATTTCGAAAATGCCTCAAGGTATAAAACAATAAAAAGAAACGATTCGCTTCGGTCACGACGCGTTTTCTCCGCCGTCTCGAGAGAAGCGGCGCGAAGGAGACGCTTTTCTCCTCTGATTTGCGGTCCATTCTTTCGCGCGCGCAGGCGGGGAACTCGCTGCCCGTTTCTGACTTTGTGGACGTTTCGCTAAAATAGGATCGGCATCTCCCGATCAGCTCTCTCGCTAAGATTCTTCAATGACAGCCGATTAAGGACGATTCGCTGCGAGAACGGGCGTCGGCGAAACGTCGGCGCGGACGGGAACGACTCAGGGTCCGCTTCGTTAATTCCTGATTTTCCTCGGTCCGCATCACTTTTTAATTGACGCCAGAAATTGAACCAGAGAGCGGGCAGAGCGCTCTGGCTGGCCGCGCGTCCGTTCTCGCAGAGTCATCCTCCGCTACCTCCACGTCGCCTCCCTCGTCCCTCCCTGAATCATCCACGCTGGCTCTCTTCGTCCAGGATCGGATTAAGCCGTACGTAATGTGGAAGATTATACTGTCATAAGATTGCTCGCGACGCGCCTCGTTATTATTCGAGATATTTGCTTATTACATCAGGGGAGCCGCTTCAACGTTGCTGAAACGAAACGGTGATTTTCCTCCGAAAGAAAATTGGACTACGAATTGTCCCATTAATTTTTTTTTTTTTTTTTTTGCAAAACCCATTTGTTTTATTTAATTAAAAAGTATTTTTTTCTTTTTAAAACGTTGCGATATATTTAAAGCTACTTTCTTTCTCACGTGGAAATTCTAATAATTTTCAAGTAATCATATTTTCGTCGTGGAAACAAGAATTGCGGTTGACGCTAACATTTCAGGCGTTTCTAAAAGTGGATCCTCGGGCTCCCGGTCGGTTTTTCGCTTTTCGAGAAGAGATTCGAGGCGCTGTCGCGCTCGCGCACAGTTTCTATCGGCCCGCCAGGTGTACCAGTCACGTGTCAGTTTCCGCTTGTCGGTTTCCAGCTCGCGGAGATGCTGCCAATGACACCGATCTTTGTCCCACCCCCGCTCGTCACGCGGCAACTCACTCGCCTACCTTTTCCCATCGCGGTTTCCGCTTCTGTCCTCTCCCGCGAGAGCCGCGACTCGCGCGCAGGGGCAACCCCGGACCAGCCCAGGTTTCCACCTGCCGCCTCTCGCGTCTCTCCACGGTGGAAACCAATGTCGCCGGACCGACACACGCGATGTCGCCGTCGCGTCGCGTCGCGTCGCGTCGCGCCACACCACACCACGTCTCGTCTCGTCTCGTCTCGACTCGTCTCGTCTCGTCTCGACTCGTCTCCACCTCCGCCTCCTCCGGCAGTCGTGGCTGTCATCGGCAGGAGCTCTCGACTCGCGTAAAAATAATTACACTGAAAGAGAGGATTGGGCACGGATTGCGAATCTCTTCCATACCTTCGCTCGCGGCTTTCCATCCGTTCGACGGCCATTGTGAGGATGAACGAACGAACGAACGAACGGACGGACGGACGAACGAACGAACGAACGAACGAACGAACGAACGAACGAACGAACGAACGAACGAACGAACGGACGGACGGCTTAATAAGCTCGGCACGCTGGAACGAGCACCGATAAAAATTTATCCACCTCGAGTGTGTCTCCCGAATGAAGTCGCAATCGGGTCTATCGCGAAACGTCTACGATTTTTCATTCTTGAAAATGAATTTACCGCGGGGCTTGAATGCTGAAACACTTCCTATTATAGCAACGATCCGTATCGGTTCGTATACCCGGGCGATTGTGAACGAGAAGTAAATTAAAAATTATTGAATTTGTTTTTCGGATTATATTATATTATTAAGCGCATTCAATCTCGTGTGCTAATAGTGACAATTATATGAACGATTGCTAGAGAGTTAACGATATATTCGGTCGGAAATATTAAAGAGATTCGACTTTGAAGATCCTCATTATTCTTTCTAACTTGTAATGAATCGCGCGGAATTCTCGTAAATGAAAGAGGCAATTTTCACAAAGAGGGAGTACCGCGCGTATCGAGATGTCGCGTTAAATAATCATGTGTGATTATTTCCAGTACCGCGTACACGTGGCAGCGTGTACGCGAATGCGAAACGCGTCGGTAGAAATGATGAAAGCTCGTGGGACACGCGGGAGTTAATAAAAAAGCTCGCGAACGCGTTTCGCCTCGACGCGCCGTGACAAACGATCATCGATCTGCGAAAACAGTGGCTCGTTGTTGCTGTGTGTGTGCACGTGTATTTTTTTTTTTTTTTTTTTAATATATATATATACATATATAAATTCCCAAAAGACCGGTAGCAATTGCAATCAGTAAGTTTATATTACCACTCCGTCGACGATGCCACCCTCTTCATCAACTCGTCGACGGCCATTTACACATTCGGTTTTTGTTCGTCATTTACAAAAGCGGCTTGTTATCCCTCTTTTTTTTTTTTATTTCTCCCCCCAACTTTAAACAACTCTCGTCGGCGTAACAAGTGTGCCATTGAATTTTATCGGCGTGATAAATGCATCAGTATCTTGTGACCGCGACAACTGATGTTATTTTACGACAGTTGTTGAAATGGAAAGGTGTCGTGCATTCGAAAGGAGTGTCTTAGAATTTTTTTTTTTTTCCCGCCCCATTCACGAGACCGCTTTGATTGTTTAATTAACGTATTGATCTACAATGCTTTCGAGCCTGCTGCGACAAGCGGCATTAAAACTCGTAATCTAACAATACTGTAGCAACGACAGATGTACATTAGATTGAAAAATGCAATAACAATTTTAAGCCGTATCTCATTTATATTCGGCTTAGTTCGACTTTTCTCATTAATTCAATTATTCGAAAAAGTAGCTTCGGTTACTATATACGATTTCACTTCTAATTTATATATACCTGTCGCTTTGACAGTTTCTGATTTATATTTGTCGTTGTCACAAAATAATAGTTTCAGGAGAGTGTAAAGAGATTTTACAGAGCCTCCTGTTTATTTTTCTAGAGCCAGGCCGCCGTGCATCGAGACGCTGCCGCGCGGAGCTGCCCCAGCCCAGAACCAGTTATGAACATATGATTAAGCTCGTTTTAATAAGTTTTTATGTAGACCTTACGCGTAAGGATGTATAATAAAAATAAGTGTTGAATAAACGAGATACGTTGAGACAAATGGCCAATGATTTCCGTAGCGATATCGCGTCGGCCTAGCCGATGCAAATTAAACCATTTTCCGTAATCACGTCGTAACGCGAGACACGTGATAATTAAAGATTAAGGTTGGATAAGACGTAAGAATATAACGAAGCGCTTTGATCGAGCAGGAAGGGGTGATGTTCCGAGGTAGGTTAACTGAGTCTCTTAATTTCTGTAATTCCAGTCGAGTAAATGGCGTTACGATCTCGCCGAGAGATTCGTGATTATTGAATTACAAGGAGAACCGGGATCGTCGTAGGGCGGTGAAATAAATTCGCATCTCGACTCGACATACTTTTCCGAGGAGATTACAGCTTCCCAATCCCGCCATGTTTCGAATAAAGACGAATGGCCGACCGCGTTTAATTTTCTGATGCGAGCGATGAGGGTCGGAGGTAGGAAGGAAGGAAGGGCGGATCTTCTTGGCTCGTCTTCTCTACCGACGTCGTCACCGTAGAGATGAAAATATGGCTACTCCACCGAAAACCCGCGTGTGATTTTAACATCCGGAATGAATATTCAGATTTTGAAATTAATAGATACAAATTCTTGTTGATTTCGTCAGGATATTCATTAATAAAACCGTAATCGCATCGATATATTTTTGATTCCTTGTCAAAAATTATTTATTTTATCTATACCTATACTTTCAAAATAAGCTCTGCAGAGATATGAGCTTCGGAATATTTTTAGAGGCACTTAAACACGTTGCGGCATTAAAATAACGTTACGCATTTCGTCTCGCCGGCGCGGATCTTTCGTGTTTTCGATTCATCGTTCGATAGAACCCGAGTGGGCTACTCGCGATCGTCCCGACAAAAGCGAACACTCGGTATATATAAGAAGGGAAGATATTGGCCCGTCTTTTCCATCCAGTCGTCACCGTGGAGACGACCGGTGAGTCGTGGGTGTTCTCTTGAATTCTCGATCTCGCAGAATCTGTCTCCTACATGGACGGGCGAGAGAACCCTCTCCGGAATCTAACCCACCCTCGCCGTTGCGGAGGATCGCAAGGACGAGGGTTGCCGGCGAGGTCTCGCCTGATTGGCGGCCGTGGACTATCGACCAACCCGAGACCAGCCCTTTGTTTTAGCCACCACCCTTGGCGGTATCGAGGGTATCCAACTTAAAGTCGGGTCATTGAACGTTCATGAGATTTCGGACGGTTTCCTCCACGAGAAAGTAAAGAACGATAAAATTACGCCGTGCGAATATCGCGCGAATATGAGGCAATGCGTATCTATCGGGTAAACACGGTTCTCACGAGCGATCGCTAAACGTCGAGATATATAGCACTGTCGAGATAATATTTGGGGAAATAGTACTGACGAGTAATAAAGTATTCGTACAATAATTTACAGCATAACGTATTGAGGCAACAGGTGACGAGTGTATTAACAAAAAAAAAAAAATTATTATTATTACGCATTAAGATCTGCGACCGAAGAAGCAATTGGTGATCACGTACTCGCGACGTGCAAAATCATACGTCGATGTTACAGTAGAGCGCATCGCGCTTGCATTCTCGCTTGCGGATCGATGATGCAGCACGTGCTACGGCCTTGTAATACACTGCGTTCACCTGCATACCACACGTCCTTGCTGCACCTCGGCTGCTTAGCATAATTAGTGTCTGATGATTAACAGGCGTGCATCAGCACCGACTAATGGCTTAATTAATTCGCGTGTGTTAATACTGTCTCGCCGCGAAGATCGGCCAGGCATCTTGCAATTTCTGCTGCTCCAGTTAGAAATTGTGCACTTGCTGTGCTCCACGACGACTGCTATCTTCTTTAAAGATATCACTAGTCGTGCGCTTTGCGTAATTCCGATTCTCTAATACGACGACGAGCCGTCAAAAAAAGTAATGACAAATAAGAAGAAAGTAAAAAAAAAAATAATAATAATAATTGTTATATATTTGCGTGAATTAAACTAATATTTTTAACAGACTTCATTAGCGAGTCTCGTTTACTTAATTTCTGGACAATAACTCTTTCTTTTTTTTTTGTTGTTTTGTTTTCAGTTCCCCGCAGCAGTTAATTATTCAACAGTTTGGCACGCGTTTAAGAGTCATTTTCCTGCAATGTATCCGGAATCAGATCGGATCGATTCTCAATATATTCGCATTTTCATAATGACGTTTGGGGCGATGGTATATTTCGTGCACGTCACACAACATGATCGGCACAGCGGCTTAATTAACATCGGCATTATTTTAATTGGCTGCGGTTGCGTATCGGATATACGCGTCTCGGCTATCCTTAGTACAGCGTACGCACAAAAACTCGCACAATCGTGCACGCGCACCCACGAGGAATATTATTGTTAGATCGGTCGAAAAAAAAAAAAAAAAAAAAAAAGGGGAGAAAACGTAAGAGGAACGCACGGGGGCGAGGCCGAGCGTGGCTTAGCCGTCAATCAGCTCTCTCTCCCTTGCCAAATTACTGTCAAACGCAATTAGAATTGACGTGGAAGGCCGGGGCTAAATCAAAATCGCGAGGTAAACCCCCTCGATAACGATTTCAATCCCGCAGGCTATGCTCAGTCGCAATTTTCTCCCGCCGCTAATTAATACACCTCGTATCGTACGTCAATTCGACAGTTCCACCTCCTCTCCTCCCCGCCCCCCCCGTACCCGTCCTTCCCTGCCACCCTCCTGATCCGTTCTGATATACGACGACCATCGACGAAAAAGAGGAAGCTATATTTTTCGGATGTATTTCGACGGTAGCAAAGCGGGACGCGAATCGATATCCGCGGACATATTAATGGAGATGAACGCAAATTCGTTGCGAATCGGTAATTGAAAAAGAGTTGTGCAAATTAGCCGGCGCCGGCGGCTGCGTGAAGGTACGCGTTGCGTGTACGGAGATATTTTTTTTTTTCCTTTTTATTTCCAGAAGCGCCCGCGGTTAATTTTTATCAAGTCTCAACCGGATCATAATAAGTCTTGCAAAAAAAAAAAAATACCTTGTTATTCCAATACGTAGCGCATAACTGTATAATTAAAGAAACAATTTATTAATATTTTATATTTAAATAATTAATATTTTACCGACGGATTCACGCGGACCTGAATTTTTGCGATATTATTTCGCTTTCCGCGGGTTTCTTTATTTGTCCTGGTTTTTAGTCGCGAGAGAACTCGCTGGGGAAGAAATTGAAGTCTCGCAAAAGTAAGTCTCTCGCCGAATCCATGCCAGGATTCTTTTTTCTCGCCCAACCCCCTTTTCTCCTCCGAAGGAGACAAGGCTCTCTTTAGAGGTGAAATGATATATATTAAAGAAATGCTTTTTGGCAATAAACAATCGGGCAACGAGGGTCGGAGGCAGTTAGGTGGGGCATTAGGGTGAATTATTCTGGCCACCCAGCGTAAAAAGACCGATGAATCACGAGAGTAACGGGGTTCTTGCTCTTCCAATGATGTTGTATCTTGTTCTATGAACCTCTTAAACTCGACCTCACGGTGGTTACGTCTTTTCTCGTCCCCCGTCTAAAACTTTAACACGCTTCGTCCCCGCCTCTCGTTTTCTCTCGCAGTACGATAACGCGCAATATTTTCCAATTTTATTTCGCTATTTACCTAACGCGTATTTTTAGATCTAAATAAAATAGAAAGTTAGCTTATTGCGAATCTAAATCGTCACGTTAGCTTGTTTAAAGAGAAAATCATATATGTATATTAACTTCTTTTTTTTACGTAGCATAACGAAATTTTATCTTTCTCCGTAAAAATTGATATTTTTCTAAACATGCTAACTGCATTATCATTCCCAACGCGACAGCTGCAAATGCCGGTACAATCCAGCAGCCATGCTCTCGTGGATTTACAAATATGCACTCGTGCACACACGTGCACGCATACACGTATACGTGCACGTACTGCCACCAGTACCGTATTCCCGGGGTCGGGACTTTTTCATTACGGTAAGAGCCGATTGCATTTTTTACGTCCTCCCAACGACGGGGGTGTCCAATCTGGAGAATCGCGTGGAAGGAGGGCCATCTAATCACGTGTTCCTGGCAATCGTGTCCTGCGTCGATCCGCGCCACCCCCGTTCCCCGACCCGGCTACCCTTTCATCCCCGCGCCAGCGAGTCCTCATCCTTGGACACAATCCTCTTCTAGAGAGAACGAAGAGCCTTTTATTCGACGGCTGTAGGGGCGACCGGGAACGTGGCTTCTCTATCTTGCTCATTTTCTCTCTCTCCCTCGTCTTTCTCTATCTCCCTCCATCTCCACGTGATCTCTTTTTTTTTTCCCTTTTTTTTGCACCACACAGACCGCCCTTTCACTATCCGGGGACGCCTCTTCAATCGGACTTAGCCGCCCGGCGTAATTAAGCCGCGATTGAAAATTAATCATCGGATCGATTTCGTGCGTCGGCGTCGCTTGCGACTCTTCCCCACGGAAGGAACGATAAAAAGGAGCATCTCCTTCTCTTCCACTAGCACCCGGGATATCGAGGCGAACGCTGGGAGCCGGATGAAGGTGAAGGTCCTTTGATCTCGCAGGGCATCCCTCCCGCCCTTTCCGCCTCCGCGAGACGCGCAAGCTCTTTGCACCAATTATCCTCACGCCCACGAGAATTATTATTTTTGCGTTACGTCGGCAACGGTTTATTTCCTACCGCCCTCGTCGCGTCTTGTTTCCACGCGTAAGAGGATTTGCTTGACGATCTCGACACCGGAGCTTCCTCGCGGGCGGCACGACCCGACGTGTCGACGTTAGAAAATACTCGCGTAGAGAGATATCGAAAATTCAACGCGCTCGCGCTTACTCGTGCCCACGTCGTTAATAATCGGTCGAGTTCACCTATTTATAAGAGAAAATCGGAGCGACGGAATCGGCTGACGACGGAAAGAATTAAAGACTCGCCCTTGTCGGCAGTCTTACAGCTTCCAGTTTCGAGCCCCGGGAAGCTTAGACGGTCGAGCGAGCCTCGGTCTCCTCTTTTTCCTCATCCTCGCGAAATCCCAATAATCCGCGATGAGACACAGATTGAGTTCATGGACGGTGGAAAAAAGCGCGCGGAGTGGCGGAGGAAGAGGTGGAGGACGAGGGAGGAGGGAAAAAAAGAGGACGAGACGGGATAGAAGTGGTGTCGGGAGAGGTAGAAAGAAAGCTACGTGGGAGAAGAAAATTGGAATCTTTCTGGAACGGAGGATGATAAAATTGCGGATGGTCAGGTGTTACCGTAATCCGGATTGAGACGAACCACGGCCGAGTGGTACATGCCTCGCCGCTATATAACGATACATACGTATGTATTGTACATGTACCTGCCTTGGTTTTCCTCGGGTAGTACCCGAGATCTCATTTTGAAATGTCAATGTACTCTACTCGCTTTAAATTACAAAAATAAGAGCCGTCACGTTTCATCGGAAATGTCAGATTTCAGGAAATCTTTTACGTATGTATCATTTCGAAATCTTAAAGCCCTGATTTAACGCATCCGTCGAAAACAGCCGAGATAACGCGTTCGATGTTTACGAGGAGCGAGGTTAAAGAAAAAAAGTAGAACGTAAAATAAGAGTAATATACGCAGAGAAGAAAAGTATCAATCTGTTATTAATTCGAGGGACTTCATTATTGTCGTGGGTGCGTGCAGCTTTAATGGGGAACGCATCGGTAGAACGGCCGCGTCGCGGCCTTTGACAAACTCCGCAGGGGAACCGATCCGTGTAGGCCGATTTAAAAAACACGACCGACCGCTAACGGCCCGCGATTATTTTAATTCAGCCAGATAGGGCGAGCCCCGAGAGCGGGACTCGTAATTTGTTTCGAGATCGTATCTTCAAAGTGGCTCGTAGTCGGCACGAGGGAGGGAATATTCTCTCTCCGGCGCAGGATGAGGAATAGAACGTCCTGGGCGTGGGTCGTCCCCGAGAGAAGCCCGCATAGAGATCACCGGCAGAAGGACGAAAGGGAGGAGCCCTAGGACCGTCTCAATCTGTCCACTCCTAGTAATCACCGGCGAAACGACCCGGATTGGCGGCCATCCCCTTGTCTTTTAGTATCCACGTTGATATCCTAACTTCCCCCTTTTTTTTTTTACCCTTGCAACTAGCCAGTCAATTTTTTTTTCAATTAAAAAAAATATAAATTAACCGTGCTTAAACATTTAAAGACTAATACTTGGTTAAGAACAATTGCATCGAGATGCTCTTGACAGCGTTCTTTTCAAAGCTACGATTTCGGGATTTTTTAACGTTAAAAAAATTTGTTTATACGTTTGCTATTAATTTTTATATATTCGTAAATTCTAACGCCAGAATATCCTGCGACCTAAGATAACAACGCGATACCGCGATTGTACGCGAACGCTTTTTTTTTTTTTCAAGGAAACTTTTTCGCGCGTTTTCTTCGGGACCGCCGCCGCGACGGGTGGACCGGGAGGTCAGGTCCTCCACCACGTTCGTTCACGTATCGTATATCGCACATATCGCGTCGAAGGATCGGTGTAAGCCGGTAGCGCGGCCTGTTCCCTTCCACGGCGCGGATACTGCGGCCGGACCGCAGCAGCCGTAGCCACATTCGATGCGCACAATTAATATCGGGCCGTATCTCCGATCTCTCATTATTACCTGGCGTCCACCGATGCGTGTGGGTGTCAGTTATTCCCGTAGGAGCCGAACCGTCGCGCGTGTATGCGTACACGCGGCGGTGCGGCTATGTACGCGCGTATTGGTACCGGCTACCGTACACCACGGGACACCAGAGTCGGCCATGCATCACCCTAACGAGCCGAGCATCGCGTGCCGATCTGTATTAAGGATTTATAATCCTCCGGACGCCGGAGAGCTCCTAATGTCCTGACCGAGCGCGAGAGATATTTGCCTATACGGCCGTTCGCGCGAACGATCGCGTCGGATACGAGGGAGGCAAGGTCCTGCGGCCGCGCATCTCTCTTGGACATACGGAACAGGTGGGCACACCCACGTCGAATTTTTCCCACGTCCGCTCGGTTGGTAAATTGCATGCGATTCGGGCATGCACCGCGGAGTAGAATGTTGTCTCAAACTAATAGCGAGAGTATGCGTATGTGCATATATATTTCACGTGTATCGTAAATTATATTTTAGCCGTGCAAAGTTTCGAATTTTATTTATTTATTTTTTTTTTTTTTTACGAAAAGACGGATCGAGACATTTATTTAATTTTAATTACATCGAACGTAGCTCGTACACGGTTATATTCATTTAAAATTTTTCTTCTAATGGTGTTATCTAATACAACGAGGCACTTCTTCGTGCACGCTCGCTGCCGAGTGCAAAATCTGATCTTCGAGATACCGCGTCGCATCTAGACCGACGTTCAAGAGGCGCGTTCTGATCACCCTTCCCTTCTGCTCGCCTCCGGAAAGCGCGAACGTGCGTAGCTTCCAAAGACACGAACAGCATTCCGGGGCTAAGCACATATTAATTAGGCGGCGTACCGGCAGGAAGGCATAACTCCTTTGGGGATGGTTCGAGGCCGTTGCTGCACGACGCCGGTCGTGCCGCGGTTTCCGAGTGTCGTGTTACCGTACCCTATCCTACACTCCTGCCAGCGGGCAGGGGCCCTTCCTCTCTCCTCCTGTGCGCGTCGGTAGGACCCGCGGGTGGCCCCTAGTCCCGGCCGTATGCCGTCTGGGATCTAAGGCCCAGTACGTGGGCTCTCGCCGAGGAAGAAACCGAGCACGACGCTACCGCCGCATTAATAACACTGGTAGCCACTCATATGTTAAACGTCCACCCTGTTATGCTCGCCACCGTCGCTGTCGCACAGTGGCAGTCGCAGAGAGGGCGAGAGAGAGAGAGAGAGAGAGAGAGGCGAAATCCCGTGGATGCGACCTACCCACCGTGGCTGTACAACTCGACTGCGGTTCTCGCGCTTGCGATGCAGATCAGGCGCGTTTACTCCGCTCGCTCTTCCGGTAGCTGCGTTTACGTTTACGTGAGGAAGGTCGGCCCGAACCGTAGTCACGCAATGATTCACACGCGCGATCTAAATTTGACGCGGCAAAATTAATTGAAATTATTTATCTGGAGATACTTTTAGATATTCCCTCCGATTCCTCAGGCGTCGCTTTATATCTATGTTTTGTCTTTTTTTTTTCTTTTTTTTAGAAAGTTTTTTTTCGCTACGCACCTACGCTTGCAATTTATTCGGTTAATATTCGCGACGTTCTTTGAGTTTCAATAATTATTAATCTTTTGCGCAATTACGTTAAGGTTATATCTGAGCGTTTGCTAAATCCCTGGTAATTTTTCTGTTGCAGGTATCAGTGGCCGGTGAAAGGTTACGTGACGCTACATTAAGACGTGACTGGAGATCGCGAACAATATTCTTAAATGGAAATTAGAACGATACTTTGCATTTATATGTTGTTGAAGATTATGAGACTTCCATGCGCTCTTACGAAGCGCATGATAATTGTTATTAATATTACTACGTATAAGATCGCGCGCAATTATCGTTACTCAGCATCGTCAATTATCATTATCGCATCTGCAGTAAGTGCGAGCATTTGAATAATTCATGCCGCTCGCTTAAAAGCATTTAAGCGCGATGTTCTCTTTTTGGTAGATCGCTATGCATAAATAAGAGAAAGTTTCTAGAAATATGAGAATTCAAATAACTCTGTGTCTTTCGTCATAAATCACCTTTTCCGTGCACACATGCAAAGGTTAACTGCATAATTCGGTCGAAATTTTACGAATCTGCGAAAATTCTTTATCAAAGTAAAAAAAAAAAATATATACTTTTGTAAAATAAACGAAAAGTATACCTAAGATGAAAATAAACGATTGTACAACATATACAATGTTTAAGTTTCAAATTTTATAAAAATTGTAAAGTGTCAGAATTATTTTTATTTTTACTAGTTTTTGCATTTTGTTTCCTGAGCCAGCCCTCCTTTCTTTTTTTTTAAATAGATATTGTTAGTAAAAATTAACGAGAGATATCTAAATAATTGTTCGATTAATTGCTAGTAGCGTCGAAATTATAGTTTTTCCTTGAAGAAATGGGGAACGCGAGACTTTACCGTCTCCACGGATCCTAGAACATAAATAACGGAAGAAGACGGAACCGCGGCAGGGGTCCTCACGCACCCCAGGAGGAACCCACGAAATCCAGAGTGCTCTATTGTCGATTAATTATCGTGAATGCCTCCGTGAAACTTCAACGTTGATCCCCTATCTCATTGCTAGCGATTTGTCATTGCGTTTTCTCGGGGTTTATTTTTGGAATACCTGGTTTGTGGACGAAATATTTTATCCCTCACAGTCCCCCACGGCGCGCAGTATAATTTACAAAAAAAGGGTTGAAATAAATAAAAAACTTCAACCATTACTACTAATTCTACCAGTATGTAAATTATTCTCCTTTTTACGCGATTACGCGAAATGCTCGATTAACGAAAAACTTTTTTTTTTAATATTATTCCGCGTAAATATTTTTTTTTTAAATAAATTTCCCACCCAAATTGCTTATACTAAAAAAAAGATCTGTGACTCACCGATCGATGTACAGCAGCAGCGGAGTTGACGACACAGCGATAATGATTTGTAACAAATAAATATACAATTTTAATGTAAAGATGCTAGAAGTGATTTTGACTCATGAAACATATTGCTTTGCAATTAAAAATTAAGTGACTAATATACCAGAACAAGTAATTTGAATAGTACAAACGAGACTTCTGCCGGTCGTATGCAAGAATTTCTAACCGGCAGAAACATTGTTAATAGTAATAAAAACTTAATCTTCGATCAATTTGTTCGGGAATTGATCTTATACGCCACCGAGATTGTCATAGGTCGCATAAGGCGCTAATTACGTGGTTAGTCAGCTGTGTTAGTCGACCATTTTACGCGAGTCACGTATATCACTCGCTCGCCTGCGGCTTTTGTTTATGTTTATGTGAACGAGAGGTACTTAAAGTATTATATAAGAAATTTATATAGTAGTATGTTGCAAAAATTATTAAAAGACAGTAAGAGGATATTACGCGCAAGCTTGAAACATATTAATTTACAAAAAAAAAAAAAAAAAAAAGATTGAGAGCCGTGTCCCAAAATTAAGAAACTAAAACTAAACATATTTTTTTTAATTGCATTGTTTTACGAAAAATCAAATAGCGTAGGTGTCGTTTAAATTCGTTATATTAACAGGCAAAGGGAGAAGACTATTGCACGGCGAAATGATATTTATCACATCCCAGTTCGAAGACTTTATCATAGAGAGGAGTTTCGAGAATTGCCGGAAGTATCGTCCCAATATATCGATGCTCTGAGACGCGTTCTTCGCTACTGAATGCGGAGCGGAAGTCGATAAATTTACGTCTGGAATTCGTTTACATGTATATGGATCTGGTGTGGCCGCTTGTAGTGGCAGGTAAGGCGGTGAGGAGGACGATGAAGGGAGGAAAGAGAAAGAGGAGCGAGCGCGGCGCAAGGCAAAGCCATCTCGCAATGATATGAAACGATTTTCCCCGCAGTCGAGAAGGTGGTGTTATCGAAAATTGAATATGTCATGAGGAAGGGAATCGTAAACATATAGAATCGTATAAAATAATTTAATACCCTTCGCGCCATTCTGCGTCGTCGCGCTATTGAAAAACATCGCGGCGCGATAACGAATAACTGTGTCGTAAAATTTGGTTTAATTATTACATCGAATCGGATTAAATATATCATATAAACATTGTTATCGGCGGAATTGTGCACCCTGTTCCGTGCGATAATTTTCAAAATTTATTAATATTTAATAAATACGTATTAATACGAAAATACGTCTAAATTAGCTGTATCGAATGACAAGTATTTTGTAAGCGCGTCCAAGTATCAAAGGCCCTCTTTTCTGTAATTCGACGATTGACACCGGACGTCGATAAGGATCTTCCTAGACCGCGAGGATAGCGGGCGTCTCCAACGTCTAGCGTCATTATGCTTCATCAGAGATTCGCGTCCAGCCGCGCCGCGTGGATCGCATTCCCCGCTATCATCGTCCTCGCCGATTGATTCGACTTTCCAAGTGCCTTCGAGCGCTTGGAATGCAGCGACCACCCCTATGTCGCGATCCGTTGTCCCGCGCGTCGCGCGATACCTCGCGCCTTGATTAAACGACGAAGAGCGATAGAAAAACAACGTTCCTATTAACTGAGTTGTTCATTAACGTTTACGTCCGCTGCCCGGGCGAGCGTGTCCCCGCGAAACGAGCGGAACGGCACAGCGGCATGACCCAGCACACGCGGAGTCTATCGACGGAGGTGGCGATAATTGCTTAATTGACGGCGGTCGCCGATAAGCATCGCCGCGTGGCTGCGAGATGGTAAGTGTAATATCTCCGTGACTCTCTCCTAGCGGCGCGCCGATATCTCCCTCGAGAGATGGCTGCGGAAAGAGAGGCGAGAGAAGGCGAGGGAGCGAGAGAGCAGCGTGATACCGAAGGTGGACTACGATGTAAAAAGCGCGCGGCGGAGGAAGAGAGAGATCGAGAGAGAAAGAGAGAGATAGAGAAGGAGAGTAGAATACCGGCGTATCGATGGCCCCGAAGAGACGAGGTGTGTACGTGGTGTCGGCTGACGTGTCTTTTCTCCTGGGCGAACAAGGCCTCGTTGTAGAAAGGTGTCGGGGCAGCGAGCAAAGAGCCTCGAGATCCGCTCTCTCGCTCCCCGTCCGGATCCCTCCCTCCCTTCCCTCCCCTTCTCGCCACTGCCGTCGCCTCTTCCTCTTCCACCAACACCCTGACGTTCCCCATCCGTCTTTGTCTACCTCTCGCGCGTTGGCGCGAGGAGATATTAGAGATGCGAGATAGCTTTATTAAAGGTGAGAAGAGATGCCAGCGCGGGAGACACCACCGAGTCGGTCGCTTTGATCACACGAATTATCGTGACTCCTCGGACGCGACCTGCTCGTCTCTCTATCTGCGCGTCTCTCTTTCCCAGTTCTTTCCTCCTCTCTTTCCTTGTGCCGGGCTCGCTTTCGAGAGTTCGTACGACATCCACCTCTCGTGAGCGATCGGCGCGAGAAAAGTACGTGACCATCGGAACGAGAGACTCATTTTGTGCCGGATTGCGTCTATACAAACCTCGACATTGTATATCGTTAGGATTATAATTCTGAAGTGGGCGATTAAAGAGCAGTTAAGTTTAGAAGCGTTATTTAATTATAATAACGTGTTATACGCGTCCCCTCTTCTCGAGTCGTTAAAGTATAATTTTAATAATCGTATCGAGGCAATGTGACAAACGTTCGTTCGAAAGAAAGAAGGAACGAAACCAGAATGGCCGACAATTGTAGAGCTTCTTTTCGAGATGTGAAATATATAATAACAAACGACGAAGGAAAGTAAAATTAATTATTACGCGCGGAAATTGTAAGAAAATAATTAATTCTTTCATGCAACTGCTGCTTGCAGCACTCTTGGAAGCACGTAATCCTATTCTAATTTTATTGACGTTTCTGACAGTCCAAACGTACTCCAGGAGACCTCTAGAAACGATCACTCGTAATGGTGATGACGTGCGTACAATACGTTCGTAGACATAAATACCACAATCCGGTCTTTGGGCACGCCTTCGATTAAATTAGAAACGCTCCGCGTGGCAAAAAAAAAAAACGGTTTAAGGTGTTTAGACGTTCCGATGGACATCGACCGAATGAGAAATCGGAAGAAAATCCCGTACCCTTTTAACGCGCGCACCGCACGAGCTAAAGAAGACACAAAGAGTGTCGATTTATAGACCAGAACCCACGGAAAACTTTCGAAAAAAAAACGATATCAATATAATAACGTGTGAAATGCTCGTGAAAAAAGAAAATGAGATAAGAATGGAAGCTGAATGTCGAAGTGGCTAATCGAGTGCGATCAAATCCGAGGGGTAAGAAAGTAAGATAAAGCGGATCTTCTTTCGCTCGTAACTGTATCGATCACTCGAAACGCGTAGTCCTCCCCGCGAGAAATTCCGAGAAGCTGCGTCCGACGCGTCCGGTTCGTCTCGGAGATGACGTCCGAGATATTGAGTCCTTAGGACTCGGCCTCCCTCGAGCACGTTGTCTCACTCGCGTCCACGTCCCAGGGTTCTCCGTCCCGCTCGCGTATATCCGCGGCCCCCGTCCGGTCCTTTTCTTCGTCTTCTTCGGGCCGGCAATGCCGATCGTTTCGTGGTTCGAGCCTCGTACCGCCTCGCCTCTCGCGAGATCTGACAGCCGGCACGTCATTACATGATGACTCAGCAATCGTGCAACACCCAGAGAGAACGGAAGGGCGGCGACGGGGGATGATCTCGTGAACGCGAAGGAGAGGCGGGAGGAAGAGAAAAATGTAGAAGTGGATATATACCACACTTGAACGCAGGATCCCGCGATACTTTTGCTCCGTCCGTAGCAGAAACGCGGGTGTTTCTCAGCCGCGCGAGTGAATATCGACGAACGAGATGTCGATCGTTCCGTGAAAGTTAAAAGACACGAATGGTAATAAATTGATAGAACTTTAATGACGTAATTTGGGATGATTAAAAGTAATTTTTGAAAGATACGAGGTAAGGCAGAAGATTATATTCGCTATTTAATTGTTGAAAAAATTATTTACTTTTTTAATCCCTTTTTTTGGTTAATTTTTTTTTTATCTTAGAAAATAAAATTTGCGTTATAGCTCAGACGAGGAAGTTACTCGACATATTTCAAGCCGTGTGATAAAATCAAAATGGGTCTGATCGCACCATCACGACTGTTAGGAAACTAGCAATTTCTGAATTAGAACCAGTCACGGCATGCAGGTATAGTTACAGTTGCGGGTCTCAGCCCCACGATAGGTACGTCTAGTCGCCGCTAATAAACGTCCAGATAGCATTTCACAACGTAATCTGTCGTGCTACGCGGCTGAATGTAAGGAATCATTATTTAATCCTACGGGATGGGCTTCGAGAAAGCGAGAATCCACATTAGGGCGTTCGCTTTCGCGGGATATATTTATTTGAAATAATTATTTCGAGACTGCCGAACCGTCTACGCCAGATACTACGGTTTGTTATAACGTCGAGTCATCGGCTACCTGGCACGGACATAGCGAGTAATAATTTACGAGGCGCAAAACCGGCGGCTAAGCCAATCGGAACGCTTTATTAAACGGAGCGACATGAATAAAAAAAAGAAAAAAAAAAAATTTATTAATCCGACCTCGAACAGCTCGGTACGCGCATATTTATGCTCGCAAAAGTGATATTGATAATGATAAGAAGAGCCTCTTTTCAAGATCGACTTAATTTATGCGTCTCGAGCAATCTGCTCCCACCTCCTTTCGCGTTAGCGGCCGTCCATCATTGGATTTTCCTGGCGCTGCGTTTTTATTAGAAAAGTAATCGAGAGTTACTCGCAGAAGTAAATCGATGTTCGAAGTTCGTCCGCCTCTTCTCTCGGGGACAGAGGCGCCGGGAGGTCCCGCCCGGGCGTAAGTTCGCGAACGATAACGAAAAGCGCTGAGACCCGTTAATCGGAGAAATTTGCTAAAAATAAAGAGCGCGCGGCGTCGCGCAACTTTCGAGATAAGACGCGCGTTTCCGTAAATTAATCACCGGCTCGACGTACGCTTTGGCGGACATTAATCGCTGTCTCCCCCTTTTCCCCGCCCACCCGATGGCCCCTCTTTTCATAATTCTCTCTCTTCCAGCGTGCTTGGTCCTCCGCGCGCGCGCCCGCGTCGCACTTATAATTAACGATTTAAGATCCCGCGAATAAAGCGGCAGTGAATAAAGTGTCCGGATGAATCCATCAAAGTCAACGGTTCGATAAAACGAGCGGAATTGCGCGGGACGCAAATTAGGTACAATTGCGTACCGCGAAACGGGCTACGCGAGAGAAGCGTTAGCATTCTTCTCGTGCGAGCGATCCAATACGCTTGAGAATACCACCGGGATTCAATTATGAAGAATTCAATTGAGAGAAAAAGAAGGGACGTATATGTATATCAGGGAGACGTAAAAGAAACAAATCCGCGCTGTGATAGAATCGGAATCTGCCAAAGCGAGAGAGGCAAAAGGACGGGCCGGAGGAAGAGAAAGATAAGAAACGCGAGAATGAAAAATAGAAAAGAGAAGAGGGAAAGAAAAAGAGCGGAGAGAGAGCGAGCCAAAAGTTGCTCCGAGAGCGCGAGCGCGAGCTGCGAGAAAGATACGCGAGAGAGGACGAGGAGGCGGCGAGAGGTGGGCCGCACATCTACGTCCCGGAGGTTCGTATTTTCCCTTTTTCCGCGAGGGCTACTAATTAATTACTGTGATTAATCAGAAAAGTTTGTAATTAGAAAGTTTCTTCGCGAAATTAAAATGGCGGGGGAGTGACGGAGTGAGTGGCTCGTCTAGAACCCTCCTCCGGGCCCCCTCCGGCATCGCGGCACAGCATCCGCCGCTTATGTATATAAGCTCACCCCTGGGTCTTTTTCCGCCCCCCGAGGGTGGTTACGCGGCAAGACCGACATCGACTCCAGCGCGAGTTCCCGATAAACTCATTAATTAAGGTGGATCGCCTCGCAAGAAGGAAGAGAGGGCTGAATGTGGAGCACGGCGCGCTGGGAGTACCCGCAAATGGCATTCTCGGTTCGCTCTCGGCATTTAACCGCGCCGCATTTTCTTTCTCTTCGACGATACCGCTGAGTGCTGCGGCTCGAAACGACAGATTTTGACTGGCGACGATTGGCAAACTAATTTATTTGTCGCAATAACGCGCAGGGTATATCGACGAATTTTTTTTTTTTTTTTTTTATCCGTTTGTCTCTTCCAAGTTATCGACGTAAAGAAATATCGTAGCGATGAAATAGGAAGAAGAGTATATCTGTTACGTATATGTGAATGGTATTAAGAAAACGATTAGCAGACATTGCAGCGCATAACCGAGGATAAAAAAAAAGAGAATGGAATTACGTGCGGTGCGCATTATACGCCGCACAATACCCGCGCTCGCGGTATAATAATAAGACTTTCTCGCCCCGTAACTTATTAAAGATTCGGCGGTTCGCATTTGCCGGACACGCGCACCGATTCGACGACCGTTCGCTCTTTATTCGCCTATTTGTTTACTCACGTGTGAAAGGATGGTTAAACAGAAGCGTTCGCGCGACACGCGAGCGTCTCCATTCCGGTCATTGCTTTCGCACCGTTGGGGAAAAAACTTCGGCGGTTAGATAGTCACGCGATTTATAGCCCGTGGCTATCCAATTGGAATTGTTTAGGGGGCCGCGGGTTTCATCTGAAATTTTCAAAGCCACGGGGCGGCCCCTCGACTCGCAGAATCCGGATTTTAAAACAAAATCTGTAATTGCACGCGTCGAAAATTAGTCGTGATCGCTCGTCATACTAACACCTGGTGGAATAAATCAATCGACAGGACACGAGAAGTAGGGAACAACGAAGGCGAGATGAAAAAGAAATTTTTCACAAATTTAAAACTCTCTCCGACGGATGAAAAACGTAAGGGTTTTAATGAGAATAATTAGCCAAACTTGTGAAATATAAAAAAAAAAAAAAAAAAAAAAGAAAAAACAATTGAAACAAATGCCTGAGAGAGATATGATAAAAGCCGAAGTAATTATTGCATTAAAGCGCCAACATCTTTGCTGTAATTATTTTTACGAATTAATCCGTAATTCAACAGACGGAAGAGAGAAAATGCAAATTCAGCTTGTCAGCGAGCAACAGGCCAGTTGGCTACCTCCGATAGCTGCTATCGTTTCGACCAGTCAGGTCCACTTTCTCTTTTCCCTTTTTCCTCCGGAGTCCTTACTTTTCCGGGATTTTCATGACGCATTGTACGCATTATACGTTAAATAATGATTATCGATACGCTAATACGCAACAATTAAAAAATTTCTAATTTATAAATCTAGATGTTTAACTGTTTTATATTTTTAAGGTCATTACGCGTAAGAAAATTAACTCGACCAACTTTCGACCCGCCCAAAATTAAAAATATACACGCATCTGATGATATAATTTATTCCCGCAGATTTTTTTTCTATTGTTAATCGAGCGTATAGAACCGATCTTCTTCATTAGCTCCCACGCTCGATGGCGAAAACAATTGGCACGGCTTTTACCGCAAGGATCATTTTTTAACTTGATCTCTGCGGCAAAGGGGCGGCAATGAAATCACGTCGCACCCTAAAGGGGCACAGTGCTACGGGGGCTGTCTCTCTATCCACCCTTCGCCGACACTACCCTTCTGACCGCAGATTGAAATTCTTAAGCTCCTCGGCGGTCGAATCGAGGGTCGGGTCGAGAGATCGCCGAATCGAAATTTCGTTATCACGCTGCCGAGACTATTTATCATTTTATAATTCCTGAATATTGCGATTCGCTTTTCTTTGCAATTTCCATTTCTTCGTCTAACAAAATCCGCAAGATTATGCGCAGGTCATCTTTTTTTTTTTTCCTTTTTTCTACCATAGCAATTTCGACGATAAATTTAAAACTTGAGAATATTGTATGCACAGACTTCTAGAAATCTTATATCAATGCAACACGCCAACGCGCCAACAATCCGATTCATAACGCCGGTACGTATAGCAAAAAGCATTTCTTTGGTTTCGAGTAGCTGATTCACGCAAAATATATGGTCACGTAGTAGTGGTGCAACGGAAAGGGCAAACTCCGGAGAAGAAGAGAAAGAGATGCCAGGTCGATGTAGTGGACAACCTACGCGTAATGCATGTATGTACGTGCAAAGTATATGTGGTTACTTTCCTTCCTTCCGCCTTCTTTCTCGTCGTCGGGCCATTGTTACTTTTATTCGCGGTATACTGTCGCACGAATGATTTGCGAAGCCGGTGGCGCGTTTTAATTTTGGGATATTGGTAGCGTTAAGCCCGTGAGGACGGATGGTATTTTTTTGCCGTTGCGTGGTTCATGTACAGGGTGTGCGATATCCTCTTATACTTTTCTTCCCGATTATAAATATTAATTTTTCAGAGAGAGAGCGTAATAATATTAAACACACGTATATTATCGCATATTATTTTATTGTTTTCTCATTTAATTTATTTGTGCGACACACGTGGATATTAATTAAACGAGAATAAATCCGAAAAAGATTTTCTTTAATATTGAATTATTATAAAGGAGACATTTACATCCATTTGATTTTTTTCAATCGTTATCATTGCAACATTTTTTTTATATTCTCAAAAAGCCGACAAAAATATCGGACACCCTGTGCACAGATTACAGTGGATCGCAGTTCGCGAACATATCTACCCTTCGTGCGATGAGATTTCATTCGGGGCTCGGGCCAAGATCTTTTAATTTGAAGCCAAATTCCTCTCGAGGATGAAACGCGGGGAGCCCACCGAAGTGGTCGTATTGCAAGGAGGGTGGCACGTTTGCTGGTTGTTTGCTACCCTCCAACGCCAGCATCACCAGTACTCACTCCGCCCTCCCCCGCCCCTTTTCTCGACGTCGGATTCTAAAACACCCCCTGTTTACGGGCAGCTCTCTTCGTCCGTACAGCTGCTTTCGATCTGGTCCACTTCAAGTGTGACCTCGGGGGGAACGCATAATTACACTGGGTCTAACGGCGGTCAACTTGAGAATAATATCGACGCGAACGAGTCGACCCGATCGAAGCCCCCGTGGCCGCCGTTTCGCAGTTTATTCGCTGATACTTCGTCGAGGGAGGCAACGTCTCTCCAGTGCGCCGCATTAACCCATAAAAAAAAAAAAAAAAAAAAAAAAACGGAATGCGCAACCGGAGATATTCCGGTGGTTACTTATTAAACCACCTCGTTAAATCTCGCGACGAAGCCCCAGCGAAATTACACAGCGCGCATATTCGCGACTCATTAGCGGCTATTACACCTACTACTTCGCGAATACGAGGGGATATAAATGCCTTGGCGAAACTTTATCTCGAATAAGCGCGATCGTCTGCCTAAATAAGTGTCGATAAACGTCGCGGTAAAATGGAAAGTAAAATCCCTTTCGACCGCATTCCACGGTGCCCGCTGGCACGAGTTGCGTAAAGAAAAATATGAGAGGGAGTCCTCATAGGTGGCCCCGTGGCCTCACACTTTGCGAAGATCGCCTACGACTTCGCACACTTGCGCGCAGGTGCGTCAAGCTGGAGCCTGTAATTTATTGCGAGGAGGCAGAAAAGAGAGAAAGGGTGGGAGCGAGAGCGAAAGAGAGACGGCCGAGTGTCTTTAAATATAATGAAGTAATGTATATTTTAGCTCTCGTGGAAGCTCTTCTTGAGAGAAAAAAAAAAAGACAAAAAAAAATTCTCGACTACAAAAATATTCGCGGACGAGGCAATTATCTGCGCAACAAGCACACGAAATGTTCGAATAAAATGTAATTTATATATCCATTAATTAAAACGCTTCCAATCGTACAGAAAATAAAAATAAACCGATAAAAGAACTAAACACACGAGTATGAATTTTATATATAATTTTTCTTGGAATGAAAAAACACGTTATAAGATTAAAGGCTCTTTTTTTTAAAAAAGATATTTTTATTAACGCAATTAAATGTTTTGCTAATCTTAAATGGAATAAATGAGAAAAGTAAATTTCTTGTGAACAACTGCGAAATAATTTATTCACTTCTTTATGAATTCATCTAATGAATTTCGTTCGCTCGATATCGGGACATCGAAAGCGCTTTCGCGTAATCAACGAGGTGAAATTTATCGGGCAATATCATAAAATAATTCACGCCCTATATAGCGCAGTAGCCTCGAATGAAACGACGAAGGACGGCGGAGCTTTTTAATTATTTCCCTGATTAAACGACTGGTCGATCACGCCCCATTCAGGATATTTTAAAGCCAAACGAATTGACTGGTAATTTGCTTAAAACATTTCGCAAGTTAACCTGTCTTAAAAGTTCCATCTGTGGCTAACCAGAAGTTCAGCGAATTCGCGCTTACGCTTGCGAAAGATCGCAAGCACTTCGAGCACTCGCGATGGAAACAAATCCGCGGACTTTACGATTAAATAACTTTCCAAAAGTTTCCTACGATCTTAAAATATTAATTTTTCATAAATCTCATTACGCGTCTCAAAAAAAAAAAAAAATTAACAATTTAAAGAATTAACGATCAATACATAGCGCGTAATATCTGGAAACTGTGTTTGCGGTAATAAATACCAAAAATATTAAACGCATCTGTCGCGGCATATCATAATGTTTTACGTCGATCTCTGTTTGTTTAGGCAAATGCAAATTGATCTCTCGCCGTATACGCGCAGCTTGGAGATTAATCTCACGTAGGGAATCGAATGCAAAGTCTCGATCGCATCGGCAAGTGCAGCGCGCGAGCTCGTGATGTTTTCGGTATATCCCATACAGCCGGAGTGGCCGTATGGTGGGCATTAATTTTCTCCCCGCACGCTAACCAGAATGCATAAGTAAGGAGCCTGTGGGTCTCGCCCACGCGCCGCCCACCTAAACACATTGAGAAGTCAAACATCGTTCTAACGTTACGGGTGTTAAACCGCGCCGTTAAGTGGTCCGTCAATTGGTACCGGATACCGAAGGGCACTTATAGTCTTCCTTCCAAACAGCAAATAGTGTTTTCGAGTAGTTCACCGTGACGCTTCGTTACGCGTCCGCGGCGACGCGGATAGGCTAAACAGCGACATTAATTCCGACCCCAGACTTGGAAACTTTCACGTAATTCGTATTCCGCGACTCGCATTTTACGTCGTCATTTACAACGCCGAGCTAATAAACTAATTAAATAAATGCCGCCGTTAGGTACAATTGCATGTTATTTCAATTTATATTAATTTAGCAGTCATGCGCACTAGTTTTAATTGCGGCTATTACTACCGTTTACAGTAATCGACTTTTGTTCGTTTGTCAATTACATCGAGGAGAAAACGTCGCTGCGCGAATCGAGATGCATTCATGGATGGAACGGGGTACACGGATGCGTTTTATCCTCCGCGCAATTATTTGAAATAGATTTGGTGAGCGGTGTCGGTGAGGGCAATTTCGTAAATCCTAATGGAAACGCAAAGATTAATTAAGAATCCCATTCTATCGCGTCCCCACGTGGGCGTCCGCACGTTTCGAGCAGCCTCCGTCGTCCCCGGGGAAGATCATCGGCTCGTCATTTTCTCCGTCACTGTCCCCCCTTCCTGCCCTCTTTTTCTATCCTACCTTTATCGCGTCGACTCGTTTAGGGCGCGGACATCGGTCCCTTATATTAGACCGAGTCCCACAAATTCGAAGATGAGAAGTACGAGATGTTTAAATCGACCGGACGATCTACGGACCACGACCAGGCGTCAATAAAAATGCTGAGTTTTATTCATTGAATTTTAACCAACTCTGTCGCGATTTTCTGACGTTTAAATATCGATAAGTGCTTCTCGAGCCTAAACGAGAAATTAAACGCGATGATTTCGAGGCAGCGTGCGCGACGATTAATTCACGAGTGACAATTGTGTGTGGCCGACAAGTTGGGCCGTGACACTCAAAGTCTTCATGTCGAAGGGTGGTGTCCCGGGCGAGATATCGCGATTCGCCACGTAATGAACGGTAACAAGGGGGACGTGACGCGCGCGTGGTATGTCGGTTACGTGCGTGTGCGTGAACATCGTGCGACACGCGCTCTCCGTGCCGAAGGAGGCCGGAGGATGGAGGCGGCTAGCCGCGCACAATGCGTGTCTCCTGGGAGACGCTTATCTGAAATTACAACGTTACATCCCCGGCAACCCCCTGGACCAGCTGCTGGAAATCCGTGCCATCGTCGCTTCCTCTTATCCGTTTCTGCGAAGCCCTTGCCGGGACGGGATTGCGCGTAAACTTGCGTGCAAAGGGGAGACACGTCTACACCCGCGTGAAAAATCATCCAAGTGAATGTGTGGCGGTAATAAATCCGAATACCCGAAAGGGATGCCGAATACTTGGGCCAGATTTTAAAATTAAAAAGATTTCGCCAATTTATCGCTGTATATATATTAAAAAATTTGCGCGTCGCTCTTCGATGTATTAATAAAACGTTGACGTATGATAATCTTTTTCTCTTTGCCTATTAATATTGTGAATTCTGTTATACAAGAATGAAAGGAAAGTTTCTCGTGTCTCTTTTATTTATTCCTTTTTTTTTCTAAGGGGAGAACGAACTATACTATCGACCTTTATTGTCACGTGTAATTGTACTCGTTCGCGAGGTATTTCTTCAGCTGTACAAATTTCCTTACAGGATTCTCTTCGACCGGGACTTTATCGGATTTAAAAGCGGCGAGCTCCGCCTCGCTTCGGAAACACTTTGATAGTTCACGCTTCTGTACTTTCGCGAAGTGAACGATCGAAGTCGCGCGTTCGAGAAACGGGCGAAGTTGCTTCGCGGAAATTGAATTCGCATTTTTGATGCACCGGACCGCGTCGAAAACGCGCCGTTTCTTGACGTTTCGATACCGTTTTCACAAATTCTCCGCCCGCGACACTTCATCGACTTGTGAAGTGGCACGATCCTCGTAAATTACATTCGCTTCTCGCTTCACGGTCTACGCGAAACTCATTAAACGAACCCTCCTGTCTCTCTCTCTCTCTCTTTTTCACCCTGCCGTGTATGCACATTGAAACTTCCTACTGAATAGCGGTAGTCACCGCCGTCTTCTTCGAGCCGGGATCCTTTTCGCGCATTTTTCCGCATAATTTGTCACCGGATGCACCGACGTTCAAGCCCGGTACCCGCCCACTTGTTCCCTTGGCGAATAACGTGCCATGAAAAAATGGTAGCTCTACCGCCATTCAAAACTACCATGTTTTAAAAACGTATATCCTATCATTACACATTACGTACCGTTATTGATAAAATACATCCTCCAATCGCTCGAAAAAAAAAAAAAAAAATGCTGAAAGCTTCGCGCGTGCATCAACACAGAATTATCCAGTTACTTTGTACATAACTTGCAATCCCGATTTTATTACTCCGCTTGGTTTTTTTTCCAATTTTCTTTCTTTTTTCTTTTTTGTATGAATTGCAACTTTGTTGCAAATCTGTTACCCTGCGATTCGATTGGCTCCCGACAGCCGTTCTTGTCGTCTTCCACTTTTCTCCGCGAGCGGTCATTATGCAAATGAGGATGCACCTGATCAAGAAGGGAATCTCCGCACAAGCGAGAAATCGGGCCGAATACGAGGGGGTAAAAGTCGACGGCAGAAAAAGAGACAGAAGAGGGTAAGGGAGAGGCGCGAGCCGTTCGCTCGTGCGAGGTTATTTATATTCAGGCCGATTTCCAATTATCGGGGGTACGAGCGAACGAGAATTCGCGGCGGCACCGACGGAAAAGAGGAACCGAAGAGGATCGTGCGTGATTGGGATTCATCTTTGGGTTCGCATGTCTTGTCGCAGTTTGCTGTCCCCTCGTCTCCCCCCCCCCCAGCCCTTTTTTCGCGCCTTTCTCGAGACCGGTAGCATGACTTCTTCTCCGCTTCTGTCACGCGGTTTTTCCTCCCTCTACCTCGCGCTTACGTGACGTTGTTTCACGTGGAAACCACGTCCCCCACGAATATTTTGTGCAAAAAATAAAGGAACAAAAAAAAAAAAACTCGTGCATGAAGGCGCGCGAATCGTCGTCACGTGTGAGTCGTCTGGGGTCTCATCTCAACGCTCGGGGGCTTTTCGTGTCGCGCAATCTTGTACGGTCATTCTCTTGTCCAATTTGACAGTGCCAAGTCCAGCGGGCATGTGTGATTTTTACACTCTTTTACTGAAAAGGCTCGGACCCCGCAAACTATGAAAAAATAATTATGTAACTTACCAATCTGCCTGAACTCAGCGGAGTTGTAGTTCTGCTGGTGACTGTAACATAAAATTAAATATTAATGTAGACATGTTGAAAATAAATAGTTAATGATTAAACAAAAAAAATTATGCGGATGTATTTAATTTTTTAATAATTCTTTAAGTTGATCCTTACCTATGAGTTGCTCCGCTGAGGCAGGATACCCATCCTGGGCCTGCTCCTCCTCTCAGATGGGACGTGACGAGCCATCCTTCCGCGCACAAGTAACTCGCGAACGCGTCCGGGTGAAGCTACAATCGCGAAAATTACTTAACAAATTTTTCGACACTCCCGAATTAAAAAGAATCGTAAAAAAAACGCCCGGTAACTATCGGCAGCCCCGAACGACCGACGAACCGGCTGCAGTTCGTATAATTTCGAATCGACGTGCGGCACTGAGCGATGCGACGCAGCGGAGTTTCTCTTGACCTGAAACAAAAAAATAAAACAATTATTTAGTAGATATAAAATTTAATTAAATAAAAAAATTAAAAAACGTTATTAAAAATCCAAAGAAAAAATTGATATATACCCATGGGTTGCTCCGCCGGGGCAGGATACCCTTCCTGGGCCTCCTCCTCCTCTCAGGATGTCTACGGGATGTCGGGTCGGTCCTCCTTCGATGGTAGAATATTATCTGAAACAAAAAAGTTGCAATGAATATTCTGTTCTGTTCAAGGTTTTGTTCGATGTCTTATTAAGCGCGTATTGTTTACCGTACCGCGCGCGTGTTTTGGTTGCGGGCGACCGGTCGCACATTCCAGCGCTAGCACAGCTAGCTCGCTCCGTCCCCCCTGCTCGCCGCGCTCCCCGCACCCACGCTCGTTGACTCCCGAACCTACGCAATACTTAGGAGAACGAGTCCGGCTGACTGCCGCTAGCGAGCACCCATCCCCCTTCCCCGTGCTCCCTGGAGCTGCTCTGCCCGATACTTTAAATGAAACGAAACGAGAATCTCGGCCGCGACGAAGACGGGCAAGGTGCAGATCTCACGTTCTCAAATTCGATCTAGAGTTAAGTTACCACAAGATTCCGATCGCGAATGTTGCAGCTTCGATGCTCAACGTATCGTCGCCCGACTATAAGTACGGGAAGTTATCGTGGGGAAATAAAAAGCGAGACGATTTACCTTTACGTGCCCGGTCGAATGTAGGTGAATGAACAACTACGGTGTCCTGTGCAAGACACTGCGGTTCATAGGGCTCCAGAGCGAGGCGAGACATAGATACACGTTAATAAACCGTGAGAGAACACGCGCAAAATGCCTCGATATCCGTTTCGAAACCGGATGCTCTCAACACGTGGCCGGTGTATCTCATCGACTGAGCAACGGGTCGCGTAGATCGTTCGCGATCAGGCGATCGATAGAGTGCTGTGATTGGTCGGCGCCTTAGGGAGTTCTACCACCCCCCACCCTCAGGGGGGGACCACCGCCAAGCGCCGATAACGTGGCTCGTAGGACTAGATTTTACAGAGCACGTGCTACGGGAAGGCAACGGAATCCAAGATACGATCCGGAGTTAAAAAATATCGTTCTTTAATTCGTATATATTAAAATCGTAATAAATAGCAATAGTTCGAGATAAGAAGCGGCAATAAAAACGATTTTATTTTTAATATCAAGTTTTTTTTAGACAGAACGTTGTCTGCATTTCAATACGTATTTTGTTCCCGTCGATTTACCGCAAGTATCACTATTTCGTCTAAATTATCGACTAAGTCGATTAAACGAGCTGCTTGGAATTCATCGACGCGTAATGAGACTCGTGGCTGGTGATTCTGTCGCTTTTCTGCTTTTCTCGTCAGGTTAAGCGGTTCTCGCATAAATAAACGATTCTTGTTAAGCCTAATGCGCCTGCTTCGTTCACGGCGTACGCGATTTCATACGTCGATCGTTAGTATGAAAAGACCGCGGTGTTATTATACTCCCGATCTTTTTTAATAGAAAACTTCACGTCGCGCGCACGGGAGGGGGCGGAACGGCAAAAGGGATAAACGATGTTTGCAAAGAGAATGTGCGGCGGAGGGTGATACGGCAAGCGGTAGCAAGAATGAGAAAAAGAAGGAAAGAAAATACGGGTCACCGGAGAACAACGAAGAGAACGAAGATCCTCTCCTCTCTTTCTCGCTTTCTCTCTCTCTCTCTCTCTCGATTAATGAGCGTGTTTGTTGTTAATTGCTGCCGCCATTAGGTTGGTATCTCCACCACGGTTGGTCCTTCACTCTATACCGTGTCTCTTTCGTGCACCCCGCTTCTTTCTATCTTTCCGCTCTCACGTTATTCTATGTATGTGCGCACGTACACGTATATAATAAATATATATATATATATATATATATATATATATATATATATATATTATATATATACACACGCGAGAGATGCGGTTCCAAATCTACCCATCCACCGGCAGCCGATCCTTCAGAGACTCCTCGAAAGCAGAGCGTGCATGTTAATGATCGCCCGTCGCGGTCTTTATCTTTTCCACCTCATTTGCGCGCCGGGTGGGCACGGGAACTGCAACGACGAGGGGAGGCGAGCGGCCCGGGGGAGGCAAAAGAGAGGGTAGCCGCCCTCTAGTTCTCCACGACGATGAGATATTTGCTCTTTCTCCCTGCCGCGAAATACTACGGATTGCACGTCTGCGTGTCTGCGCGCGGAGCAACGGAAGAAAACGGGGTGGAAGACGAGAGAAGGGCATCGGAAAAGGAAAAGAAGCGAGAAAGAGTTGGCGCGGGCTTCGAGGGCTGGAACAGAGAGATGAGAGTCTCGTCCACCCTCCCACAGCCTCGTCCACTCTTTTTCCGCCCGACCACCGAGCGTCTGGCGTTGCCGAAATACAACAGCAATTCCTACTGCGAATTCGCGCCAGGTAGAAAAGCGCCCTCGTTCCGGATATATTTAACGTTCCCCGACTGGATTAGTTCGCTCGCGCTGGTGCAAGAAAATCGTGCACTTTTTTTCGCGCAAAAAAAAACCAAAGTAGCGAGCATATTTGAATTAACCGAGAGAAATATAGTTGGGTCTTTTAAATATTTATTTATTGAAAAATTAAAAAATTTTAACCCTAACAAACGAAATAGCATAGGAGATTTCCCTCCCCAAATCTTTTCCCCCTTCTAACGTTTGCTTCTAATAAACGCCGCTCGTTACCGTTCTTAAATGCGAAAGGGCCATTTCTTGGGATACAAAAGCCAAAGTTGGGACGTATATTACGTCGGACACATCCCTTTGCGAATTATTATAAAAGCTTATAACGGATTTAATTAATATGAAACTCTGAACTAAACGCAAGGGTGAGATTTACCGAGAGTAGTTTATCGCAATAAGTATGTCACTTATATTTTAAACAATTATATTGCGTCGCGCAATAACATTGTTTCCTATCGTTCCACGCTAACACTTGTTATTTAAAAAATCGCGCATCTCGAAGCGACGTCTGTTTGTTCTAAATTTCTGTTAAATATACATATTTGTAGGCTTTACATATATACTTTATATCGTTATTAGCTCTCGAATGTATGTGTCATCCCGCGCGCTGAAACTTCGGTCCAGGAAAAGTCTCCGGCTTGGTAGGTAGCGCCGGTGGGTTGCTGCCCGTCAGGTAAGTATCAGTAAATAATCGCGTTGGACGTTACATTACCCGGCGGAATTTATGATTTGGGTCCGTCCGGTCACGTTCGCCGGAGGGCTTCTCCTTGCGCGCGAAGACGGTCCGGAAGAGCAAAAAGAATTCGGCTGGACGTGCGCGGGACACCGTGGACCGAAACAGGAACGAGAGAAAGCGAGGCGGAGCGATAAAAAGTGAGACCCGGCGGAGGGATGTGTCTCATGTGAGAAGGCTTTTAAACGCTTCGCGAACCAATTTGCCACGGCGTGTCCGCGATGCGATAAATATTAGACGAATTCAAGGTAGACCGCGCAGCATGTCTCGAGGCCGTTCTTCATCAACTACGTTTGTCCCTGCGACGTGATAAGCACGAAACTAAATATTGTGGCTAACGGCAGAATACACATTGGCCTAAATTATTACATACTATTGTAAATTGATTTTTTTATAATTCAATATTAATTATAAATTGTACTAATGCTTTAATGTAAAGGAAGTACGGACGTTCAAAAGATAAAACTTTTCTTATAAATTAATTATTAATTATTTTCATCTTTACGGGGTGATAATATAATAATTTTTATGCATTTTATGTATTCGGAAATAATAATTATTAATTAAATATCAAAAAATTGGAAACAAGATAAAGATTATAAAATGAAGGGAACGGAATTAGAGAGCTAATCGTGAAAAAAAAAAAGAGAGACTGACTCGTGTACACAGATGTTCTCGAATGCCTCGCGAACCAATTTGTTACGGCGTATCTACGAGGTGATAAATACCAGATGGATTCGGATATTAAACGCCAGCTTGTACGAGCGCGCATGTTGATGCGAGAAATGCACGAGAGGAGTAGGCCCTTAACGAGTATCGCCCCGCGTTTTGAAGGATGGGGAGATAGAAGAGAACGAGATCGGAAATCATCGCGAGTATCATTGGTGAAGCTGATTACGATTTCAAATACTTGTCGGTGCTTTTGATCGATTGCGGATGATCGAAATGCCGATTTTATGTTACGATAAACATATTTTAAAACAATTCCGTACTACATCGCACGAAAACAATATATATTAAAAAGAAAAGAGACGTAAAGATTTAATTTAAAATATTTTAGACTCACCAATCGATGCGCAGCAGCACAATTTTTCGATAATCTGATGGCTACGATAATCTGTAACATAGAAATAAAAAAGATTAAATAAAGAAACGTTTGAAATAATGTTTAATGTTAAGAAAAAAGTAATTTTCTCGCGTGTGGCAAAAACAAAACGTTAATTTACTTAAAATAAGAAATGATGCTTACCCTGGGATTGTTCCGCCAGCGCAAAATACTTCTCCGAGAACTCTCTTTCTCCTCTCGAGATGTTGGCTCGCGTCGTCCTTCCTCACAAAAGATTTTCACTTAAACAGAAGAAAAAAATTTACATGAATAAGATATTCGGCATATTCCATCTATCGCAACGAGGTTGCGTGGGAGGAAGTATTTTTATTGTATAAAACCGTATTGTATAAAAACCAAATCATCGAGAAGGTAGAACATAAGAATTAAAAATTAATATATTATAAATAATTACATCAGTATTGCGTACGAGCTTTCGCTCCGCGAATAATCTCCGCTTAAAGATCGTTGTTCACAGAAGGTTATTTCTTTCGGCCGACGTCTTCGTTCATGCATCAGACGTAATTATTTGTCAGTGCTGCGCGACGTCCTCGACTGTCGACAGGTGAAGACCAAAGTGACGACGTGTCGGTAATGCGGGAGCTGCGAACGCCGCTCGCTTGCCGTCCTCTGGATGTCTTGATCAGCTGCACGAATTTACTGAGCTATAAAAGAATACATATATGTAATTACTTCTGCAAGCTTCGCAATGCGCTTGCCTGCCGACGAGTGAATATTAAAGTAAGGACGTGACGATAGCACGCGAGCCATGTACGCTGCTCGTACGCTCACCTTTACGTGCCGTTTTCGATCGCTATGCACTTTGCGCGTAGGAATAAACTATGTATGCCGATTATTATATTCAGTGTTACATATATTAATATGTTACGAACTTACAATCGACGGATGCGTTGCGATATTCGTGTATCACGGCCCGCTTCGACGCAATTTCTTGATTGAATAAATTAACAGTTAACTTTTAGTACTACCAACTGCGTTTTTCGCGCGTCCGCAGTGCGACCAGAAAAAATATCGATGACAACACTGGAACTTAAAGACCGCTCCGTTCGAACGGAACTTGATCGAGACGGGCCTAAGCTATAATAAATTTCTATCAATGCAAACTATCTTTCGATCTCGGCTCAGCTCTATGATTAAATTAATCGTTTCTAGTTTTACGTGAGCTATCTAAAGGAATGAATATAATTCGCGTCAAATTAATTTACAAATATATATATACGTATAAATTACATTTAAAGACTCGAAAATTGTTCATAAATAGTTTCCGCGTACAGATCATTAATTACAAAAATTAATTCAAGTTAGAAATTAATTAAAAGTTTTTGACGACGAGCTAAATAAATTACTACGTTCACGCGTGAAGAAATAAGGAAACTTATAACGCGTAATTTTTAGTTTAGTTATTCAAAGTGTGCGTTCGAGTCAAGCGCTATTGATAATAAGCTTAATTGTATCTTGTAATTCTATTTCGTTTTATCCGATTGTTCTTTATTATTCGGCATTCCAGCGTGCGAGGGTAAAGCGAAGTACGCAAGACTGATCGCGCGCACGTAACACGGGGATAAAAATAGTCAAAAGCCCGAGAAGGGCTGTCGATAATAAGGCGGTAATGCGCGAATAAAACGCACTCGCGAATGGCCCTTTGCGGCGAGCGCAAAGCGTTTACGGCGCGGATCGGGATCCGCCGGTCTCCGGGGGATTAATTTAATACCTGAGTAAAATCAATCAGCGGGAATTGATGTTGGCCTGGGCGAGTGGGTGCCCGACGACCTGCAACCGGCCGCCCGACGCGAAGGGAGGTGGGACACGAGGGAAAGGGCGGCTGGCAGGAGGTTGTATTTGCTTTTGCGACGTGCCGGGGCCCCCGTAATCAGTGTAAATCAGGGGACGCGTAAATCACACCCGGTGCGGTAACAGCCTCTCTAACGGGTGGTGTAGCCCGTATACGAAAGAATGGAACGGCCGTGACGTGGCGCACTTACGGTCCCGATCTCTCGACCCGCGCGTCTCGCGACGTGAGATCGCCTTAATTGTCCGTCACGGCGATCTGGTCCCCGGATTCCATATCGTAAATCCACCTACGGATGAATTTAGAGCGGACAAATGGCGGTATATTGTTTTTCGAATAATAAATTAAAAGAGATCTCGCGTCGAACCGTAGGATTTTTAAGTATGACAAATTAACGAGTGCCACGTTAAGAACATACGCGGTCACAAATGTGAGAAACGAACAAGAAAGAGTATCGTAAATTGTTAAGCTTTCGTGGTCTGCGAATAATTCAAGATAACAACTGCGTGTCGAACACCCCGTATAAAGTAATTTTGGAGTACTCGGAGACATGCCTCTCGTTCGGCATTCTGTGTGGTCGCCGGCACCGCCTTCGTCGAGTACCAACCCTTTCGCGGGTGAAGAAAAGGAAAAGCAAAACGGCCAGGGAGACGATCTTCAGCATCTGTTAATTATGTACGCGATTGAATTATTAATATTCAGATAATTATACCGTTCCGTTGACCAGTTCCGGAAAACAGGACTCTACGCGAAGGGAATCGGCTAAAATTATTTGAGATATATTTCCGCCGCAGCGAACGTGATATTGGTCGCCAATAACGCGATGCTAATTAAACGTGGAAAAAAAAAATTCACCCACGAGCTGCATATAAAAATTATACAATATTTTGTAGCCTTAACAACCGGACGCTTAAAATTTCCTCATTTAACGCGCTAAACGACTCTGGTTGGAAAGTATATTAAATCTATTCCGCACCGCATTGTTACCGGGATAATGCATCTCATTGAATTTACAACAAGGAAGACGATATTACAATAAAGTGTAACAGGGAGGTCTTAGTTCGATATTCGAGATAAGGTCCCGGGGTGTTGGTGCCCGTTTCTAAGATGCACGTGTAAATACACGTGACTCACTCGCCGCTCGCTCGACCGAGGGAGGGATTCATCGATTGAAAATCCTTAAATCATCGACAGGAAGAGGCGTTCACGCGCAAACAAATTAATTGAAAAGGCCAGTTTCGCCTCTCGCCCGCGCTCCCTCCGCTCCCTCGTTCGACTTCAAGAAGATTTCGTAGAGTGCAAAGTTAATGAGACACGGACAAGGCGTTATTAATGAGCGGAGATTAATCCGATACACGCTTCGTTGTGGAATTATTGCATAATTATTATGTAATAACGGCGTAACGTGTGGTAATATGAAAACGTAAAACACGTGCCGGGCAAGCTTAAGCCACAAGGTTATTAAACTTTAATTACAAAGATTGCACGCACGAATATATCAGGAATATCGAAAACCTTTTCTATACGTGCTTATTAATATATCCTATTTATAAGGATGCAATATTTTTTATTAGCAGCTTCGCTTCCGTCTGGATTTTTTGACGATTTTCGGTTCCGTACCATTGTGACGTAAAAATATCGTATTATCGCACAGAGTGCGGGAAGAAATAGCGCTAGAGAGGCTGGATGAAAACGTGGCGTTTGAGAAGAACGGGAGAAACGGTAAGACGCGGTGAGCAAAGCCGAGTGAAGACCTCAACGGTCGGATGACCTCCGACCTCTGTGGATGCCGCCCGCGTATATATAATGCTTCATTGTAATTACAATAAAGGTTATCTCGGGATTTCGAGACTCAGACCATTCAGTCATTCGCGTTATTGAGATGGTAAGCGAGAAGAGAGCGAGAGCCAGCGGACGTGAGACGTGCGAACGAGAGAGGAGAAGACGGGGTAGGAGAGGAAAGAGGCCGAGTTAGCCAAGCGCAACTTCTCTCTTTCTCTCTCCTTCATCGAGCTCTTCTCAACGAATATATATATATATATATATATATATATATATATATATATATATATATATATATATATATATATATATATATATATATATATATATATATATATATATATATATATATTTCTACCTAGACAAGCGGTTCAGAAATCATGTGGGCGATAAGGTATCGGGATATTGAGTATCCGACTGATCTGGAAGCTGAAGAAGACAGACGCATCGATATCGGGGCTCTCTTGGGGCAGGCGGGAGGCCATGATCGGCGAAGAAAGATCTCGATGGGCGGGATGATGCTCCTTTCTTCCGTGGCTCATCAAAAGGGATGAATTTTGCGTTTAAGATGATAGTCATTTAGGGAGCCGAGTTTAAGCCTTCCATTTTCTATGCAATTTCGTACGAGATTACTAATATTACCATAATCGCTGTCAACGTTATTCGAATAATAATTCTGATATCTTTATAGAATGTATTTTCTTCTCCTTTTAATTTCGCGGTAATATTTCTATTTAACTATTTGACAATTGGCGGCACATTATGGATTTCCTTGTTATTTTTATTGCTTCTTTACGGTCTCGACGGGCTTGTGCCAAATTCGGACAAATTCCGTTCTCAATCCACCTATTTCCGAGACGAACGGTTAACCCTTGATGGCTACGAAATTTCGCACGCGAGAAGAGATGAGAGCTTCTCTAATTGAAGCAAAAAGAACTCCCGAGCGGATGCAAAACCGAGCACGGCGCGGCGTCAGGCGTACGAATTACCGAAAAATTACACGCCAGTCAATTTTATCGTCGGTAGCGAGGACGAAGAAAGCGGGAAGAGGTACCGGGCGAAAATTTACATCGAAAGATTTAGCCAGAGCCTCACCTTCCCCTCTTGATGCGGTCGCAGGCCCGCTGCCCCGAATGGCGTGACACTCAAAAAGCGGCGCGCCACCGAAATTATTCCGGACAATCATCATTACATGCAGAGGCCGGCGCAATCTTCTACTCAATATCGTCAGCGGGATGCGACGGTTGCAGCGGCCAGAGACGGAAGATCGCTATGAAAAAGAGAAAGACGAAAGTTACACCGGCTGTGTGAAAATTTTCGTGCCAAGTTCCGAAAGATATGGGAGGCCGCATATCTACGATATGAGAACGATAAGATTTGCAGAGCGAAATTAAAATAAAGTCGAAATAAGCAGTCGGATTAAACTAACGATGCGCATAAAAATCAATTTTAATTTTAGGCAAACTAATTAAATAAATTGAAGCTAATCTTTTGTACAAGCGGTATTTTACCGAGACATTTAAATAAATTGTTGCCTCTCGAACGGCTCTAGCTCTCAATAACTTAACTAATTTGATCTACTGATATCTTTGTACTCATCACAGTGCGAGACACGCGTGTTGCAACAGTAGCTGCAAATATTCGTACCCGTGCACGCGTATATGCGTCAAACGTGCATCTCGAGAGGTGCATTGGCGCGATATTATCGGGAAGGAGTGGCCGCACCGATATATACACCGTCGCGTATCGCGTTTCATGCCCGGCATCATCTTTATGTATGCGGCCACGGGCCACGCGCGAAGGTCTGCGGTAGGCGACACGTTCGTTGGGCATGACTTATTACCTACAAGCGCCACTGTAAATCTCGTCGTTACTGCCTCTACCCCGTCGGCCGTGAGACGCGTGAGCGAGGGCGGCTGGTCCTGCGCCAACACCAAGTGCGGATGCTGTGAGACGTCGAGGCTGCGCTCATCCCGGCTGATAAACGTGAGACTCATCCACGCAGAGTATCAGTCTCGAAAATCGTTCCACTGAAGTGTCGCATACTTTTATTTATCTAAAAAATTAATATTAAAAAATTATTAATCCTATGAGCCAAAGTAAAAATATTTTTTTATTTCTTTAAATATTGAAGCTAAAATTAAAATTACAAGACATACGTTTTGAGAAAAATATATGGAAGAAGAATATTATTAAAGTGACTTTTCTGCGTTACGGATTTTGGCAAAAGTTCGGTTCAAATTACGTGGAAAATTACAGACTCGACTTCCGCTGGTAGCGGAAACGATCGGAAGGCGCAATCCGGTTCTCAAGCATCAAACTATCATGATTGACACGTGCAATGAAATGCGTGAGTTAAATTGGGGTCGAATCTACGTTTCTGGATGCGCATTGTGGTTAGGAGCTTGATTAAATTAGGATCCCGCGGACCTGCGACGTGGATTTCAAGTTTACCTGCTACTTACGAAGAGAAACCTGTCATTTCAAAGTACCTTAAAGAATATCCCGCCCTTGTTTGCTTAAAAAAGAAATTAATGAGATAATATGTCCTCGTTTCTTAACCCTAGACACTACAGAGCGTGTGCATCATTTAATCTTGCTTCTGCGTTTAAAAAGAGACTGATTTACATGCAGGTTTATATAATTTTAAAATAACTTATCTGAATAGATTAAATATTTTAAATCTCTACCTAGCACCGATTATAGGCGCGGTGTTATTTCTGCAATTTTATCAGATTAGCGGATAATTTTGCAAATTACTCGTTCTTTGCGTCGGATATCTTTACTTCTGCCCGCGATTTCCCGGGGAAAGAAAAGGAAACGCCCGGGCGCCGCGGGGTCATTTATCGTCGTATTATCTGCGTGTATATGTGCCCGGCGCTTTTTCCTTCCTAATGAAGATTTATTACGTTATCTCTTCTCCTGCGCTTTTATTTGACGTTGTGCCGGTTAATCTTGCCGGTATCGTTACGCTACGGTAAAAAGTGAGCTACGGCGAAATCGTGGTTACGCTACGGACAAAAACATTGTTAAGGCCGGAAGGGAGAGAGTCGGCGGCGGATTGTTCTTCGTTTAAGTTCTCAGGTCGAAGTAGCCGAGCGTCGTTTTATCCATCGTGAAAGCGAGAAATTTAACAACCGCCGTTGTACAAAGCGAAGACGCCGAGATAACGCGATAATTGTTTCTCTTTATTGCCCGGTAACCGCGTACGTTCGACGTTAAAGTGATGGAAAAAAAAGGGGGAGGAGCACATTTTGCTAATTGTTCAAAGACTTTAAAAGTTCTCGACAAACTTTTTACTCGCTTCGAGATCTTTATTAGCGTCTAGCTTAATACCTAACACCCTCGCGGTCCCTATTTTTTTGCTCGATTTATCAAAAAACTGCCTGATATTTTAAAGAGCCGCTTCGGCGACAATGATATACACATTAACACCCAGCGGTGTATTTCTAAAGAAGCCACACGGAAACAGTGGTAAGAGGGTGGGAAGGAAAGCCAGTCGAAAATTAATTCTACCCTAAGCGGCAATTTTCTCCGCGCGCATCCGTCCTTTCTGCGGATCCGCATCCGCGGGAATTCGTCCTCTCGTGCGAGAGTCACCGTCCATCAAAATCCACGACGGATGGCCGGGGGCTCACCAGTCTCGGGAGAGAAAAAAAGGATGAAAGAAAAAAAAAAAAGCTCGTTGAGAGGGAGAAAACGCACGATGGTCGCACAACAGGTCGCGTGACGGAAGCATCGCGCGGACACGCACACGCGTATTTTGCATCTTGTACGCGCGTGCATACGTATGTACGTGCTTGAGCCACGGAAGGGCAGGAAGATCGGACGTTTCATAAAACTGCGAGACTTATAAAATATTAGGCTACGGCTAGGAGATAAATTACCCGCGGCTTTCAGCACGTGCTCCTGTACACCGGTACGCAGGCCAGTAATCCGCCAGGCAATAATCCGCAAGAAATAAGTCAGGAAGATCGTTAAGGCTGTATAATTGAGAAGAATAATTATATAATGAGCAAGAGGGAGAGATCATCAAGATTTCTTAATTCACTTACCTCGTCATACGTAATTCTCCGGCGTTCCTAGTAAGTGCATCGGATGTGACGATGAAGTGGCGGGACGATTTTGGTAACGGTGGCAATGGTGATGGTGGTGGTCGCAATGCATAGCGCGACCCGGGCATACACACCACAGCAGCATCTGAGGATGTGGCAATTACGGACTCCTTGCCGCAGACGAGCGGACGGACGGACGGACGGGACCGCAGCCACGAAACGCCCCTCACGTTACACATATGTTGCCTGCCGGTCTTCTCCTTCCACATCGGCGATGATCCTCCGGCAGGCGATGTGTCCCTCCAGCCCGCGCGACCTCTCCCTCGAATTAACGCACGTGTATACGAGACAGCACGGAAGAGCGGCTCCTGTGGGAACCGAGCTGCCCTGCTTTTGTGCGACGACGTCGTCCACCGTGGTCGCCGATCCTGGAAACCGTTGGCTAGATCATCATAAGGGTCACGGCGAACGCGATTTACCTGTCGTCGTGTTTGTCATGAGGTTGTCGTCGAGACGGTTACCGCGACCGAGACCGTGGAAATGCCGATAACTAAGTGTCGGCGGCAAATAACGCTCGACGAACGGACTGATAAGGCGGTCGTTAAACATATTAAAATTTCAGTTTGATAAATTCATCTAAAAAACCACGTGAAACATGAGACGAAAGGGCGCAAATAAATACCACGAGAAATTAATCGGTCTCAAATGCAAAGTGCTATATCTGAGCAAAGTCGCGTGACGATGTCGGAAAAGTAGTCGAAGGCGCGAAGAAATGGGCCTGCTTCTTACTTGACTCGGTCGCGAGAGAAAAGGAAAAAGGTGACCGTGGCGAGCGGTTATCACGCAGAAGATAAAAATGTCGCATATTTCATAAAGCGCCAGTAAGAAGCTCGACCGTTAGTCGAACGTCGTGTAAAATGTGTCGATCGTTCTTGTCACGCAAGTATTCTACATTGTGCGTGTCGTCCGCCGCGGTCATGCGCGTCGTGCATGAAAATCGGCAAATTTTAGCACGTAAATTTCTACTAAAAATTTCTTCCTCAAAAAAAACTAATTTAAAATCGCGAAAATTAAGAAAAGTATGCGTTTACCGCGATGATATCCGATTTCTCGGCGTACAGAAAGATTTCTTAAAGAATTTTCTAAGCATTAAATCAAATTAAATAGTAAAACTTTTAATCCTAAATAACTTTAAAAAAAGAACATAATATATATATTTCTTAATAACGTAAAACAAGTAAAAAAAAAGTAAAAAAAAAAGTTTTATCTATCAAACTTTGCTTTTCACAGCAAAGATAACGTTGCACAGTCGCTGTTCTACTTTCGTTCGGATATACATGGTCGTATTTGCGCTGCTGGATGATCGCTAGGTAACGGTGACACCCAGTGTCATCACCTGACCCTGCGTACACCGTAGCCGTGAACCTCTCTTTCTTATACGCCGTTGACAATAGAAATTCGCGATCGTCCCATACGGGTCTGCACGCGATGACCTCGGCACTTCCTGAGGATACTCGCGAAGAGGGAGCTTTCTAACGGGAGCACCATCCTACTTTCCGGCCACAAATTTCTATCTAACTTTAACGACGTACAATTTGTATTACTATGAAATAAGGTACAAAGTTTCGTAAGTTGCCATACTATAATACAACATAGAATGTACAAAAAATCGCAGTAAAATTAGATTTTCTAAATTTAGGGATATTAATTTATTACGATCTTCTTCTTATTCTTAAGATCATCTTGCAGATCGTTCTTCGACGAGAATAAATTCGAGAAATTTTATCTAGCGCGTGCATGAGCGCGTGGAGATTCAAACAGCTTTCCAGCGACTCTTTCCTTTTCCTCTCGGATCCTAATGTACCCCCGGGGATTACGCTCGCGTGCGTACGCACCGGCATGCCAACGTGATTACAGGGCCTGTTCGGGACTTCCCTCGATCTAAATCAATCGCGAGCCAAGTGCGGAGCTTGAGAAAGAAAGAGTAGCCCCCTCAGGCTCTCACCTGTTCTCGTTCACCAAACCGACGGAGGTGAATAGCGGGATGATGTACGTGATCGTCGCTATCCTTTTTTTCGCGTTGACACTCACATCGTCTGGCAATTCCGACGATCAGTTTGTCACTTGACAAATACGACGATAGCTCGTAGCTAAGCCACTAGATTTCGTAGACAATTTCTAATTAAGATCCACGTGTACACCTAAAACATTTTTTTAAATTAAAATTTGCATTTGTGTACACAAATTTCTCGGCGCGAACGCATTTATTGAAAATTACTCCTCGCGTGCGAGGTCAAGTAAGAACATGGAGAAAGAACAAAAAGAAAAATTAAACTCACAATCAGTGTTCTCAAAATTGCAAGAGGCGAACAGCCGTTTACTTTGACGGGTTAAAACACCTTAGAGTAATATCTTCACACCCCAGTCATCCGCTGGTGAAGATTGACGTAGTCGGGCCTCGCCTACAGGCCCGAAGGAAATTCCCGTGCTCAGAGAGCGGAATTTTTACAAAAGAGTACCTAAAAGTTTATCATGGTTTTAATCATAGAGATAAAAAAAAATACATTTTATCGGAGGCAATTTGGCGCTGTTTCAACCCAATTACCCGTCGAAATTTCACTTCTTACGATAATTAATATAAAAAAGAAAAGCAGATCTTATAATAGACAAATAAAATACTTCTAAATATGCATATGCGTGTTCACCGCGCGCGTTTCATCAGAGAGGCTATAATGAAACGCGCGATGGAACTCGCGGAACATAAATATTCGGCGTTGATTACCCGAGAAACGCGGACAAAGTGCGTAATCATACGCACGACTCGTTGCCGGGATGAAAAGAGTCGAAACGACGGCGGTGACGGCGGCGGTCAACGAGAGCGTTCAAAATCGCGGTTCATCCAATTTCATCGTCGACTGTTAATGGAGAACTGCGAGCGGCCAGCAAGGGCGAGCAAGCGGGGGTACGATCTGCATGCAGATCATGCAGTTCCGTGGACCGGCAAGACAAAAAGATCGTTACCTTTAGGCACAACGGCGGGACCGCCGGCAGTTTTCGCATTTTCCGCCTTAATTAATGAGGTTTCTGTAACGACGGGCCCCGGGCCGCTTCGGATTTATCGCTGGGCTCCTCGTGGTCAGTTCAAAGCGACCGTTATTACGCTGACTCGCCGTGCGTGAGCGACTTCTCAAGCTCGGCGATACTTCCCCTTTATCTTTGTAAGCGGAGTAACGCGGTAAAACGGAACGGCCGAGATGTTAATTATGATTACGAGCCCGAGATAGAGAACGCGCCCGCGAGTCAAGGCAAGTCCGGCGGAGCGGTTTGCGACTCGACGAACTTAATCGATGGAAATTTTATAGACCCGCCGCTCGTACCATTAATATCGATGATGCGGCTCTCTAGTCGCGTCTAATAACTAATCGCGTCGGTAACTTAGGTACGTGCCGGACCAAGTGTCCGACCGAGAGTCGTCGGCGGTTACCGTGGTTATCCTACGTGTTTACGTACTGGTTTTGTACAGCTATAATAATGTCGAAGCCGAGAGTTTATATTGATTACAGATAGAACGATGGAGAAAGAGAGGATGGGGAGGATTTTACTTAGAATTAATTAATAGCGCCCGATTATTTGAAGACTAATTTCGATGACTGAGAATTTTAATTTCGCGGAATAAATTTCTGTCAATTTTTGCCTGTTCCCCTTCGTCTGATTCCTTTTCTTTTCTTCTACGTGGGTCGTTAAGACGTAGAAAATTTGCTGGAATGAATTTCTAGAGGACGTAATTTTACCTTTCTTGAGTCGGGATATCTATGGGGACTCTCCGGCGAGAGGCAAGCCCTAGGCGTTTTGTCTCCGAGGAAGGCTATCGGCATATGCAGCTCGCGTGCATCGGCACGACCATAGGATCCGAGTAACAGGTGCAGATGCGGCGGAGGAAGCCCGATCGTTAGCCTGACAGCCCGCGGTGCATGTGTGCCTATTATGATTTCTTTCGTAATTAGTCTCTCCCTCTCGTTCACTCCTTCTCGTTCCTTTCGCGTCCCGTACGTGTATTCGGGCGTACCTAACATTTGTTTCGTTGCATGTTCGTGGATCCGTAACATGTGTTACACCGCATCAACCCGTAGCTGTCGATGGCCCTTCGACTTAGCGAAAAGACAACGGCGGTTAACGATGATTTTACGTCACGTACCACTCGTACGAACTTAAACAAAAATTGTCTTGTAAATAAATTTGCCAGAGTGAAATTTGAAGAGACAATTAAAAAAAAAAAAAAAATAAAAGAAAAAGAAAAATTTGTAGATATTGCATTAATTACAATTTTTTTTCTTAATCATTATTTTAAATAATTGTCTTACCGTTACGTATTCTAGACCTTAGAGCTCGTAAGTTTTCGGGTCAATAGGTACATCTTTCAATACTTCGATTCAATACATCTTACTGCAGCTCTAAATTCGACTTACCGCTGGCTAAGATTTGCATTTTCGATTTAACGAGGCGGTGCTTATCTCTTCATGAAATTCTGACCGATCAATCGAGGATGTCTACGAAATGGGTGCTCTGAAATGGTCCGAGATGGTCCTGTCTACCAGTGTACACCTTGGTATATTATATACATATATATGTACATATACATATAATATATAGAGAGAAAGAGAGAGAGAGAGAGGGGGGGGGAGAGGGCGAGAATGATATACGTATATATGTATATGAAGTCAAACGTACAAGTATACACTGGAGAAAGCGTCTTGGCAAGGGATTTTGCAGAGGGTTGGCTGTTTGCGCCTCTCGACAAATAAGGGGAAGTCGTTATCCCGTGGATGGGAGGAGTAATTAACTGCTTCTACCTCCTTTCTGTCCGCCTTCTGTCCTCCACCTTCCTCCGTTCCTTCCTCAGCATCCTCCCTTTCCAGCTTCGGCTTCTACTCGAAGGAACAGACTTAAGGAGACCCGCTTAGGCTTTCACGGGGTCGTGTCTTCATTATTCACGCTAATCTGCTCTCGCCTCGTACTGCCGCCACCGCGAACCCTCCTCTGTGCTTCCTTTCCGTCTGTCTGTCTCACTCTCTCTCTCTTCCTTACTTGCTCCCTCTAGTTCCAGTAACTTCGCGGAAATCATATTATATTATTATCGTGTGGCACAACCGTGAAGTAAGCGACACTTGCTGCGTAATGATGCAACGTTCAATATCTTTGAAAATCGAGATGACAAAATCTTTTAAATCAATATCGTAAAAACATATAATTAGATTTTCTTGCAACTTTAACATCACAACGTTAATAAAAATTATACATGTTTGAATAAAATTAAGAATATTATTAAAATGTTTTTTTTTCTCTTTCAAGAATGTAAAAAGCAATATTAAACGTTGAGATATTTTACAATGTCTGTTAAAAGAAATTAATCAATCTATTAATTACTCGTTCTTATCGTATGCTATAAACCCATTCAGACATTAATATCTGCTAACCGAAACAGATGTAAATGCAACCGGCATCGTTATGTATATTTTACGTTTTTACTGTGGACCACCATGGTAAGGACGCCCCGCAACGATCGCCAAATTATGATGAATTGTTTTCTCTATTAACAGCTTGTGCCGACAGAGGCGAGATGCGAGCACCCCGACCGAGATAATCTTCCACCAATTTCGACTTCCTGATTGATCATAGCGATCCATCGGACGGTTCGCTCAAATGAATCGCCTGGAACGAACGAGTCGGATCATCTACCTATCCGAGATCTTTCGTTATCGCGGATTTAACAAAGTTATTTTCCTATATAACACTCGGTCTTATGGTTTCTATTAAAGTTCTTATTATTAGTCGACGATTAATTAAATTAAATAATTTTCTGCATAAAATTATTTATGCACAAAAAGTATATTGTGCTAAATTTTACATTGTATGTTATCTGTGTTACGTATTATGAATTAATTTTATGCAAAAATGATTTTTTAAGTGTAATATATCCCTGACGTGTTTCAAATTGACCATGAAGACGTAATATATTTATAAAATGATAAAATCTAAATTCACAAATAAAACTATAAACGTTACAAAATACTATGTATTCCAACTATTCTATAACACTTTTATGGAAGTTTTCATCATATAATCTATATTCATTTTTACACACTCTCTCTATTACAGCAATAAACTGCTTTTAATGTAAATGCACAAATCATGTAGAAATATGTAACAATTTATTTTCATTTTACTGCGAAGTTACTTTTAATTTACTGCATATTAAGCAGCACATTTAAACCCGATGGTAAATATGCCACTTGACGAGACTTAGATAAATTGTGTGCGATGTCTTCTGCAGCTTCGATTTTTCTGAGCTCAACTAAACCGTCTCCTGCCTCGGCTAAAGATTTCGCTAATAAACTAGCGGCTTGGGCATCTCCCTCGGCACTAATAACTGCTGCCTTCTTTTGCTGTTCGGCCTTTTCTACCAAGAAACGAGCCTTTTCTGCCTCCTGTTGAGCTACTTGTTTCAATTCAACTGCCTGGGTAAATTCTTTACCAAACGTTAAATGTGTCTAAAAAAGTTATAAGAAAAATAATGATTTTTTACATATAAATTATAAAACTGTATCTCATCTTCCTTGTTATATCATATTAATTGTTATAACATCAAATTAATTTAACTGTACTTACAATAGAAATATCATCCAAAATAAATCCAAACTGTCCAGCTCTTTCTATTAAATTTTCACTGACTTTTTGGGACACAATTTCTCTTTGTGTAATTAATTCACTAGCATCAAACTGTGCAACAACAGCTTTCAAAACTTCATTGGTAATAGAAGGTAATACTCTTTCATCATAATCAACACCAAGTATTGTGTATATCTTAGGCAATGAATCTGGTACAGGCCTAAAGAGAATACGAAGAGTAATATTTACATTTTGCAAGTCCTTGCTTCCAGTAATGACAGGAATATTTCTCGGGCGTGATCGAATATCAAAAATAATTGGTTTTTGCACCCAAGGAATAAAGAAGTGTGTTCCTTCTCCCATCACAGCATTCTTAATGCCAGTAAATCTGTCAAATATGACTGCTCTGTGACCACCATCAACTAAAACAAAATTTTTCAATTTTAATTTACAAAAAACAATGTAGCTAATTATTGTTATTTAAAAGATACTATACCATTATACAGTGCAGAATTAACGACACCACCTGCCAGTGCCATACCTAGACCAATCTGGCCTAATCTGTTGAAAAATTGTGCTGCCATTTTTGCAAATTGTTACCTGCAAAACAATTAAATACTATTATATAATACAGGATGACGAAATCTAATGTATTGTTGTAGCTCGTTCTTAATATCTATGGTACCACTCTAACCTAAAAGTTTTTGGTAGATAAATTTAGAACGTGCTTAATTCTGCGAGAAAAGAAAAAAACAAAACAACAAAAAATATATCATCGATTTTTAAGGCATAATTCTACTTCGTAATTATGCATTAGCTCATATTTATTAAATAAAACGGTAATGAAGTGAATTTTAACCGGTTAAATTAAACCTTGCTTTTCGCCGATCTGATATTAATATTCAATCTTTTTATACCACTACAACATTTAATTGAGTCATAATTATTAGTAATCGCAAGTACTAAATAAAACAATTGACACTTACGTAATAAACCGTGTATTTAGGATAGGAAAATTCGATTTTCTTCTCGCGTGGAGTTGATAAAAGGAAAATGGAGGTCTAAAGTGATCTAAAGGTTTTAGCACAATGTTAGGCGCGACGACACGACGTGCAAAACACCGCCAGCTGGATTAGACCATAACCAATCAGATAACATAGATTTTGGTCCACTTTTGTCTCGATTGATAAGAAGATCCGCTACGAGCCGCCACCGTCTAATAGCTCTGTGAGGGTTGAAGATGGCCACTAGGCACCATTTGTAAGCGCTTCATATAAGCATACAACATTTTAAAGTATAGAATTTTGTTCTTTACTGTGTTATATTGTTATTAATAAGACATTTAAACTGTAATTAAATAATTTTATTAATTATTTAATAAAAATAGCTAAGTTAAGACATTACGAATTACCTCTATTGCAAGAATAAAAGAAACAAATTTTCTCACACAATTTTAATATTGTTGCTCGTTGTACAATCAACGCCTGGAGATTTAATGACTATTTTTAATCCTTGCCTCGTCAGAAAAATTCTGTTTGAATTTAATTTCCCACATTTTCTAGTTCTGCGAGAAATGTTCTACACTTATTCTTAAGTATTTTAACAGCTTCCATAAACAGTGTGGTCGGCGGTAATGTTCCTATAGATTCTATCGTAACTAAAAATAAAAATACAAATAAATTTGTGGTTTTCCAACTATCGTAAAGAATATCCGCATGTAATGCAACGTTTAAAATTTAATGCTGACTTTAATTTTAATTAATTCTACGTTTTTTTAAAACAATTCCTATAAATTATTCATACTCACAAATAAAATGATCTTTTACTCGGCTAAGTTCCACACAATTCTTTAGTTGATCATAGCGATAGACGTTTCTGGCACAGCTGTCGTAGCGAGCATTTGAAACGCGTGCTTCGCGATACTTCTGACCCGATTTTGTTTCTTTTTCCACCACTTCTATCACACCGGGACTGAAACAGCTTTGCAGGAGATCCGCATCTTCATCCTTAACAGACTTGGTTAAGCGAATAATCGGCAAAAGACGATATGATGCAGTGGCTAAAATTTTTTTTCTTTTTGTAGTATTGATTTAAGATAACAAATAAGCCAGAAATTTAGAAAACACAATACATACCTACAGGAGAAAATTTGGCGTGATCTTTGCCAATGCCTTTAATTGCATGCATAAACACGTGGATCTCGTGACCAGGGCGCATTTTACATATTAATATGTCGTTTTCTAAGACGCTAAATTGTTCTGATCCACGCGGAAACATATCGGCTTGTCTGCCTATTGGCACCCATTTAATATCCTTACTATAAACTGTAAAAAGAGTACTCCATGTTATTTTATTTATCACTTAATATTGTAATTAAAACCTAGCATAATATAAATCTATATAAAAAAAAAACGCAATTATATTTAAAATACTGGGTAATTTTAAACAGTTGTTGTAATTCACTAATCATAAAAAACATAAAAAACAAAACTTGATAAAATACCTTTGCTATTTCTATACATATCTTCTGGAAGATGAGAATATTTTGATGCTTGTGGATTCACACTACATGTGACTTTTAACTCATATCTTAAAGTATCTTGATCACTAACTTCATCATCAGTTTTTCCAATGCTCTGAGGAAGTTCAAATAACCTAGGATCTGCACGAAGAGGTATCAGACCCAATCTAAATGATAAAGTATGTATTAATTCATTACTTACCATAAATATTCATAAATATGTAAAATAATATTATCTAATATTTATTTCTCTCACCTGTGTGCAAGTACTTCATCTTGAAGCAAGCTAGTATTGTTTACAATGTATACCTGTTCAATGGCTATGCTTGGCACTTCACTTAAAAGTATCCTACGAAATGCATTAGGTATTGATGTATGGCATCCAATTAAATCAAACTCTATTTCTCTGTCTTGTTCGCGTACTATGTTTACCTTGAAATTCTACAATAAGAAATTACTTCACACAATAAGAAATTTTACTTTACATATTGATACACATATTAATATACAAAGTTCTTTTCACAATGTACCTTTAAAAACTTCTCCAATGCTGTTGACTTGTCCGATGTGTTATGTACATACTCCTCAAACTGTTATAACAAATTTCTGTTATAAATTTAAAAAAATTAAATGTAAATGATTCACAACAAACTTACGTTCTCATACTCCTTCATAATCCATCCGGGTTCTCGGTTCTTCTCCATTGCTTGGTGCTTCAATACTTGTACTTTATAATGTTCTTACCATGTGCCCGCACGTGCCGACTCCGAACGTCTTTTTATTACTATGCTGAATTACCGCTTTTTCGTTTCCAGACCGCTCTTTAAACCGAGTTCACAATAAACTTCCGACACTGAACTATAATTGGTCAATTTCTAAAGACGTAATTTAAATTTCATATCAAACATTAACCTAACCTAAACTTTAATTTTGTTTTTAATTAATTAATTTCGAAATATTTATACTCATTTATCAATTTGTAACATGCAGTTTGACATGGAATTATTGGCTTGTTCTTTATGTATTTTACGTGTCGATAAAAAAAAAGGATAAAGTACAGAAAGAGCAAATAAAACTGACAGGACTATGACTGTTTCACTGGCGTGCACGCCTTCGGAATGTAAATAATATGGTGACGTGTTTCGCGTAATTGTGTGGAATCTCTCTACTATGGTCGATCTGGATAAATATAGAGAAAGTGTTCGACAGATCAGACAATATGCGGCCGCTCATAATGTCTCGGAAATGCAAACGTCGGAAATATTCCAAATTTGCTTCCAACAATTGGAGACCAAGTATTCGAAAAAATCAAATAAATCGTTGAAGCGTCTGCGGGTTACTTTGCCGTTCGTCCTTATCTTTATCATATTGTTGTATTTGAACCAGAGCTGGTTAAATATTTTATTTATAAGAATTTCACAAAATTCTATTTATCCCGCTTTATATGCATTACGCAAAATAGCTGTACCAATCATCAGCTTATACCCATCATTATCTGGTTTGTAGTTTATAATCAATTAATATGTTTAACATTTAATTATAATATAAGAATAATACTATAGCTTATATAGAGAGTACTTTAATGCAATGTGCTTGATAATTTATTTATTGTTTTAGAGTTTTATGACGAATGGTGCCTGATAGAAAACCCCTACTTTTATATCAATGATATGGACTGCTGGCCTTGTACTGTGGCTCATTCAGTATTAGACTTAACTGGTCACAATATCAGCAGATCCTTCAATATCGGTATTCCATACACTATAATGGAGAACAACACAAACGTTAAGATGAAAGATTTAGTCAATTTATATTGGAATAATCAAGATATCTTTGATGAAGATGCTAAAAGAATCTCTTCTAACAATGAAACTTTCAAGTTAGTTCTACATAATATACAGAAATAAAATCGTAAAATTTATCAGATTAAATTATGCATATTTTACATTTATATAGAAAAATCCATGATGCAATGGACAAAAGATTAGATTTATTTCATACAACTTCTCTTACTACTCACATATCTTGGAGAATAAATCGTATGAAACCCAGTAGAATACTTCGAAAGCTATTTCCAAAGCCTGTGGAAACTCCAAATTGGTGGAGCCAAAGCACAGAAAAATATATTTTTATCGACGAATCAAGATCACCCCCTTATTTATTGGTATGTGAAACAAGTTCTTATTGTTATATCTCACATATGTTTAAATTTATAAATTTTTAGCCTAATCCTGAATGTAGCAACATTATGATACGTTGCACAGCTGGTGCAAGACTTATAAAATTGATACCGAGCTCCGAGTGTACTCAACACTGTAGATCTTTGACTATTTTATTATCTGCTGGATATACTCGTAAGTATCATACACTTCCCAGATAATTTATATTCTTTTTTTTATTTATACTTTTATATTTTTTTTTATATATTTATATTATATATTATACATTTTATTTTTTTCTTGTATGTTTTTAAGTATGGTACAATTGGTGGTATTGGAAACCTGTGAGTCTACCAGTGTACAATGCTACTGATATTTCTATTGGTTATTTAATTTCGTTTTGTTGAAATTGGCAATAAAACGTAATATTGTGGATACAAAAACGATGTAGCTGATAAAATTAGAGTTAGTAAAATTTGTATGTTTATCTATTTTTATAAAGATTTTTTATATGTAAATTTCACATAAAGTATTGTTTTTAGTACAACAGCATGAAATAAAAAATAAAATTTAATAGCTTACAAACATAAAATTTCCTGAGATCCTTTCGTAATATTGTCTAAACTAGGCACATAAAAAGCATATTTGTGACACCCATAATGCAAGAAATTTGTTTTTATCTCCATTATAAATTTTTATTTTTTAATAATTCCACATAACTTGTAAATAATTTAAGACTTGCAGAAATAAATCATAAACAATAAAGATATGCGGAATATATACTCACGGGAATACGTCGTATTATATTCTGTATGAATAATCTATGCAATCAAATGCAAATAATTGGTGCGAGAAAGCAGACCTTAATTCCAACATTTTCTTAAGAGATTACCGATAGAACGTTTTCACAAACACTCTTGAAAAATTTTCCTCGTGTAATATTGGAATGCCACTTTGAGGATATCGTTAATGAAGTGTTCTAGCGTTCACTCAAACTTTTTCTTGAGTTTTTGCTTGTACAACACAGGCAATAAAGAAAATAACGCAAATATACAGAGTATAATTATACTATTCCACGACCACGCGTCACTCGACGACGTAAGCTTGTGCAACGTTTGACCTGCTTGTATGGCAACAAAAGAAGGTGGCGCAACCCCGAAAAAAGTGCCGATCGTGAACGGCATCATCGGCACACCGATCACTGGACTGGCCAGATTGATGAACCAGTTCGGTAATAACGGTGTCATGCGCAGGAACAACATATAGTTTAGCAGATTATCGCGATGTTTGGTCACCGTAATAGTCCATTCATTCGCCTTTTCTGGAAAGTACCGGTACAGCAATCGTCTTCCCAGGAGAGAGGACAACAGGTAGCACAGGGTAGCGCCAATCGCGCTGCATGTGCACACAAGTAGCAGTGCGATTGGAAAACGGAATAAAAATCCAGATAGGATTGAGAGAAAAATAGAGCCGGGAATGGCAAACGTTTGCAAGCTATTGAGATGTGATGTAAGGAATATATCGTGCGCTAAAGTGTAACAAATAAAAATACATAATTAGAATATTTAAGGATACAAAATATAAGTGATAAACAGTCCAGCCAATACTTGGAAATAATATAAATCTTTATATCTTTCTAATAGTTTTCCTAGGTTCTTAGCATCCTCTATATGGAGTGGCAGTTTCATATGTTTCTTTTCATCTCTGTGAAATAAAATACAGATTATCTTTCTGTGGAGAGAAAACAAAAGAAGGGAGCAGATATCGAATAAATGGCGTTACTTACTCTTCTAATTCAGGAAAACTCATATATACATAAAATAATGCACTTAATGAAGCTACAAAGATGAGTCCAACAGTTACCACTGCTTTTCTCGTAGAACCACTAACCTTGTCATTACCTGCCTCAGACAATCCTGCAAAATACATAAGAAATATATTTTATTTTATATTAAATATATGTATTTAATACAACATCGAAATATATTTAATAAAAATATTAATTTTCTAGCTTGTTGCAAATTTGATGAAAGTAAAAAGAACTCTCGAGAGAAAAAGAATGTGTGTCACGCATGTTAAAAAATATATAAAAATTATGACAAGTATTATAAAAACGCCACTTGGACTGCTCGCCAAATTCACTGAATTATTATTTATTATCGAGCTACTTACGTGATTTTACACGTGTCACTTCGCGAGTACGTCGTGCCATTTCTGACGTGTGTATACGATAGCAGACCAACACATAAACTGTGTCACTTCCCGACTCGCTTCCGGCACAACAATCGCGTGATCATACCTCACCTGATCTCACGTCATCCTGCGAGCTCATCGTTCGCCTTTCTCCGATTATCGGTTCCGTGTACTTGATCAAGATACTCTTCCCAATCGCCTCAACGCATGATGCATGAGGTCAAAGGGCGAGTGGAGTGATTAGCAGCGATCAATGATACTCCCGTCAAAACAGTTGCACGCTGCACGATAGATAATATGCATGTGTTTTGTGCACCTCGTTTTGCACGTATCCCCACTCTTTGTCACGTGACCAATTTTAGTTAGCTTATTTCTCGTTCTTAAATCCAAGCGGCATCATGGTAGTAAAATGGCGTCAGATGGCGTTCTATGCGCACAGGTATATCGATTGTGTGTGTGGGGTGTGGGGCAGTGTGGGGTGGCCGGCATGGGTGAAGGCCGTTGGACGCAGCGCGAATAGCGCGATTCCTGTAACGGTTACTCGCGGAGGCCCGAGGCTGTCTGGATAGACTGAACGATGAGCACAATCAGGAGATGATGCCGGGCACGTCTCGCAAGCTGGAAACTTCTAACGGTAGTAAGAAATCATTTGTTTTCGCGTTCGTCCTCTGTATTCTCACGTCTATGGCTAGGGCGAAGGGGAAGGGTAAAGGGGATCATCGAAATTTGACAACGGGCGGTTTCTCTTCAAACGTGATGCTGGAAATCGTGGGCTGTGACCGTCGTAGATCGCGACGTCTAATTATTGACCGCGAACATTCGACGACTGTCTGTACCCGTTCATATTGCACGTCATTGTTGTTGCGAGTCAACTTTCGCAAACCCGTTATTGCATTACAATGATTACATCGAGAACCGGCGTCTGTATTCGATCCATTAAGTCGCCTGGATTATACGCATTCCGTCTTTGGTTTAACTTAATTATTTTAAGAAACAATGCGTGAGCGTAGCATTGTATATTAACATCTGTATATAATATGTACATGTATATATAATTTTTTATTTTATTGTACAAATAAGATAGTTTATAATCTGAAATGGCAATTGAATTAATATTGATATGTATAATTAATAATTTTTTAGTTTTAAGCTATGCAATATTATGTTTCTTGTTTAGATCCTGAGTGGAACACTTTAATGGAGGTCTACCATGAACCGATTGAAAAAAACTATCAGTTGCTTGAAGAGATTGGCAAGTAAGCAATAAAATTATTTTTAATTAGTTTTTTTTTAAGTAACTTTTCTTTAGCACTTAATATTTTTTTTTTAATTTTGTAAAATATAGGGGTCAATTTGCTATTGTACGAAAATGCCAAGAAATAAAAACCAGGGGATTATATGCTGCAAAAATTATGAGAAAGAGGCGAGTTGCCAGAGGTGTAGCTGCTGCTGACATTGGTAGGTTTTTTTGTAATATACATATTGCAGAAACTTTTATTTTTTAAATACTATAACAGCAAAATTCTTTCAGCACGAGAAGCTGGTCTTTTGGCTCGATTAAAACATCCTAACATTGTTTCTTTATACAAAGTAATAGACACAGGAACAACAGTGGTATTACTCCTGGAATTAATTACAGGAGGTGAATTATTTCATTGGACCCCATCAGGTGAAGCAGAAGCTGCTCATGTGGTATGTAAATATATTATGATTAATAACTATGTTTAATAAATATTCAGAGAATAATTTCTATTTATGTTTTTTTTAAGGTACGCCAAGTTTTAATGGCACTCAGTCATTTACATTCCCATCAAGTTGCTCATCTGGATATTAAACCTGAGAATATTCTACTGTCATCACCACCACCAATGCCTAGCATTAAATTGATAGGTAATACTTATAACGCTTTGCATAATCATAAATATAATTTATTAGTATTAATGTCAATATTATTATTGTTCTGTAGATTTAGGTCTATCTCATCGACTGGTACCTGGTTCAGAACACAGAGCATTATTTGGCACGCCTGAGTTTGTGGCACCGGAAATCGTAAATTACGAACCACTGAGCTTGGGAACTGATCTTTGGGCTGTTGGTGTATTGACATATATCCTTTTGAGCGGAGCTTCGCCATTTTTAGGCGAAGATAAGCAAGAGACATATGCAAATGTTGCTGCTTGCCAATACCAATTTGACAATGAATATTTCAATAATGTGTCCGAAATTGCCAAAGACTTCATACGATCCTTGTTGATCAAGGATCCAAAGTAAGTTGCAGGGAATTTATCAATTTATAAACTCATTGTTCATAAATAATTCGAGGAAAAATTTTCTTTTTATTTTAGGGAAAGAGGAAGTGCTGAATCGTGCCTTAAACATCCCTGGATTTTCACGGTGTGTTCGTGATTAACAACAATTACACATTACCAATAACATTGCGATTTATTATATTATATACATTTTTTTTAATGTATCATGTAATTAATTGGATACGTTTTTTTAGACTAACTTTTGTTTAATTTGTTGTACAGTTATAATGCATATATTACATATATACAAATTATTTTTGTACAATACATTACTAGGTTAAAAGTAATATGCAAATTTTTTTTATTAAATATATATACCTTAATTATTGAAAAACATTTTTTTTTAGTGTTATGCATGCAATTTTACAAAATAAAAGCAATAATACAAAATAATTTAATAATTTTGAAAAGAAATTGTATTGATAGTCATCATATTGATAAAAATTTAATTCTATGCACAGGAATCTGAAACTCCTCAAGGTCTTAGTGGAGCAATGATCAGTGCTGTAAAGCGAGGCTGTGTTGAAGCTGTCTCTCAGTTACTATTACAGGGTGCTCCATTAAATGTAAAAGACTCTGTAAGACACCTTTTATTAAATTTATTAATGTATATTGAATAATCTCGATAAAATAGTTTCATGATTTTTTTTTTTTTTCAGAAAGAAGACACTCTTTTGCACATTGCTTGTGAGCTTGGCGATGAGGGAATGACAATTTTGTTAATAGAGAGTGGAATTGATCTAGACATACCAAACAAACAGGGTTTTACGGCGTTACATGTAGCTGCTCGACATGGGCATATTAATCTGGTCAGACATTTGTGCCTTGCTGGTTGTGACGTCGATAAAATGAATCGAGGAATTCGGGCCGATGTCACAGCGATTAAGTATGGGCATCCGAATATAGCAAGTTTATTAGATAAATTGAGAAATGTAAGTTTTTATATTCCGTAGTGCACACATTTTTCACATTTGGAAAAAATTATGCTGAAATCGAAATTGGTTGAAATTGTTTTCAGTTGAATCAGCGTGAAAATTACATTCGTCAGCTGCAGCCTACACACAGACCGATAGATCGATTACACATAAGACTACTCGGACATTGTGCATCTGGAAAAACGTTATTAATAAACTCTTTAAAATCGGGAATATTTTGTTTCGGTTTTTTCCGAAGATCGAAAAGTCAGAATCGTAGCGGAAAGGTAAGCGCATGTGATACAAATATATGGTATTTTTTGATTAATAAAAAATTTAAGGCATGATTAATGAATAAATAAAATATTTATTGGCATGTAGAGAGAACCAAGTATCGAACTTGATGTGACTAGCAAACACGGTTCTCTTAGTTTTGAGTATAGCGATAGCGAGTATGAAGGTACTCAAGGAGTGGAGTGGAGTCGCGGTAATGTAGGTAAGCGAATTGTATTTAATTATTACTTAATTTAATGTGGATGTATAGTTTTGAGAATATAATATAGATTAAATACTTTGTAATATATATATTTAAATGTTTTATATGATAAATTGTTTCAAATAATTTTTATATGGATATATTTAATTGGTCAGGTGGCGAATGCGTTTTTTGGGAGTTATGTGGACGTGAAGAGTTTTTGGCATCTTATCACTACGTACTTACATTCCAGCAACCAGCAGTGCATCTTATTACAGTCAGTTTGAGAGAACCGCTGACTGTTCAACTTCAGCAAATAAAGTTTTGGCTGCAATTTATTTTGGATCGTATTAATCCGAGCAACTTTGGTAAGGCACTGTTTAAATTTCTAATATTCTGTTATTAATTAATTTTTGTGGAGGATTAGATTTAATTTTTTTCTTTTTTTTTTATTAAAGGGTTTGGTGGCAAGTGTAACGATGTAAAAATAATCTTAGTTGGCACTTACGCACCAGAACCTTTAGCCCCGAATTCTAACGGCAGCAATCTACTTGCACCACTCTTGCCATTTCTAAAAGACTTTACATCAATTTTGGGAGAGGATCCTCAAATGGTAGCACTGGATGCAACTAATCCTTCTAGTCCTGGACTGAAAGTTCTCAGATCTTATTTACATAATGCGAGGATGGAATTTCTCGAGGTAAAATAATTATATTTTTTGTAAAAATTATAAATTTATCACATTTCATCTATAACATTAGAAGAGATATTACCTTCTCATCACTCATTTATCAATTCAGAAATAAAAATTGGTGATTAATTTCGAATTTAACAAATCTTTTTTTGATGAAAATTTATAATCTCTTCTGATTTTACATCTTTAGAATTAAAAATATTATACATATATTTTTAATCCATTTCAAAATATATATCAGTAATGCATGATATCAGTATGCTTGATACTAAATATGTGCGAGCAGAACCGTTGGATTTTGCAGCCTGTTGACATAAGCAATTGTGACTAACGCAACTTTATGTAAATAATCATATTTTCGCAAGAAATTGTATTAATTTGTATAGCATGTAATAAATGTGCTCATTAACCCTTTGTGAAACGGTTCTGGTCAGTAATGGACTACTTCATTACGCTGTTGTTTGTATAATTCATTCATCAATTTCAAAATTTGTGTTAAGATATTGTCGAATCAGGCATTGATTCTCAACGAAGACAATTTCTATAATTATTTGTATAATTTTCTTAACATCCATGATGCATGGTTGATTTAATATACTAGAAGAAATCATGCGCGCGTTACGCGCGTGCTATTTTTCAAGAGATCTCAATTCACGCGCGTCATTACATTCGGACATTAGTTAATTATAATAATTTTTTTATGATAATTATAATTGTATGAATTACGGCCGACGACGCGCACTATTAAAAAAACAAAATAAAAAAATAATAATAAAAAAGAAAAAAAATAGTCCGATATCATGTCATACATTTATACATATATATATATATATATAAATATCACATTGAATTGAATTTATTAAGAACATATGTTTTAGTTGCTGGTTATTTGGCCATTAATGTTTATTAACAAGCCTTAATGCATGCAATGCATGATGTAGGATGGACCGGAAGTTGCAGAAAGTATTCTCCGGCGTGACGCGCCGCGTGCTGCGGCTTTGTACGTGCCCCTGGCGAATCTTGATAAACAGGTCGAAATACTTCTATCAATTTCTTTAAATAATTCTGAATGATGTGTATAAACTGAAACTGTACTTTGGTTTAATATATATAGTTGCACTAATGCTTTCTCCCATGTATACATACATGCACTATATTATCTATCTTAAAGAAAATAAAAGAGATTTTTTCTCTTGTATATATTTTCTGCATCAATGTGATATCAAGATAAAAGCGGAATTTTATTACTATGGATTTTAATCTCATATTATAGAGCGCCTTAGTGTGGACTGGTCTCGCCGAAGCATGGAGGTCACACATGCAGTCGTTAGAAGTGCCTCCATTAATGCTTACTCAGGAAGAATTTCTTACTGAAGTTCGAAAAATTAATCCTTTAGTTTGTTTGGAACACTGCAAACATCTTGGATTACAGTTACAGGTTTGTAGTTTATTAATTTTAATTTAATCTGTAAGATAATTTTTTCTTTAATATCTATTAATTTACAGAATTTAGGAGAATGTATTCTTCTACCTGGAAATCTAATAGTACTTAGCCCCGAATGGTTTTGGCAGGATGTGCTGAATTGGCAATTGAGTCCTGATCAAAGAGGACGATTAGGCGGTCGAACCACCGGTGTTTACACCTTAGAAGATTTTCAAGCGCGATGCCCATGTCCTGCTGCTCAAGCTTTACAAGCTTTACAAGCAGTCAATTTATGCGTTCCAGTATGTTTCAAGAAATTTGATCGATCAATCAATTGATTATTACTTGATTATTATTTTATTTTATTTTATTTTTTTTTTTTTTTAGTGTGAAGTGGACGATGATGAAGTGGAGTACGAGATACCATGTTTAAATCTTGTAGAGCGCCTTCCAGGTTTATGGGAACCATGGAAATCATGTTCCAATGGATTACCGCACGCTGGTTTACGACTTTGTCCAGAAGAAGCGCCTTTATATCATTTAACTGCTATATTCATGCATTTACAGGTAATCTATGTTTATAATAAAAATATACTGAAAGTAATAGAACATTAAGTATACTAAAATATGTAAATTTTAGGCGCAGTTGAGAAAAATTACTCAAACATGGGATCCATTAAATTCAGATTTATATCAGTGGTGGCGAGGATCAAAGCTATGTTTGGGACCTTGTGAGAGTATAATTACTTTTGAAGAAGAGGACCACAGTTGCGTAGAAATTCAAGTTCGCGGTCCCCGTGGTTCAAGCACGCAGTGTTTTGGTCTTCTCAGTGTGATTTTAGACGCGATGGACATGACCATTGAATTAGTCGCACCTGGAATGTTACTTGAGAGACATTGGTTAAGTCCTAGCCAGCTTCGAGAATACGATGAAGTAAAATCAAGACATATATTTATATGTTATTAAATAAAAGAAAAATGTTTTTAATTTGATTGATACATTTGCAGGTGGTTCACTCCTGGGCGCCAGCCACAATTATATCGGCTTTAATTGACAAAGGCCTTGAAGAGGCAACCCTTAAAAATCCTCTAAATGATCGACAAGAAACCGTATGGGAGATAGTAAGTTGCGGGCTATCATTGATGGAGAATTGTGTACCCGGGCCAAAACAATCTGTAAAATACATAAAGCCCGCTGTGCAGCGGCGATTAGCACAGATGCTGGATCCACCAGATCATCACGGAAAAGATTGGTGTTTACTTGCTGTAAGACTCGGTTTAGGAGATCGCGTGGCCCAATTGGATAGTACAGTGGACAGTCCAACAATGAGGTAAGAAATTTTTTAAACATTTCCGTTTGCGTCGTAGTGTAAAATTCTAAAACTCCATATTTTATTTACAGACTTTTGAACTGCGTGGGTACGGAATGTACTGTCGGCTCTTTGGTGCAACAATTACGAGCGCTTGATCGCGAAGACGCCGTACATCTGTTGCTTACGTATACACCAACTTACGTGTTATTGATGTCCATAGACTCAGAAACAGGGTCTAATCTTTCTAGATGACGATGTTGCTCTCATCAATGGCGTATTAGCACCTTCTAGGTGTTTTTTTTTTTTTTTTTTTATGTCAAACTGCACGTTTGATGGATAGTATTGTCTTTCTATTTCCGCCCAATATACATTGTATAACAATAATTCATTATATACATTATACATCTATGTCCTGATATCTAACTTAACTTTAACGATCGATCGCATTGAGTTTCGAGCTGATTTATACAAGAAGGATTTGTGTCGATTTTATATATCATGATATATATGTAATTTTTTTTTTTAATTTTTTTTTATTTCGTACTTATTAGCTGATAAAATTATTATTAATTCGCATTATTACATCGATTTTTGATATGGTTACCATAAATAGAAATCAGTTTCTTTTCGTACCTTTTAATACTTATTATTATTATGGAAAAATTTTCATTAAATACTTATTTTATTTCTCATAGTGCTATGGTTAAAATTAAATTAATAAGCGTTATATTATGCTGTTTGCATTTTTCTTGTTATATGAAGTTGTTAATTCCAAGGAAGTGACGCATTTACATATTATATGATCGTATTTGATATTAATATTTTGAGCGCTTTTCTTGGTACGCCAATCTAAACTTGATATATACATATACATATGTATTACATCTTGCCAAAAATCTATGTCAATATGCACCGCTTTTTCAATACTTCAGAATATTTACCATGCATATATAGTATATGCGCAAAACGAATCAACAATTTGCACTACTACTTTTGAATACATAATTTGTATACATATGATAATTGAATGCATATTTCTACTGAACTATATGCATTATCTTTACTGCGTGCCATATATGAAACAAATTATAAAAATGTATATGATACTCGGAAAAAAAGAGAGTAGCACTCAAATTTTTCTGTAACATGACTGAACTGTGTTACTTTTTATTGTAAGCAACATTTATAATTACAGAAGTCTGCTAATCTATATATCTAAATCGATTAGAAAATTGATCGCCACGTTTAACAATTAAATATATGTTAACAATTATCAATAAAATTGCATCGAAACATCCGTAGATTTTTATTCGTGTATAGCTCTTTTTTTTATTGTTTCTTATCACACGTATCATCTATAATAGCTTAAACGACAAAGTCATATGTTGTAATTATATAATATGAGACTGTTGTAACAATAAACCGGTGAAATTATTAAATATATCTTTCGCTAGATTTAATTGTTCTCGTGAATTATTATACACTATTGTATTACTATTTTATTCTTCTTTAATTAAATCTTTACACTTGCGTTTGATTTGTTAATTTCTAGATTTGTTTTCTAGGCATGACTGTTTTCTATAGTTTTGTGAAATTTTCTTTAACACCTTAATTTTGCATTTCAGATATTAGAGGTTTAATCGGTGTAGCTTTATTGAAAGCTCCCGCGCGTAACACCAATTCATAGTCGAGAGTCGAAAGCTATCAGCGGGAAGATTCGAAGCAACTTCATGCCGGTCGACATTTTAACGACACGTTAATCCAGCTTGTCGGTATGGCTGCAAGATTGGTCTGTTTACCACGGGGAGTTGATTACGTGCTCGGCAGAAAACAGGAACGGGATTCTTTTCGGGGGCCGAGAATAGCATGGGAACGAGCGAATATCGCGTTTCGTAGGCAGCCGCGGCGACGACGGCGGAGGGTAAGTTCTCGGGACAATAGCCAAAGTCCCCAAGCAATTATAGAATTAGATTGGATCGGGGAGTTCGGGAAGGTGGCCGGCACCGTCGCCGAAATCGGTTTCGTTTTATTTTAGCCTAGCTGTCGAAGGCATCCGGTTGTGCATTCTCCCCACGGATCAGCGTCACGATCACAGTGAGTGTCCCCCTTAGTAGGAATTTCTCTGTTCGTTCAGCATCACCGCGCGAATTTTATTAAGCAATTAATAGGGTGATACATATATATCTACCGTTTAATGAGCGGGGTGAAGCCTTGTGGTGAGTAACACCGACGTTCTTGCGATTGCACCACTCGTTCTTCTTCTTTTACTCGCTATATTTAAGGTACAGGTTCTCGCTGTAAATAATTAAATTTTTTTTTTAATCTTTGGAATTAATATTAAAATTATTGTATTTTAATTTTGAGTACTCGTGTTTGCGTTAATTAATTTTAATTTATATTTTATTTAAATACGATTTGTAATTAATATAATGTATATAATAAGCATAATTCTTTTTCTTTTTCAGTTTAATTTTACCAGATAATTGTAATTCAGGATAACAAAGGAAAGGGTGGAAATCGCGCGTCACGATGGAGGCGATCAAGAAGAAAATTGCGGCTTTGAAGCTCGAGATGGATGCCGCAAACGAGAAGGTTGAAGTTAACGAGACGAAAGCGAAACAAGAAAATATAAGGGCAGACAGACTGAACGACGATACTACAGATCTGCAGAAACGATTGACCCAATTGGAACGAGATTATACTGTCGCCAAAGCTAATTTAGAACAATCAACCGCTGATCTAGAACAATGCGAGAAATCTTGGTCCAGAGTGCGTAATAATGATTCTCTCGATTAAATTTTCTAAATCAGATTTTCTACGATAAATAAGTTTTTGTTTTTGTAAACGTATGATAAATATCTAAGAAAAGAACAATTTTTACAAGATAATACGGTCTGTTGAACCTATTTCTTTTTTTTTTTTTTTAATTAACTCTTTTATATGCAGGCTGAACAAGATCGTACTGTATTAACGAAAAGAGTGCAAGAGATTGAAGCGAGTCTTACCAAAAAGGAGGAACTACGTCTTTCCGCCACGCTGAAACTGGCACGTGCCACCGAACTTGCAGACGACGCTCAGAGGTTCATAAATTTATCAGATTTTATATACATGACGTGTTCATAAAATTTTAATTCAACGATTCACATAATGCATACGTAAACTAAATGATAAAATAAGTTATGGAACGAGATTCGATTAAGCAATGCTATCTTTTTTTTTTCTTATATACAGAATGTGTAACGTCTTAGCAGATAGGAGTCGCTTGGACGAAGAGCGCATGGAAAAGCTAATGTCGGAATTAAAAGACGCGAGATTAATTGCCGAAGACGCCGACGCGAAATCCGACGAGATAGCTAGGAAATTGCAGTTCGTAGAAGAGGAATTGGAAGCTGCTGAAGAAAGAGTGAAAACAAGCGAGGCGTATGCATAGTGATTATTATTTGCATTATATGCACATGTAAATGAATATTTTCGTTTTTGTATACGTAAACTTGAAATGTATTTCTGTAGAAAAATCGTGGAGCGCGAGGACGAACTTTTCATCGTACAGAATATCGTGAAATCTCTTGAAGTATCCGAGGAGAAGGTGATGTAATATAATACGTTGCGATTATTCTAAGAGTTACGCGGCAACGTCACTTCTCGATTGCTTTAATTCCAGGCAAATCAACGGGTGCAAGACTTTAAGGTGCAGCTGAAATCCTTGAAGAAGAAACTAAAGGAAGCGGAGAAACGTGCAATCAACGCCGAAAGGACGGTCAAGACGCTATTGAAAGAAGTGGACATGAAGGAAGGTAAGAACTTTTATTAAAAAAGATTGGTCTTCTTTTTCTTCTTTTTCTTTATACTGTAAATAAATTGTTGCTCGTTTCAGACGAACTTAGAGAAGAAAAAGAAAAGTACAAGGCGGTCTGCGACGACATGGACGCGACGTTTGCCGAGATGACAGGATACTAAAATCTCACAGATGGATTCGTTTTAATTATTGCTGTCACTTCTACGTTTCCCTCTGCTTATTCGCTATCTTTTAATATTTATTAGCTTGGCTCGTTGCTTAAATGTCTACTTAAATCATGACATCGATTTGCTTTATCGCATAATATTGCTATGAGCGATATTACAAATAATCTGCTTCGCGCAATAATCCACTGATAGACAAGGCAATGCAACGCTGCTTGTTACTATAACTATTTCGCTTCGTAACACCTTGCCAAAATCGAGCAACTGGTTCACGGTCGCTTGTTTGTTCACTGTATCTCGATAAAAGATTTATAGTTTCATTTATTTCTTCTTCTTTCAGAGACGTTGGAGGGATTTTATGTTGTACGCGCCAATGAGATCATATCGCGCATTCTTTTTACCATTCAGTGTAAAATGTGTATTTTCAATAAACAGTATCATAAATTCTTTAACAAATTTTAATTAAATTTTAAATTACTTTTAAGTTTTATTTGTTATTTGAGGTAATATCAATTTTTTTAACATTAGATATTATTTATAAAATAATAGATAAAATTGGAATTATAAATAAATCCTAACATTTGGCAGATGTTAAAAATATAAAAAATAATTTATGTCATAAAAATATATTGCACGTCATAAAATAATTATTTTCAAACAGTTACAGAGTGCAATAAATGTTCGACAATCAATGTATCTGCGATCGGCACGATAAAGCAGACCGCTGCTCTAAGAAGAGTCCAAGAATTCGTTTGAGCCTAACTAAAGCGACAGTTACTTTTATCCTTTTGCATTACTTCGAAGCTATAAAACATTGTCCCCATCGGTCACTGAGTACAGTAACCCACGGACGTTGCATTTTGATACTTCGCTTGTTTCTGTAGGAATTAAAAATTCTGTTCGACAGAGTGTAAAGCTAAAAATTATCAATATTATTTGTGGCAGAAAAAAACTTTAAAGTGAAAGTGTTTCTCGTGGATTTAATCAAAGAGCGTCCCTGATTGAATACTTGCAACTAAAAATATAAAAATAAATATACAATTAATAAATAAAAATTTATTTGGGACTTAACATAGTTGTTGAAGTAATTTCTTAACGATTTATTAAAAAAAAAACTCTTATTAGCAATTATTAATAAAAGCCTTCTAGTTAATTTTTAAAGGAAATATGAACGCCATTAAGAAACGACTACAGATGCTGAAGCTCGAAAAAGATCTTGCGATGGACAAAGCTGATTCATGCGATCAGCAAGCGAAAGAGGCAAATCGAAAGGAAGAAAAATTGAAGGACGAGGTTCGCGAATTAGCAAAAAAGCTGATACAAATGGAGCATGACTTGGAAGTGAGTAAAGCTCAACTGGTGAAATCAAACAGAGATCTTGAGATAAAGGAGAGACTCTATATCGTGGTTAGTAAATTGAAAGAAATATGTCACATGCATTTGTAACTCAAATTGCTTTTACATCAATTGTAAAATTACAGACACAATCGGAATTGGCAGTACTGAATAGAAAGATGCAGCAGTGCATACAAAACTTGGAAAAGTCAGAAGAAAGACGTTCGTCGGCTCAAGTAAAACTTGCACAAGCCATGGAAACTGCTGAAGATGCAAAACGGTATAGATACAAACAGATTTTATTCCATAAAGTATTTATTTTTTTTAATTATACATAACTGTAATAACAAATGTTTCATATTACCTGTTTAATATTGCAAATTATCATAAAAATTATTCTTACTCAGCATCTGCAAAGTTCTGGAGAACAGGAGCAAACAAGATGAAGAGAGGATGGACCAATTGATGGCACAGTTGAAGGAAGCGAGGCTCATCGCTGAAGATGCCGACACGAAATCGGATGAGATTTCGAGAAAATTGGCGTTCGTCGAAGACGAGCTTGAAGCGGCGGAAGAAAGAGTTAAATCGAGCGAAGCGTACGTTTCTCTAAATATAGACTGCGTTCTTTTCAACCGAGCCTTTGCTCACCTCGCTCTATTTTCAGTTTAAACATTTTACAATGTATTGTATTCTTTAAAACGTTTCACTTTTTACATACAAATATTTATTAAATCGTATGCATGAAGGTTTTTTTTTATTTATTAAAAAAACGTGATTAATGCAGATGAATATTATATTTTAGGAAAATTCTCGAGAGGGAAGATGAGTTATTTATCATCGGCAACATATTCAAATCTTTAGAGGTTTCTGAAGAAAAAGTACATATCTTTTTACAGTAATAAGTTTAATTTTTTTTTATATTTAAGAAATAAGAAATATAAGAACGTTCTGTTTGTTACAGGCTAATCAAAGGGTAGAGGAATTTAAAGCGCAGTTAAAGGAATTAAAAGTAAAACTGAAAGCTGCGGAAAGGCGTGCCATAACTGCCGAGAAAACTGTTAAAATATTCACGAAAGAGTTGGACAAGAGAGAAGGTAATTGTATGCAGATTAAAAATTTTCAGAGCTTGTAAAAATTATTATTAATTAATATCGCCTTATGTTGTAGATTATCTGCTAAAAGAAAAGGAAAAATACAAATACATCTGCGACGATTTGGACTCAACGTTCTCGGAGTTAACGGGATATTAAAACAGATTTTGCAAATTAATCGTTTAATCACATCGTTAATTAAAGAACTCGCATTGCATAAAAGCATAAAGTTTCACGGCTACTGAATGTCTTAATTGTAAGGTTGCCCAGAAAATCGACTCTAATGTTATTTTACACGATATCAATTTATTTAATCGATTCTACGATCGACACAATGCATCGAAATGCCGCACCACAGATTTAATACAGTTTAAATTTAATCGACAATTCGTTTTAATCGTATAATCTCCGATCGCAGAACGGAGAAAGAATTTGCAAGCTTCTTCGTTTCGTGGAGCTTCCGCGACGATTTTTACGCAATCTTACGTAACGATTGGACCGTTCGCGCCACACTCGCACCGCTAAGTTTTTCCCTCCTCTACAATGTCGTAATTAATTGTAGTTACATGACAATAACAATTGTCCATTTGATTTGTTCTCTCGCCCCTTTCCGTTCATTTGTGCAACAATTAAAGTATATTCTCCGAGCTGCACGGATTATCGCGGCTCGCGATAGGAGATGCACCGAGTTGTGTCATTACATTATCCTTCGAGGACCGTGTAATTGTTCACGGTACAATATAAATATCCGATACTTAAAGCATTGCAACGAGATCTGAAAATACTAAACTGCAGTTAGGTAAACGGCAGAAGTTTCGAATCCAAATTAGATTCGTGGAAAACAGTATAAAGGTTGTTGATAAATGTAGTGAAAAAAAGTAGTCCCGAATGGTTTTCATTAGCTTCTTACATGATTACGATAAAGAAGAAAACTGGTCCCTGAAAGGTTGCGGCGAAATGTTGACAGAACTCGGTCGGTCCATGACGCAAGAAAAATGTACAAAAATCGTATCTACGAGAATGTGCGGCAACCGCCGCGCACCAAGAGCAAGACGGCGAATCGCACTTCGACCCTTTCGAAGATTGCTCTATCGAATTTAATCGAACACTACGAGTTTGATTGACGTGCTTCCCATATATACATTAACTTTACGCGTCGTACGTGCTTGTATGCAACGCGTCTTGATGCCCGTGTACTGAAACATATTGCATTCTACATACGTATTACCTACAACCTCGTCTTCGTAGTGTCGCGCACAATTTTCCTTAACTTACCGGCATTATCTCGTAATAAACCCGAAATTCTAAATGTGCCTTAACATTATGGCGTGACTAGAATCTTTTTTTTTTTTTTATCCCTTTCTAGACTTCTCTTTTTCAGTAAAGTTAGATTTGCGGTTTTCAAGCTGTACGGTGTACCGCCGAACACCATTTCTGAACGCCAGTGTACACCACGCTAGAGTCACGTATGTACATATATGCCTTTTAGTGCACAATTAATTCGGAGGAGCTTTCCTCGCGGTGAAATAAACTAAGAAGTAGAAGTATCATCACAAATATTTGAATATAAAATCGTCGTTTATACGTAACTATCCAAAGTGACGTTTCTTAACAAGAATATAAGGGCCAAACGGTGGTTTACGTTAAAAACGTCACGTAATTTTGATAAAAATTACAAAAAGATGTTTGTTTTTCTCTCGTTTCCGGAGTGATCTCAATTGGATTTGCGATTATAAGTAGTCTGGCGGAATGGCAGTGTCGTGGAAATATTGGAAGCTCGCGGCGCAGCAGGATGCACGCGTAATTAATTAATTCTAATGGCGATTTCGTAGTACTTTCGAGTTCAGTCTGAAAAGGAGTTTCGCTGGTACGATTTATTGTATAATAGTAAAATTGGTCGTGTCAGATCACGAAGTCTCAAAGGTGCACGACATTAGAAGAGAGATTTCAATAACGAGAGAGCTTGTTCGCCGCTCTCCTCTAAACGCCCAGATCGACATTTTTTTTTTTTTACATTGCAGGAAATGAGACTTGCTACGGATTAGCTTCGTGCTCGATTCCTCCGATCGTAACGCGCTCCGCGTATAGGAAAACGTTCTACATAGAAGTCTTAGGTTTAATAACGGACTTAAAGTAATCAACGGTACTATATATTCGTACGTATATAAACTTTACAATGCAACAGAGCCCAACCGTCAACGATCCGCTTTTTGAAGACTTGGAAATCCGGCCTCTTCTCGTTTCCATTTTCATTTCGATTTTTAATAACATGCGCGCACCAAATACAAACGTGCATGACTTAGAATGGCGAAAGCTTCGATTGCCACATATTAATCTGTGGAATAATAATGGCCAAATAATTAGTATTTTCCGATAAAATTTTAGGTAACGTTAAAAGTTAGATACCTATTTATTTTACAGTACGTCTGTGTGTATATTAAAATAGAAATTATTGAGAACATTATACGAGAAGAAAAGTCGTATAAAATTAATACATATCTAAATAAAACAGATGTCTTTTGCGATGGAAGCAGAAGCAGTCTGCCATCTCTTTTGTTCATGATACGCAATAGTACTCTTTCGTGCTCTGTTCGTACGATTAAGTCTTTGGTCTCGAATGGATCGCCCGCCGGCGAAACACAATTCGCAGCGGTCTGAGCAAATTGTCGTTTTGGCACGCATTCGCACACGCGATTCGACGATCATCCACGCACTCAGATTCGACTCACTCACGCAATTCACGCACTTCACGCACGTGTATTATCTCGCGTCGTGTCGTAGACAAGGAAGTGGAGAAACATGTACTTATAGATACTTTCGACTAGCTTTTTTGGCTCGGTCAACGAAGAAGTACGATTATAGCAGAGCAAACTTTAGCTTCGCGTTCTGTTACATAGATGCGCACAGTCGACTAGATATTGTAAAAAATTAATATCCAGAATGTAAAAGTTATATTATAAATTGCTCTATATAACAATGGCGCAATTAAAAATGTTAAGGCTTCGAGATTTTTCAATGGCAAAAAATCTGATTCATGATTTCTGAGTATGTTCTTCTATACTCGTCCATCTTCGCTAACTCGGTCTCCTCCGTGATCTTATTTATGCGCACCTTTCCCTCGATCGTCGTTAACGAGCAGAACGTAATTTCTATCTATCGTCGACGTAAAATGTGGCCCTACAAATGGCCACGAAAAAACTCTTGACGAGACACGAAGGGAAGAGATCAATTTACCTAATCTTTGGCCCACGGGGTTAAGAGAAAAAGGGAGCTACCGTGGTTGCGACAATCGAGGGACGATTAGACGGCGATAGAGTAATCCGAGGAAGGATTATTCTGAGTGCTTGGCCGTGACCACAGAGAGCTTCGCAGTCCCAGCTTCAGCTTCTTCAGGGAGTCGATATCGCACTCGGCCTCGCTGAGTTCTGGTCGGTCCCCATTCCCCGGTGTAGGCACAACTGCCCCTTGATTGCCGCCGACAAACGCGGTCTCCGCAACAGAGATCGGTGGCAGTAGTGTACGTAGAGAGCTCCTGCTGGGAACATGCCATCTTACGAGATAGCCAAAAAGAGTTACGTTACTAGTGGATATTGCGAATAAGTAATTTACAATAGAGATTAATCAAACTACAATAGATTGCTTAAATAATTGAGCATAATCTGTACTTTGCTATTTCAGCCGTTACCTTGATCGCCCCCTCCGTGGTAGCGACTTCTGTTCGGACATGGGAGAAATGTCCGAAGACGTGCTCGACGTGCCGTGATAAATAAAGTCCGAGACCGCGCGAACTAAAATGACAACTCGTTACAAAACCGATATAAAGAACGTTTTCATAAACTTGAAATCAATACATACTATGTTTTAATTTTCCAGCGTCCAACTGATTCGACGACTCCGTGCGCGAGCTTATTAGTTGGTCCGGGTCAGATTCGCTCTCGTCGCTCTCGACATCGCCCGGGGTTTGTTGCTTTCTCTGTTGTCGTCTTCTCGACGACACGCTCTTCATGCTCTACAAATAATTTGATTCTTGGGTAAAAAAATATAATTTAATATTTTAAAAATAATTTGCATAATAATATTTTAATACTGAATCAGGGAGTTAATAAAATTTTAAAGAAATAAAAAAGGTTTAAGACATGTACCGTCGCCGCTGGTGGAGGGCTCGCACACCCTTCGGTCATGGCGTGCTCGTGATACATGAAACTGTGTAGAAGAGTATTGTTCGGATGAAGACCGGCTGCTGTGGCCTCCGCCGCGCCTCCCAGTCCACCCAATGCGCCCAACCCTGCCAGGCTTCCCCCGCCGCCCTCCGAAAGCTGGAACGTAGCGTACGGCGAAATGTCCTCCGCTGTCTCTGTAACCCATTAAAGGCATTGCCTACCTTTCAAATCGCGTCGGGCTAACTGTCTCAGTCATCCATCTATTTCGATTTTACATTCATAAACGAAGACGCGCGCTAAATTATTTTATTAAATGCAAGTTTGTGATTATTTTTCATATTTAAGACTAATTAAAGAACATCAAACAGAGAGGTTTACAATTCATAAATAAATTAATTTCTTAACAAATCGAGTCTGTAATTTAGAAGTATGCAATGTGATAGATATTTTTTTTAACTGTTTCTTTAAGTAGTCTTGTTTTACTGTTGAGCGGCGCTAAAAGTGGCCGACTCGTACCTGCGCAACAGTAATTATAGTACCAAACCTGGTGGTTGTCCATATCGTAACAAAGGTTCACCTGGAATCTTGTCGGGTCCCGCGCCCGTATTTGCTGCTTGTTGTAACGCCACTTTATGTATCGTGGCATAATAACGTTCTCGCTGCGTCTCCGCATTCTGTTGATTTTCCTGAGACTCTTTCATCGGCCGTTGCATGTGTCCTCCCAAATATCCTAGAAAACGGATGCTTCTATTAACTTTTTTATTTTTTCTCAACACATTGCAAGAAATTTTAAGAGATATGTGGTAAAAAATTAAAATAATTATTTAAAAATATAATTAAGATATTTAACAAGATTTTAAAAAAATTTACGGTTCTTCCAGCGAAAGGCGACAATCACCGCAGCAGCGACCAATGCGAGAGTAGCTATTAACAACGGTAGTATCACTTTAATGTCTGCATAAAACGGCATAGTAGACGTCATCCCGCGCTTTGACAGTCCTGGCGGTGGTATTTCTATAAAGTTACAAGAATACAGTAGTTTTTAATATAAACTTTTAGTTTCATTAGATGACGCAAAATCGTTTCGATGTTTCCCAATTAAAGTTATCGCGTCAAACTTCTAAGTTTTAATTACTTCAATTAAAGTTTTATTTAAACTTACCTCCTTCCTTCGTAAGCGTTATAAACGTAAACTCCGCTTGATTGCTGCCGGCTACGTTATGAGCCTCGATCTTAAGCTGGTAGACAGAGCTAGGTGTTAAATTCGTTACAACAAACCGCCGTTGCATTTTGACATTATTTGACACCATGGTCCAGTGAAACTCATTTATCGGCCTGTACTGAATCACAAAGTACTTTATAGGACAACCGTTGTCGGGCCAGACGTGCAATCTTAGCACCAAAGTAGTGGAGTTTGGATTGAGGAAGGCGGCCGGTGGAATTCCGGGGGCTTGGCCCTGAGTTCGAACCGAAAGCACTGGCGATGACGGACTGCTGCCGATTTTATTATGCGACGTTAGATACAATTGATACGTGTTTCCACACAGCAACCCCTGTTTAAGAAATTAAAAAATTTATCTTGTACTCTCTTACATTACATTAATTTATACTTTATCAAAGGCCAACAGAAATTTTCGTGTAACTCTCTTTTTAATTGAATAACTCATTAAAATATATCCAAATTATTTCTTAGACCAATTAATAAATATTCTTTCAATAGTAATTATCATTACAAATTAATCTCATGCAAGTTTACCTTTAGTTCGTGACTAGTAGCGTGGCGAGATAACTGTAACTCATCAAGAGTACCGTGAGTAGTTCGGTAATACAAAGTGTAGCCCGTCAAAGGCGCGCCACCGTTATGCTCGGATTTCCAATGTAATAATACGCTGCTTGACGTAGAACTGGTTACGTATAATACTGGAGCACTGGGTGGAACTGTAATAGTAGATATTAGACTCTAGTGTATTCTAAATTGCATTAATATTCTGCTCAATTAAAGTCCATAATAATTTGATTATCTATTAAAATCCATGTAACAAAATATATTTTAATTATGCTGCATAACACTTTTTATATGTAAAAAAAGCAAGATTCTTGTTTCATTAAAATTAAAATGGCACAAGAATAAAAAATGGAATTAATATCAGTAATTACCTTGCACCGTGAGAGTGTAATGCAGTTTATCGTTGCCTTGGGAATTCTCCACCTGACAGGTATAATTCCCGCTGTCCTGTGATTGCAAATTCGATAGCACGAGTTCCCCAGACGTTAAAATTTGCACATTTCTTGCAGAATCTGTGCGTATCTGTTCTGCGGAGCTTTTGTACCAATCTCTCGTCGGGTCGCCGACTGCGCTGCACGCCAAAGTCGCCGAACCTCGCCATGGACGTACCACATGTCCGCCGAAGGATGTAATCCTGGCTGGAACTCGATTTGTTGGAACCTGCGCCGCCACTCTCGAACTTTGACCCTCACCCATACGAGTACTACCAGTCACCCAAAATTGATATTCAACGTGTTGCTGTAAGTCAGTCGCCTCAAAATACGTACTCGTCGCCGATAGCGTTTTCTTGCCGTGATTGAGTTCTTCCCGCCCGTCAACAACTCTAATTTAATTTAACAGAAATATTATATTATACGAAATACTATCACAAGGTTATTTGGTGTTATAGATATGATGCTAAAGAAAAAAATAGAAAAAAAAACAATAAAATTTAATTTTTAATTTTTATTACCTTGTATAAAGATTGTATTTCGTGATAATTCCATTTGGCTCGAGTGGCGGTAGCCATGAAATAAACAGAGCTTGCGGCGAACTAACTACAACTTTAATATCAGCTGGGCTGCCTGGCACTAAATAAAAAGAAAAATGTTTATTAAAATTTTATTAAAAGATATTATTTTAAGATATTAAAAATATTAAAATTACCATCTTCGTCCGTTTGACAATAAATCGTCGCAGAAGGCACACCGTCCCCAATTCTAGTAAAAGCCAAGACCTGAATAGTATAATTCGTGTAGCGTCTGAGTCCAGTTAAAACTGTTGTCAGAGCGCTCGTTTTACGGACCTATAATCACAGAGTTATTTAAAATTAATTAAATAAAATTTAAAAAACGCGAGATAAGGGATTAATTTAATATTATTAAAATAATTACCTCCATCTCATCCACACCTCGCCACGCATCAGCTAAAATCGGTTCGTAATTTAATTTGTAACCTTGAATAATGCCGTTGCTGTGAGTGTTTGGTGGAGGTTGCCAGGACACTTGTAAAGATTGTGAAGTGAGAGCCACGCATCTTACATCATCCGGTGGCATGCTGGGAACTACAATCATTGTCCATTGTCACGTTAAAAAATCTACATTAGAAATAATACTAAAGAAAAAGAATTAGGTATAAATAAAATTTTATTTAATTATTATATTAAAATAAAGTCTTAAATTTTAATAATCACCATCTTCCAAGGTTTGAGTAAGCAACGGTTCGCACAATGGTCCTGGCCCAACCTGATTGTAAGCTCGAACAACGAGAGTATACCTGGTGTACGGTCTAAGACCTGTAAGTCGAAGCTCCCCGCCGCCTTCTTCTCCATCGCCTGAGACGGAGGTAAAATTGTACGATGGATTGTTCGAGCTAAAATAACAATGAAATAATGATATTCCTCACCTTTCTCTTTTCTATCAATTAATTTATCCATAATTAACAAATAAATTATTTATAAATTCAAAAATTAAATTACAGTATTACCTCGTTTCTTTGTAACCGACATTGAAACCCTGTATATCACCGTGACGAAGCTCTTGTAACGGTGGTGACCAAGTAACGAGGATCTCGGATGAAGAGAGAGGTCTGGCCGCGAGATTCATCGGTGGACCAGCTGGTTTTTGCGGCTCGGTTCTAACGATGAGTTCCGCCGAGGGAACAGACCGGCCCGCCGGACCTTCCGCTATCACACGTATAGTATATCTCGTAGCAGGTTTCAAATCGTCGATCAATGCCGCGTATGGCAAGGGTGGTCCGGTAAATTCTTGTTGCTGCCACATTCCGCCTAGTAATGTCCATTTCAAGATCAGAGGTTTATCTGAATATATTTATCATTATTATAAACTGAGAAATATCAAATTCTTATCAGTGGCAGACAAAATATTAATAAAATATTATAGCTTCAAAAAATTCATTATATTTATCACATATAAAAATATTTATTATATTAAGTCAAATTTATTTATTTTATAATTTATAAGTTTTAACTTCAAAGATCCAAAAATGCATCTACTCTATGTAAAACGATATTTGCCAATTTACCCTCGCCCTCTTTGTACTGGAGAATATACTTGGTGACCTCGCTAGTGTCTTGCGACTTATGCTGCCACTTAACATTAATGCTGCGACTAGCCACCATGGCAGTTTCTAGGGCGCTCGGCGGTTGAGGCGGCTCTAAAACATGCGGAATTCGATATTAATGCACTCGTGCATCGATACATATATATTATGTGTATATATACATTAAGCACGCAAGAGTATCGCATCCGAAATTCAATTATTCCATATTGGGGCAAATTGACCTATAAACCTATATCATACCTTGGACGAGGAGTTGCACCAGCTGCTGATCGCGACCGTAAAGATTATTCGCCTGGCAAAAGTACGCTCCGCTGTCAGTAGCTTCCGCCGATGAGATTTGCAATTGCGCGATGACACCGTCCGGCGTTACTTCCTGCTTCACTGCGACGCTTCACAGCGAATTTATAAAAGTTTATTAAAAGCTCTACGAAAAGGGAACGACTATGAAATATTCATATGCCGTCGCATTGGAAGTGGTAGGTATGCTAATATTTTTTTCGTCTCCAACTCACCCTTTGAAAAACAGTATTTCAATGTTCTTTCACTAATGAACGGATAAACGGATTGCATTCGGCCTTTTTAATCGGATATATAGGCGCTTGTGAATTTTTCAAACATACGCGTTTTACATGCCTGTACGCGCTCTCTATTATCAACCAGGAATGCATTATTAATAACCGTCGCATCTCATTTGCTAAATTCCGGCACGATCGATTTATCGAGACTAACGTGTCGCTCGCAATGAACATTCCATGCGAAACGACACGATAATCTAACGAAAATCGCGGCAGGCGCAGAGATTTTGCGTCGTTTTGGTTTATTCATCGGCGAGTATCGATTTTCGCGCTGCGCCGCAGAAAGTCCATAATTCTACGTACGGTTAATCTCGACTTACCGATAATTCGTCGAGGGATTCAGCTCGCTTTTACCGCCTTTCAGCCAGGTAACGGTAACCGGCTTATCGCCGTGTACTTCGCAATGCAATGTCGCCGTGTCCCCCTTCTTCACGGTAACGAGCCGCGATGGTGCCGCGAAATACGGAGACGCTGCTCAGTGATAAAGCACAAGAAACGTGTGATCCAATTGTAAAACATCTAAAAATTCACCCTTCGACCGTCGCGTAAAACTCGCGTCTTTTCTCGTAACACTTACGTCAAGTATTACGTGCACGTCTCGGCTTACGTTACGAAGAATAGCGCGACGGTCAAAGAGTTAAATCGTCATTAGTAATTGCATCGTACGAAATATTTAATTAATTTTTAAAGCGAATAATACGACGTTCTTTACTTACAATTGACTTTTAATTGCACGACTTTGCCTAAGCCGCTTCCAATGCCATTGCTCGCGTGGCACAGGTAGAATCCTTCTCTGTCCTCTTTCACATGTTGAAGCAATAGAGTGCCGTTGCTGAGAATCTTGGTGTAGGTTCTTTCGCGCAACTCCTCGTAATCGCCAGCTTTGCTTCCTGTTAACAAATATCGCGTGAGAAAAAAGAAAAAAAGACTCATGTCCCGCTTCACACTTAACCTATAAACCAAATCTACTTGAAGTAAATAAAATGTTTGCGTTCGATCGAAACGAGCGCTCGATCGACTTGCGAGCGAAAGAATGAAGCGATACCAATGCGAAATAAAATTCGTTTGCTCCGCTGACTGTCGTGGCGAATACGTTTTATTAAGACTCCTCTTACCGGTGGCTTTTTTCCAGACGATCGTCGGTGTCGGGACGCCCTGCGCCTGGCAGTGCAGCGCGACGTGACGATTCCTCTCGACGCTAACGTCACTCGGCTCGACGATCCATCTGGGCGGCACTGCAACGTCAGAGACAACCGCTTTACGCAAATCCGTCACGCGTGCCGGCGTTCAACTTATATCACGTCTTGCTTTACTGGTCGTTAGCGATTTAGAGACAGGTACGTTTTATCATGATAGAGAGAAAGAGAAACAGAGAGAAAGAGAGATAGAGAAAGTCGTGAAAAAGCGCGACACAAACGGAAGAGAGCTACGTGAGCTCGTGTCGCTTCGATGCGCGACACGCGATTTTGCACGTCAAAGAGATCGAATCTCAAACGAACCGATAAAAGACGGCGCGAAAAGAGAGTAAGGGAGAAGGAGAGAAAACGCCGATCTATCGAGGGATGGGCGCCTCCCGCGTAAAGCTTGCGCCGCTTCTCGTTTGATCTTCTCTCTTTGGAATGCGCGCGCGCTCTCTCTACTTCCGCGTAATTTTTCTCATTTTTTTTTCTTTTCTCGAATTTCAGTGATCTCGAACGCGGACGCACACTCGCGGATGTTCGCGCAATGAAGAAACTGATAAAGATACTGATTGTGAGAGAAGACAGAGTGAGAATGAAGGTAAGTATGTGGAGCAGGTTAGAATCGTGGAGAGTCAGGGGGTCATGAATCGATGCGAGGCGTATTTCGCGGGTGTCAATTGATATATAAAGTCTCGTGTCATTCGCACGCCAGGCAGCAGCAGACAATTCACCTCTATGTTCAACACCGCAACAGGGTAACAAGGAATGTGACAAGGGCGGAGGCAATCGATCATCTATTATCTGCAACGTTAACTCTCCTAGGAGCTACCAACAAGGACAACGAAACGAAGGCGTCTCTATGATAGCGCGCGACAACAGTACGTATAATACAGCTCTCAGCTCGTAAGGAAAGAAGAAGATAAAAAAAAAAGAGAAAAAAAAAATACAGGTAAGAGCAAACGGATGCTTGATCGTCAAAGTTTCTCGATCCGTCCGGCGCGAGATTTTGCGTCGCGCATCGATTTGTCGACAAAGTCTCAAAATGAGGGGTGGTTATTGTACGTTCAGGTGTATTGTTTGGCAAGGTTCTACTTCTTACTGTGGTGATAAAAACGCTGCACAAGCGAGATACTGTGAGTGGGAGTTTCCAACGTTTTACAAGACGGCAAAGTATCGGCCACGCATCGATCGCGTGCGACAATATATAATATATGTATATAGATAGATAGATATATAGATATAGATATGTATATAACATATGTAACATGAGTATACAAATATACTCGAGCCCAAACGATGGCGGTGTGAAACAAGTAGAACTCTCGGAAAAAGGGCAGGAAGTGTTTGAGTGCGGACCTCGTGAAGGTGGCGAATAATAATAATTAATAATGATACCAATAATAAGAACAATATATATGTATATATATAAGTACCCGCGTCTAACGACTAGTTTAATAAAGTACGATTTTAATTAATGATATACGTACTACTAGCCTACATTTTTTTTACTAGTCGCCAACAAGGCGGAGGATGCACGCTCGGAATATTTTCAGGATTTTATATTCTTGCGCCGAGTACAAGCTTGCAAATTGCAAATTTTGTTAGCCGCCGGCAAGTTTAAGAGCTTTTTACTACGTAGGACCATTTTATTTCTTTACTTTAATACGTAAAAGAGCTTGCGGGCGCGATACGCGAGCGTTTGACATCCTCGTCTCGTTGCGACAAAAGAAATGTAAAAAAGAGAAAGAGGTACGGACGGACAAAGAGAAAGACAGAGAGACAGACCGACAGACAGACAGAGATAGAAAAATAGAGAGAAAGAGAGAGAGAGATAAAGAAAGTTTGGTGAGAAAGCATGCAGAAGTGAATAAAGATTGTCTTCCAACGAGCCCAAAGGAGAGCCAGCGCAAAGGTCGGTGAAGATTTGGTCGTGAGCGTAGTGGCACGTGCTCGCACTTGGGTGATCAAGATACTTCGATATATGTATTATAAAAATATAAATCGATAAACACACAAACCCACACAAAGAGATGTATAATTTACATGTAAAATGTGCAGGCAGAAGTGGTCTACGTCTACGTAAAGAGATCATGCCGAATGATGTATTGATGCTCACATACACGCACGCACGCAGGCCAGAAAAAATCTTTTTTTTTTTTTTTTTTAATCATTTTCATTTATTTGTAGCTGCAGTTGTTGCTGTTGTTGTTGTAGATGTTGTAGTTGAAACGAGTAAAAAATAAGGAAAGGTGCAAACTGTTACCTTTATTATTCGGTCAAGTCAAGCAAACCTCGGGGGTCCACGAGATACCGACGCATTCCCAGAGAGCCAAAGCAACGCAAATGTAATACACACTGTGTCTAGGGTAAGTAGGAATCTCGGATAGATCTGCGGGAGGAACTCGACGGGTTAGAAACGAGGTAGAAGAGACGGGGACAAGGAGGTTCGGAGCATAATGATCGTGATCTCGCCCGGGGGTGAACGTGCCGTCATTTGAAATCTCGATAGTATCGTCTTTAAGCTGTGGAGCCAACGTAGAATACGCTCTCTCTAAATGTCACATCCCGGCGAGAACACAACTATGATGAACTATGGTGAAGCGGGAACCGAGTCAATAAGCGCGGTGATATGTCGATGGCGGTGGATGATGAAATGGCGACTGAGATTGGAGAACGGATCGAAGGAGTAATGGATTGAATGTTTAGAGGACGACGTCCGACCCCGACAAGTTTCGAAATGTACAACTTAATTACAAACCGACAGGCTGTTGAAGTTCACGACGACGGACTTTTTCAATGTGCCAGTATCGACTATTTAAGTGTGCGAAAAATTAATTAATTGATTCACATAATGCTTAAATTTAAATTTACAATATGGAAATTAATACCTGCTTAAGTAGCTTATAATAATATTCATAAAGGATTTAATACACGGCTTTACAATGTAAATTTTTTCTAATTCAAAATTTTTTTTTTTAGGTAAAAAAAAAAGAAAAAAAAAGAAATATCGTTTAATTTAGATCGGGGTAAAACAGTCAAGAGGCTTGGCGAGACGATTATTAGGAACTCTAGGACAAGGGTTGGCGATCATCTAGTTACCTTTTACCTGTAGCTTGGCCGTGTACCTGACCTCGGCGGCGGGGTTCGCGGCGACGCAGGTATAGTCACCGGAGTGCTCGGCCGCGAGATTCGTTATACTGAGGAGGCTCGAGTAAGGATCCAGTTGAGAAACATTTGCGACGGATGCCAGATTCGGCGGTAAAGGAAAAGGGCTTTGGCCGTCTTTTAACCAGGATATGGTTAGGGGTGGATCTCCCGCCGCGACCCCGCACACCGTCCGCGTCCGCATCCCCTCGGATAGTCCCTCTTGGAACGTAAATGGCTCAATAATAGGGGGTACTGGAAAAGGTCAAGAGAGAAGAGAGAACCATACGTGAGAGCAAGAAAAAGATGGCACCAAAAAACGCAAGAACCTTGTAATACCAGGTATACGTGTTCTTTTTATATATATATGCATAAATATATATATATAGATTTATACTGTGAGACGGTATGTGTATATATATATATTTTCTTTTTTTTTTCAGTTCTTTTTGCTTCTGTTCCTTCCGCTTCATATTAACAGTGGTACGTCCATGTATATGTAGATATATATATATAGAATATAATATGTATATATATGTAGAATATATGTACAATAGAGGCAGTATAGTAACGTAGCAATGTAGAGGAGAGAGAGGTTGGCCCCGCCGCGGACCTGCCCCTGACGCCCTCACACCTTATACACTTAAATTGGCATCGCACACTTGCGCGCAGCATCCGATCTTTTTAATGTAAGAGCGAGGCTCCGTCTTTTCGAAGCTACTGCATCGTTTCTTTTAAGATATTCGATCGTGTTTTAATCATCTTAAAGTGACTATCACAGAACTTGTTACGTCCGTCTCAAATACTATAAAAAAATACTTTTTTTTAATTGTATGACGCAAAAGAATTTTAACAACAGCTTTAATTACAGACGTTAAGAGAGGAAACGCACGGTGTCGCTTTCGAAAAATCAGAACGCAACTTTCTTTTGAGGACGTATGGGAGAGGTAGAGGCGGGTATCGTGCATTAGGAAGAGTCACGCTAAGCGTGAGCAATCTTTAATTACAAGTCACCAAGTCTCTACGTTCCTTGGTGACGAGAAATCGGCAAGGTCTCGTCGTGGATTTGCTTGGAAGCGCGTCGCCGTTACGTAAGGTGAGTAAGATAAAGTTTATTCTCGTACGGAATGAAAGTATTCACGATCGATTTCGCGGATCAATTCGACGTTTCTCGCGGATTAGAAGCGTAACAATAATTGCTGACGAGAACGACGCGCAGCTTCCACGTACAGCTTCCATTTTCGAGCCTGATCGACGTAAATCGCACGCACGCAACGGGCACACACGCGCACACGCAAAATTCGGGCGGTCAGGCGGTCGTCGGGCAAATTGTAGGGGGCCTAGAGGAGGATTACCATGAACCACAAGCCGCTGCGTGTGCGATACCTCTGCGGCCACGTTACGGGCCACGCACGAGTAGTTGCCGTTGTGATCTGGAGATAAACTTTCAATCATCAGTATGCTATTGTACTGGTCCATATTGGTGACAGTGACACGTTCCGACGGCCCCATCGAGCGTCCATCCTTGAGCCACGTGATGGACAGTGGCAGATCGCCTCTGGTCACTGAGCACGTCAGGGTGGTGCGCTCGCCGAGATGCAGGTCACGATCTGCCGTGAACGGGCTAATTTTTGGGGGAACTGAAATAATAACAACGAGACAGCTCGTGAGCGCACGTTACGATATATAGATACGGCAATCGGTAACATGGCACGTGTCTCGGGGGTGTCCTTCCACAATCCTGAAATTTATCTATCACCCCTGGCTTCACACGACCTCGTATTTCCGATTATCGATTATACGATGATAGTTTTTCCGATCGTTCTTCTAGCATCGTAGGACGTCCTTTCATCTCGCCGCGGCGCTCGCTGTCAGATTGTCTTCGTGGTCTTCGGTCGGATTGATCCATCTGCGACAATTCGATGACATAGGAAACCGAAAATGAGGCCTTACCGATCACTGCGACGTCTCCGGATCTCCTGGCGCTGTGACCTTGCTTGTTCCTCGCCCAGCAAGTGTAAACGCCGGCATCGCCCTTCTTTTGGACACTGCTGATCATCAGGGTGCCGTCCGTGAGGACCTTCTGACGCAGATCGTCCGGTAATTCACGATTGGCTCTCTCCCACTTGATCTCCTCGATCGGATATCCGGCCACCGGACACTTCAAACGGAGAGTCTCGCCGGCAACGGCGGTCACCTTCGGGATCAGACGTATGTATGGAAGTCCTAGACAAATTATTTTACGTTGACATATTTTCCTTGATTTTTCTAAATCAATGAGCTCGCAAATGACAGAAAATTACGATCAAATTCGATAGATAATTAACCCGCTATTTAAAATCCCATCGCGAATTAATGAAAACCTTCCAACAAAAATATTATTCTTGCAATGTGCTTTTCGAGATATTAAAATGTAAATTTGTACCATTTCCTCTCTAATTAATGTCACATGATAATTAACGTTGATAATAATATCCTTATTTTCGGGAAAAATATAATCATATCGCAGTTTATGTATGACGATGATTTATTATCATAAATTAGTGATAAGTCATTAATCATTGATGCGACTACTCGATATCAAAAAGCGAGAGGTGGAGGCTTCACCTCTGCGGTTAGTTTTCGAGCGGCTAGCGTTGCGTCAAGTTAATTATAATTTGTCTCACATTATACACACGATGATAATTAGTGGAAGGTACGCACCGTAAACATTCAGCCGTGCGGCATGTGTCACCTTTCCCGCGCGATTTTCGGCAGTGCAGGAATATTCGCCTCCGTCCTCCACCATGACGTGGCTTATATTAACGTGGGATATTACGTCGCCGTGCACCGTCACGTACTGGCCAATGACGAACCTAGCCCCAACAATCAACGAGCTTTTGATTTGCAAAGTAATTTACGAAGTAATTCGTCACGTTCGACGGATATGCGAAGGATAACTAAATATTCCGCGCGACACCGGGGCACGGTAATACAAAAAGAATCGTTTAGGGTGTAACGGCGGTTGCAAAACAATCGTATTTCTCGATCGCGATAGCGATGGCAAAGCCACGTAATAAAAGCGCGATAAAACTGAAGATGGCAAAATGAAACGTGGGACCTTTCACGAAATGCATTTCGCATTTCTATCCGTTATCGGTATGACGCGCGGCTAGACAGCTCTCAAATCGAGACAATCTCGTGAATCTCACAATCAGGGAGCGCGCGGGCGCGAATCCCCGGCGTTATCGTTCCGCGTTATCGTTTAGAATTTGTCACGTTCCATCTCGATCAGACGAGAATGAAACTACGGCCGCCGGAAGCGCGTCCGGTTGCGAGTAAAGTGGATACGAGCGACGAGAAATGGAAAACTGACGATAAAACGGAATACCGGGGGGTTCCGCGAGATGGTGGATCCTTTATGCTTATCAGTCGTTAAACGTAGCGAGGCCTGTGCACGTCATTCTTTCCGACAAATATTGCACGCGCGCGTACGATCGCGAGTTGGCACCGTTCGAAATTTTAAGTTCAATGTCTCGCGCGATTGATGGTCCGTTCATTTTTTATTTTAGAAACCGTTGATCGCGATAATTATGAACCACTCGCCATTCAGAGTTTAACAATGTTAAGGCGTACAGTAATAACTCAGGGCGTTATACATATTTTCGACACGGTGGTCGAGAAATACATAACTCAATGCCACGATCATATACAAACGGCCGACATTTTTCTTCTCTCCTCTTCAGTTTTCTCGTACTTTTTGCGGAATCATTAGTTACTCCAGTGAATTAGGTATCAACTCTTATATATACGGCAGACGCGCGGAATAAAGCAAAAATGTAGGTTATTTCAGAGAATTGTACGAGCTTACCTTCCATTAGTCGGTAAGGGAAAACCGTCCAACGCCCATGATACCTGAGGTGTAGGATTTCCTGCGGCAGAACATTTTAAGGACACGGCGGGTCCTGGCTGGAGAGTTTGCTCGATGAACGAATACAGGAGCACGGGCGGCGCGTCTGGAACGTTAACGTGTAAGGCGAGCTTAATTACGCGAAGGGGAACAAATTTATGCCGCTAACCGTTACCGTTAATCAAAGTTGCTAGAACACGAAAATATCTGGGCGCGGTCGTTTAAAGTGAAAGAGGAAAAAGGCGAATCTCGCTTCCGCGATGCGGAATTAATGCAAATTCGATATTACAGATAAGCAAGTTCCTCGTTTCTGAAAATCGTTACAAAGGTATCCTAACCGTTTGTGTTTCCGTATCCTACGATTCAAGCGCGCGGTATCTAAAACCTCAGGCTGGAAAATTCTCTCTTCGTACATCTGTATTTATTTCCGCTACGAGAAAATGTGGATTACTGATATAATCCACGGGAATACTGCGACCTGGCAATAAAACGCGAGTGCAGCGGGGGTTAAGCGAAGGGTTACGAGCGAGCCGTGGAAAGAAGAAGGCGGGCGAGGGTGCGCGATATCCTGATCCTGAAAGCCGCCACGCCCAATGCATATTCGCGATGGAATGCGAGAGACAATGGGCTCGCCGTCGCGGAAGCGCCGAGCATATTTCTCTTTTCTTCGTCGATGTTACCCCGGAGTAACACACGGGGGAGAAACAGAACCGATATACGCAAAGCCCGCGAGAGAGCGAAAAGAGAAGATTCCACGTGGATTTTCGCAACAGACTACGAGCTCAAGATCGGCCGTGCCGATTTTTCCGGCAGTGCCCCCGCAATTCCGTCGTCATTAAAAAGAGCTTCGTTGTCGCGTCGCGAGGACTATGCCTCTCTCTAAAAATAGAAGTCGTCGAAATGAAAACCGAATTCTTGGCGCTTCACCGTGTTCGCGAATCCATGCGCAAATTGATGAATCCCGTCTCGATTCTTCTTGGCGATCATTAGCGCGCCCATCATAGTCTCTTCTACTTCCGGTCGATGAAATGGAATTTTAAGTGACGGTGATAGCGACCGACGTCGGTATTATAATATCTCGGAGCAAGATGTTCGCCGCTCAACGGGAACATTTTACCGCTTTTACGTTGATTGTCCCGCGAATAATTAATATATTCATCATCATTTTAATCGGTCCATTAAAGTGTAATCTGTCATACAAAAATAATAAAAGTCATTAGGAATATTAATACACGATGTATCCATGAAATTACGTTCACGTTAAAATTACGTAAAATGGATATAAAAATTCGAGATCCTTTTTTGATCAGAGTTCCGCAGTAAAATAATTACATTCATACTTCTATCACTCCACGGCGCAGGACGTTGTCGCGACTATTTCCGACGGAGCAATATAAAAACGGCAAATTAAAGCACTCGGACGTTAGTCGAATCGGTAAAAACGCGTTTCAAGCGCACACAGACGCTTCAAACACGAGGAATTCATTTTGAGTAATTTGGCAGTTCTGTTCGCTCGAGGAAATGACTTTTCTGCCGCCGTTTCTATTCTGCCACGTACTATAGAATTCGCGCATTTGCCTCGGCGCTTGAAATTGTAGCGGACGGAACATTTTATGTGTAGCGGCAATATACGATTCGTGGAGTTTCACGTGTACCATGAGGAAATAGGGAAGAAGAGATAAAGCGAGGATCTCCTTGGTAAAAATTAATTTTCCTCCTCGCCTCACATATTTCCGGATACCGAATTATTAATAATCTCCCGACATTCATTTTACGAGGGAGAAAAGAAAAAAAAAAAACTACAATGTTTTACGTAAATCGACATTCTTCCATGACCGTCAACGGCGAGGTGGTTCAATCGATAGAGCGTTCGCTAATCGCGTAAACGCGAATAGCCAGCCGGTCAATCGTGCGCAGCTATTATGTCGAGTGGATTTTACGAACGAGAGATGCTTGAATTTCGCGAAATGCACCTTGCACAATTTGCCAAGCGTACTATTCGGCCTCGAAAATTATTTTTTTTTTTTTTTTTTTTTTTTTTACAGTTGCCCCGGTTGCGACTGGCCAGCAGCGCTGGGCCGCTTTTCTCATCCTCGTTCTCGCGTACGACGAAATTGCATCGGCGGTAGCTTTGTCCCGCTCGCTCGCGCAAGCCAGGATGTCCTTGCCGTCGGCGTTCGCTCGCTTGAATTCTCTTTGACGTAAATTCCGTGCATTACTGACGCTGACGAGCGAGAGACACTAACTTCATTGTTGTTTCAAAGGCCTTTCCTCCCTGCTGGTCGCCCGCCCTGCCACCAACACTCCCCGAACAACTGGTCTAGATATACAGGGTGTGTCTGGTCACAATGTGGCACGTTAACTATGCATTAACGACAGGTTTTTGAGCCGAATCTTTAACGCTCGTGAATATTTCAGATATATTCGCCAATTTTATCGCGGCGCTTCTTGAAATTTTGATCGAATACACCAGAAATTCCGAATTGAATCTTCGCTAAAGTACAATTCACTCGGGGCTAATTAAGTTGCGCCGATAAAGTTTAAATTCACGGTGAAAAAAAAAAAAAAAAACCTCTTTTAATATCCCGCATTAAATATTCTTATAATTAGAGTTAGTGCAAATTTTACCGAACAAAGAGTGACTCTTAATTCATCGGGGTATATCTATTATTAAGATCGATATCACGTGGGAGGTGGACGTTTTACGTGCAGAACGCATCGAGGCGCTGCAAGAACGACCCCGAGGATGAGAGTGCACAACTGCAAAACGAGATAAAAGCCGTGTAAAAGAAGATTCCTCTCCACTTCAAAGTGCTACCTACCCTTCGGCACGCGGCCGCCTCTTTGCCGAGTAATCGAGTTCTGTGTAATTTGATAGGTAGTATAACGCGGGCTGTCGATCGGTGCGTTGTGTCTTCTCTCTCGTTGGGACACCTTTGACAGTGCCTTTCGAAGATGACACGAGAGTGAAAGAGGGAGAGGGTGAGAGAGAGAAGCGCAAAGGGAGGCGGGTCAATATCCTGGCGCAAGAAGATCGAACCGTCTCCGTTATTATATGGGATCTCTGGGGATGATGCTGCACTCGTGATCGAAACGCTATTATTAGTACTTTCCGCGCGAAGTCGTGAAGCACGAACGATCGTTATGACTGGGCCTTTAACAGTTAACGTATTTAATCGATGAGATGTCTCTCCCTCGCCCGAGTGGAATGTCGGTTCTCTCCCGTCTCAAGTTAAATTATCCTTATCTACGCGACGCTATTTCTCGCCGAAGCGAGCACGATGTTGATCTGCGCTCGATGCTTCCAAATTAGTTGCAGCGCTTGATATTTAAACGAAGTTCGGAGATCTCGTCGGTCGCTCTTACGGACAAATTTTATAATATACTTTGCGCTTCGTTATTTTCAAAATTTCTTCATTAACTCTAACCTTTGAAACTAAAAGTTGTAAACGCCCTCGATATTTATAATGCGATTCGTAACCGAAGAAAGATACGGCAAGTATTTTACGTACCGCCCAGTTGAAGTTCCGCCGATGCTTGAGCCGTATCGCCTTCCGACCTTCTCACAATGCATTGATACATGCCGCGATCTTCCCTCCCGATTCCGTTAAGCTTCAGCAATTCCGACTGCCTTCCTGTCCCTGGAAGTTGCCGGCCGTCCTTGTACCATGTGATAAAGTGTGGTCCAGCTTGTGGATGCGTGCCAACTTCGCACCTGAACTCGGCATTTCCTCCTAAGTGAACACTGAGCAACGGAGGCGTAACTTCCACGTGAAGAGGTGCCGTCACGATCAACCTGGAATAATAATTAAAGAAAAAAATCTGCTATTAATTTTAATTTGATGGGATAACGTTATAACGAGCGAATAAGGTAAAATAACACAATTGAAACGTGATACGCATATGATAATTAATAAAATTTAATCAATATGAAAGAGTCAGTAATTAAAAAAAAAAATGCTTACCTGATTTCAGCGCTCGCTTCACCGCCAGGGTTGGAAGTGGAACAGCGATATACGCCGCTGTCTTCTAACGTTACCGCCTCGATGGCCAACACGGAACCAAGAAGTCTGGTCCTGGGACCGGAAAGCACCAACATTGGCTCTGCCCCTGTTTGCGCGTACCACCTGCAAGCGAAAGCATAAAAAAATGCTTTCAACTTAATAACATCCATAAATGTTACGATGTTTTTTTTAGGGATTCATGATCTCGACTTGGTTGAAATTATTTTTAGAAAGCTTTTATGTTATAGGTACGTATAATTATATATTTAAAAAAATTAGAAAAACATATTATCAGATCATACAAAAATAATTTAAAATTACAAAAAATTCAAAAAGTCATAACGCAAATAAAATTACAAAATAGAAAAAAAAAAGATTCGCGATTTAAAATATTAGCTAGGATGTCGTTTATATTTCAATACAGTTTCTATTATTGTGCTTATCGATCGCGCATTTAATATTCAGGTTTACTTGTTAAGCTCGCCATGTTCGTCGTATAATCGATTTTCCAAAATCCACTGAAATCGCGTTGCAATGCGTCGAGTTCAAGTGTTCGATGACAGTGTATACTGACACAATCTCCAAATAGTTTGCTTCGCTCTCTCTCTCTCTCTCTCTTTCTCTCCAGTTTTCTCTTTCTCTCGTTCCCTGTCATTTAGTCAGTGCCCCCCTTCTGTCTTTCACACTCTGCCTCGTTGACGAATAATTTTTTTATCGAAAAGCAAAGCAGTTGGCGCGACAAAGAGACGGCAAGAGGGACACGAAAGGGGAGAACGGTTCAATTTCGTTGGCTTTTCGGATACGTCGACCTAGAAACGACATCCAGCGGCGTTTATCCCCCAGGATCCTCTCTCTATGGAGTCGCTGACAGTTTTCGATCGGACAGCACGTTTGGACTTCGGATAGACTTCAGAAACATAAGAAGCTTTCTTCTGTCTTTCGCGGCCGTAAACCATCAAAGAATTTCATTCGACATTTAATTTGAAGTCAGAGTTTTAACCACGCTATGAGAAGAGCTTGTAGAAAATTTCCATAAAAATTGTGCACGCAGATAGCATGAAAAGTTCAATATAGTTCGCGAAGAAATTTTCTACGTTATTCGTGAAAAAAATTAAAAAAAAATTCAACGAGTAAAACGTTTCTATAATATTTTAAAAATTACAGAGAATTACGCGCGTGATAATATTAGTCGTTTATCCATAATCAATCAAACGTGTAGCATTTAACGTGAAATTAAATCTGTGCGACTTGAATGTCCGTATGAAAAATTCAGCCGGAGCAGACTTGAACCGCCAAGTCGTTGGAAGACGGAGGAGTTCGGAATTGCGGTAAAATGCGCCGAGAAAGTACTTAAAAGTTGCGTGTCCATGGGAATTCAATAAATTTCGCGGAGTTCCCACGGAGAATCTTATCCGTGCGATTTGTTCGAACGCGAATCGATCGCCGCTTGCGGCCATTATTCGCGCGATATATCGGGATGTATCGGCGTCCCATAAATCTCGCGACAAATTTACGGCGAGCCTCTCGTATATGCGCGCATATAAATTCGCATAATGCATTCCTCGCGGGGTGGCAGAGGGCCTCGAGAGCTGGATCTTAATAACGTGGTAGTATTTCACGAAGGGGCGAAGGGGAAATCGCCGGTGCGCGATACACGCGTTTCGGTCTCGCGAGACAATCGACCGCCCGTCGGGCGACTTGAAACGTATTACGCGAATGTATTTTTCATAGAAGAGCTACGGCTCGGTCCAAGCGTGCCCGACCATGTCGCGATATTGCCAATAAATTTTCATTCCGCCGAGCATTTTGCCAGGCTTTCCGCGGCCTCGGAAGGAAAAGAAGAGCGGACACCGAGAGGAAAGTGTCTTTCATTTCGCTATCTGAAATGCAGATTGTTTTAACCTCTCCAGCTCGCTTTTCTCTGAAAACAGGTTTTCTTCGCGGTTACAGAGTTTATTATTTTTTTTTATCAAGTTTTCGATTACGTACTTCGAGATACAACAAGATTTGAGACGCGCTCGAAAAATTCGCACGCGGTTTTTTTTAACGTTCACCGTTCATGCCGGTCTACCTTTCTTTCGAATGGCTCTATTGTATACGAACGGTACCAAACTGATCCCGTTAACGCAACAAATGCGCAAATATTTCTCTCAGAACCGAGTAACGTGCGACGTCGGTGCGCGTTGGATATAGCGACTCGCCGTGTGCATCAAAAACGCAGGTAGATAAAAGACCGTTTGTCAAATTCTCCGTTCTGTAAAGTGGCAAAAGATAAAGTACGGCGTTCGATTGTAGCCATGGTGGAAGAGTAGGAAAACTCGCTTGGAAAATGCCGAGTCGCGAGCCTGCGAGAGATTCCGTTCTATTTCTCTCTCTTCTCGAGAGCCGAGGCGACATGGAGAGCTTCCGATTGTGCCACCCTCTCGCGAGGCTTCACAATCGAGTGCTCCCACTTTTTCCCGATCAAAATCGCGCTCTCTCTTCTCCTCATCTGCTCCGTCTCTCTCGAGTACTTTGGCGCTCGTCTTTTCCCTTTTTCCTCCTCCATTTCTCGCCGAGCATCATCAGTCCTTTACCTCTCGAATCTCATTCGTTTCGAGGGGGGAAGGAAGGAGGATTAAAGGAAAGGATTCACGTCCTCGTGCATGTGTGGGGTGTGTGTGAGAGAGAGAGAAAGAGAGCCTAAGACCGTTCTTCTTTTCTTCCCGGCAACAGGAAAGATGCAAAATGTCTCAAAGCGGCGTCTCACGCTAAACGATGGGCTCGCGAGCGTTTCCTCATCTCTCGAGTGTCGATTTTCGCCGTACAAAGGTACTCGCGTTCGCCTGTGTGTCATCCGGCACGAGACATTCGAAAGACGATCCTCGGCAAGTGGACGGTGGAGTGGCCCTTTTTCCTTTTCTTTTCTCTCTGCCCGGACGGCAATAGCAGGCAGGAACGAATAAATCTCGGTGCGCGCGAGTAACGAGAGGCGATTTCTCGCTCCGCTTTTCCGCGAGATTACTTTGTAATGGGAAAAGCCGCGGGAAAACGTGCGAGGCTGGCCGTTTTTCCAGCCACGGTTACACGAGACTCTGCGACAATAGACATTATTTGAAACGACAGTGATTTCGCTTCGTATTTCGCACAGCGGCATAACGCACGACATATTTCTCCGCACTTATTTGCCATTTAATAAGTTTCTTATAAAATATATATAAACGGATAATAAACGAGCGGGAAAGAAATTTTCGTTATTACAGCGATACAGTATAAATTCCTGTAATATTTTAAATAAAACTTGTAATATCTTTATAGAATTTTGTTAAATAGCGAATCGCACGTTATTGACTTTTAATTTAAATTTTAAATTTCTTGTTATCTTGTATAATTTTTCACGTTTTTCGTGTAACTTTTTCAGATAAAATTATTTTATTGTTAACGAAAGTTGCATTTTAAAAGCTGTCTATGAAACGAGATAAAACTGTCCATAGAGTTCATTACGTTTATATCATCTTAGATTTATAATTCCCGTTTCGAAATTGTATTTATAATTTAGTATGTTACGGATTTCGATATCACGCTGTTTTAACTCCCTACTACCTCCCCCCATGTTTTCTCGAGTCCCACCTCGGGGTGGGCCGGGCCTAAAGGGTGGTGACGGGAGAGGAAGTAGTGGGACCGTTCTCTCCCTCAGTTCTCGGTGGTTTTCAGCGGTCGGCACCTCGCGGTATATTAACTATAAGCCCGAGAACATAGTTTTGCATAAACGCGTAACGCGTATGCATAAGAAATATGACTGATTGAATTTTGTTATGCAATAAATACATAAAAAAATTGAAACAATCTTATTCCTGCACACGCGTTATGCGTTATGCAAAAGTGTGTGCTCTGGCTTTATGGGTTTCGTGCGAGGATCTACGCACATCATGATAGTTGTACGCTAATTCATCGGGCTAACCGGTTCCTGCGGACCGCCGCGGTAGTATGAGTACGTGCGTGTGTTTACATCTGGCCGGCACCTTGCGCTCGAAATTCGTAAGGTGGAGGACGCGCGGGCGGCGGACAGCAAGAATCAGTTTTTGCCCGGCGAATTCGGCAGTCGAGCGAGCAGTTGCGTAAGGTCAGACCAAAACAGTAAACAAGTACGCGGCGAAAAAACGTCTAGACATTTGTTTTAATACACGGTACGCGCTGGACAGTGACTAGACGACAGATACTAAACAGATTTTGTTTTTTTATTTTTCCAAGATAGTCACAAAATAATAAATACTTTCTTATAATACGCGACACATTAAATATTAAACTAAACTTAACACGGAATAACACCGACAAGTAAAATATACCCGATACGCGCGTCTCTAAATGTATTTCACGTTAAAATGTTTGTCGTAAAGAAGTAATTATTTAGCCGATAGATCTCAAAACTGTATTTCATTTAATTGCAATTACACATATATGTGTGTCGTGATATTAAATCCATTTTAAAATTAATAATTTGCATCACATTTCAGCGTAGAGGTTTATTTATAATTTTACGTGTCACATAACACGATAAACAATTCAGAAATCAGAATACGCATATGCACATAGCATATGCATGAAATTATATACACCTACAATAAAGTACATACAGTATATATATATATGTGTATGAATAAATTGTATATATATATATATATATATATATATATATATATATATATATATTAATATATAAAATTACAATACGAATTATATTCTGATATTCCGGAGTGAATGATAATATATGTATACCGTCGAGAGAGTGAATATTACACAAAACTACACATTTTTATCCCGAATTCAACATAAATTATATACATATATAAATTATATAGACCGCTTTGCAAATAATACAGCCGCGAGATAGTCGCAATGCGATATTTTCTAGCATTGTATATTCCATCGTAATACTCACTGTGTATAGAATGCGATACTCGTCAAGATTTATTTCGCCAGTAAGTTTTCGTTTTATCAGAAGTCGAACGGTGTTTTTAACATAAGTCCCATTTCCAGGAATCGCCTCGACTCGAGCAAACTCACCAGATTCGGTAACATTCCCCCCACTCCATCCCCACCACCGCACATCTTTTCGTTCTCGATCACTTTAGGCAGTCGATCAGTCCTCAATGTCACGTCTTTGCGCGCGGACGTGAGGAGACGTTTTAGATATCGCGGACATTATAAATGATCGTTTCCGTGCGAAAGTCAAAGGAGGGCAGCTAGGTGCGAAGTCGCGAGCACGGTTGACCGCTTGCGCTTGATTCGCTGCGAACTTTGTCAGAGTCAGAGCGCTTCGTCGAGAAGTACCGCGAGTCGCGGACTGCCCAGCGTCGCTTCACGAGGGTGAACCAAGCCGCGAGAATCGCGACAGTTAAGATGGCGATACGTCGCGTCGCGGAACGGTCGGTGTCGTCATCGGACGAGAAAGAGATCGCGATCACCGGAGCGAGTTCGTCGGGAGTGCGCGCACCGTCAATTTCGCAACGTTCGTCAACGGCGGGACACCGGAAGACTCGTCGCGAAAGTTGAAGAGCGAGACAAGAGTTGGATTTCACGCGAGCAAGACAAGTCAAGCGGGCGACGACAATGGTGACGCGTTGTGGCGCGCAAGAATCTTGAGTAGCGACAATCGCGATGGCTCAGATGGCAGCACGTCGCGACACGGAACATCAGCATACGGATCGCGAATCGTTGGCATGGAACAAGAGGAATCCCGCTCGATCGGCAGGGTGAGTTCGTCGGGAGTTCGCGCATCGTCAATTTCGCAACGTTCTTTAATGGAGGGATTCCGGAGAGCTTGCCGCGGAAGCTGGAAGGCGACGTTTCGCCCCGCGAACGGGATGGGCGAGCAAGCGGCGATACGTCGAGGTGTCGCAGCGCCGCGAGACAAGCTTCATTAATACCGTCGCGAAACGGGAGTGCCGAAAGCGCAATTTCAATTCACCGTGTGCGCGCAGGATAACTGCGTAATTAGCCCCCGGGAGTGAACGCGCGGCCGCTGGGAGCGACAATCCCGGCCTATTGCGCTAATTAGCGATCGTAATTAGGTACAATTATCCGGTCGACTCGCGGTTCGAGTGAGGGAGTGAGGGAGTGCACAAGTGAACGAAGAAGAAAGGGAACGATGGGGCGATGGAGCGAACAAAAGCGACGGAGACGGTCTTCGAAATTATGGAGGTCGACAACGAGGACGATGGAAACGCCAATCCTGGGATGCGGAGAGCTGCGAAGGCGATCAGTAAGGTAAGATTCCATCTTTGTAATTATTTATGTGAATGCCATTCGCGCGTTTTGCTCGCATTTCCGGCCTCGCCCGCATTGCGTTTCTTTGACGATCGTTTAGGGTTATTGGGCTTTTTATACAGCGAGAGCTCGTGTTTCTTAGTACGACTTATGACGTAGCGATGGGGTGGCGATCGCACTCATCGCGTAATGCGATGGGGAACTAAGGCCGCTACCGGTTAGTCGACCAACGTTGCATATGTGATCAGCAGCTGATCGTGCGGTAGCTTCTCGGCGTTTCTTAACTGACTTATCTCTTCGCGCGCGAGTTTCTCGGCGCGCCTAAGCGCGTAGTATTCTACTGAAACGGTGAACAGATGTCGCAGATGTTTTTTTCTCTTTTTCTTTGCTTTCTTTTTTTTTCTTCTTTTTTTAAATATTTTTTTAAGCGCAATAATACAAAAAGCACTGATAAACATCGAATTAAAACTATCACTTTTTAGCGATTCGAGGACAGAGAAAATATTTCTTTTTTTTGTAATATTTTTTGACGTACTTTACCGAATAGATTTTCTTACTAAAAAAAAAAAATTTTTTTAATCAAGTCGAGTTATTTTCGAGTTTTCGCGAACACTTACCGATACTCGGGTGACGGGCAGGCCTGCGCCACGCAGACTAACGACGTCGATTCGTCCTGGGCGACGTGAACGACGCCGGAGTTTTCGAGTATCACGGGAGGCATTACGCCTCTGTGATCTGTGAAGCAGAGAAGGCAGAAAACTCGTCGCGTTACAAACAGCGTTTCCAACGGGGCGCGGTAGTTTCCTTCAAAAGTTATCGGCATAACCGAGACTCACCTGCTATCCTAATGTTGGCCATAGAGCTAACGACCACTTGTCTCGTGAGACGGTGCATCGTGCGGCATCTGTAGCCGTTCAGCTGGTCGCTGAACTCGAGGCTGTGCACTAGAAGCTCTCCCGTGGGAAGCAGGTGGAACTTGCCGTCTATAAAACGATCGAAAGCACCGTGAAATGTCAAACGTATCGAAAGACGTCGCGCGGTATACAATATGTCCCAGAAAACTAGTACAGGACCAAAGGCACCGCTTACGTCGACTTTTTTTTTTATAGCCCCGTATCTGGTCTTGAAAATTTCAGAAGGTGACGTGGCAGGCTGTCCGTTTTTTTTTTTCCATTTTCCATTTTTATTTTTGCTACTGAAAATAGAACTCGTAATTTGCCGTCAATCGACTAGAACCTTTTCGGATTCAGGAAACGACTTGTACAGGTCGATCACTGGGCTGTTAGTTTGCTCCGCGCTTTTTTTCGTCTTGTATTATGCAACGGGATATTTGCTCCCCGGCGATCGATCGCGAAACTCGCGAGCCCAAAACAACATTCCGATAGAGTTCCGTTTGCCGTGCATGAATAATACACGACTTCCTAATCCCGTCGTATTATTCATATTGAATGCGCGACGGCAATAATTGGGATCAACGTTTCCCGATAAACCGTTGCCGGTTATCTTTAACGACCGCGATAACGCCACGCCCTGCTGGGGTTACGATATTTTCGGGGCACGGCCACACTCGGCTGCACGATAATTACGCTAATTCCGCGGCTACACCCTTGTCCGATCTACGTGACGCGAGAACGCTTCTCCCGGCTCTCTCTCTCTCTCTCCCTCTCCGTTGTACGAACCGAACTTGGAAGGAAGGCTTCCTTAGATAAGCCCGGCCACAACGTTTAACGGCCACAATTATCCTAAACACTTGCGAAAGCCTGCCCCAGAAACTTAAACCTTTTCGGGATCTACTTTACGTGACTGCTGCTTCGTATGCTACTAACGTCGCCCACATAGAGAATGGTGGGTAATGTACTTGATAAATATTAAAATTATTCCACCTTTTGATATGCAAAATAGATACGAGTTTAAATTCGCGCTGTCGCGAGGGAACGTTCCTTTTCATTTCCGTTTCATTAAAAATATTGATTAGTAATTTAATCATAGGTTTAATGACGACGGCATGAAAAAGAATTTTTCATAATAAAATATTTTAATAAAAAAGAAAAAAGAAATAAAATAGAAATTGATATTTTATACCAAATTCGCGAAATCTCGAGTGAGATGAAATAAAAATTCTGTCTTTTTTAAATTTTTGATGAATATTTGTGATTGTAGAGAATTGAAAAATTTAAATTTAACGAGTTTAATGAAGATTGAAGCGAAGGAACGTCCGATTCGTGACAATTTCTCACGGGATTTGATATTGAAATATATGTTAATCTCGTGACGAAGACGTTCTTGTAATAGCGGAAATATTTCGGGAGAGGATAGATATTGGGCACGATAGTTCCTCTTTTACGAGCGCGTATAATACGCATACACTTACATGGCTGAGTGATCTCGCTCGTGAGACATTAGTGCAGCTAAGAGCGGCAGCTAGCGATAAGGCAGCCTTCTGAATAGATTGTCCGCTAAGTCAGGTGGACCGAGTAGTCTATGTAGTTTAGGTATTACATTCGACGGACCAGAGCCTATAGCCGGGTGCGCAGTTCCGTTCGCGATAGATGCGACACGCGTATGTAGGTATATACCGTACATGAGCCGGGCACCATGTACATACATGCGGCGTATTACGTTCGACCTGATACCCGCAGCTCGCGATAACGGGTGCCACGTGAAAAAAAAAAAAAAAAAAAAAACATTCTCCGTACAATATAAGACTATTAAGTGTGAATATCGTAACGTTAAAACCTCCCGCGATTACCGGTGTCGGTTTAAAGTGCCTCGCGGACCGCGCAACGCTTTCACGAGCGAGAAAAATTTACGTCCACGTGCGATATAAACGCTCGGATAATAACGCAGCTTTTGTCGTAACCCGGGGAGTATTCTTAGCGAGCGACCGCTAATCACGGCTCGCTAATCAAATCGCGGCGCGCGAAATGTTTAATTATGTGCAACGCTTCCATCTCGCGCTCTTGTACGCAATTTTCTGCGGACTGTATAGCGCTCGCGGCAAATCTGATTAATCTCTGCGAGCTACTAATGAACCCGACAATCCCGACTCGCGCATCCCCGCGAGTTGCGGAAGGAGACGCCGCATTATTGTGGATATTAAATTTCATCGCGGGCGTCCGCAGCGGATATTAAATTTTAGTTTTCGTAGGCGATGGCCGTGGTTTAAGTTTTGGCGCAGCACCGTGTACCAGTAACTGCAGTGAATCACCTCGTATTGTCGCTCTGCCAGGGTCATTCTTTTTTTTTTTCCGCCCTCCGTTGCCACCGAGCTATTACATCCGCGAAAATCCGTCCGAGACGGTTCGTAGGTTCGCGTAACCAAGTCTTTCTAGCCACGGAAACTTGGATTAACGAAATTATTTAAAGGGGTAATTACGATAATAAACTATCAAGGGAAAAAATAAAAATAGGAACGAAATATAAAATAATATAATTATATTAAATTAATGTAATATAATTTAATTTTATGTAAACGCATCGCTAACGCTCATAATAATGAGATGTAAAGAGAGAAAACTTTAATTCAATGCGACATGGACAATTAGGGAGGAATTACTTATATGTCTAAATACTACGCTCTTCGTATTAATTATGTTAAAAGTTGCTACAAGTTTTCGTTGAAAAGCCCCAACGTGGCGGAATCACGCATCTCGTGCACGCGGAATATGAAATAATTGCGGCACGTGTTTCCTATTGTTTCACCTTCCCGGCGCGACTTAATCCTGAACGTATACTTCTCCGCGAAACCGGCGAAAATTTATTTTCTCATGAATAATAATTTCTTTCCGTGCGAGATGATTTACGCCGCCAGGCAAATCTTTTTGGGATGTAAAAAGTTACGCATCCTGCAATTGGAACCTCGATTAGCCTTATACGTCGCGACGTACGTAGAATTCTCTTGTTTTGATGGTGGAAGAAATTGTGCCCGCTTGCACGTAGATTTTTTTTTTTTCTGCATTTACCTCCTTGTAGCGAGGGATATATGTAGGACGAAGGTTCGTGCAGCCAGGATACGACGCGCACCAAATCTTTGACGTAGCTCGGTATGATGCAGCGTAATATTGCGGTGCATCCCCTCGATGCGCCCCCCGTCACCTCCACTTCAACTTTGTATGCCTGAGCCACCACTGCAAACAGCAATAAAATCTCACATAAAGCCATATGTTCCAGCAATCTTGTACAAATTGTAATACAATAGCTCACTTAGCAATTTTATTTGCATATATAATTTTTTTCTTTCGGAAAAGAAAAGGCATATAAAAAATTAATATTCTATAAAAAGGAAAAAAAAGTATTTTAGTATTCCGCGCGATTTTTAATTATTTCATATTTAAGATGATTCTAAATTAGTTTAAATTATATACTGGATTAAATCAGTTTTTTAAGAGGAGAAAATCGCGATTGCATCTCATTTTTCGTGTTTGCTTATCTCGTACCCCGTTTTTTTTTTCTTGTTTTTTTAAAGGACGAACTACTCGCGCACTGTAAAAAAATTACAAGTCGTCATTATGTCGGTGTGTAACGAAACAGCAAGCGGTGAATCTCGCGTCTGTGTCTCTAATTGCCGCCGTAATGAAAAAGCGATCGCAGTTACTCCAACAGTCTCGCTTTCAATTACACCGTCGGCGTCTTGAAAGCGACGTTGCTTTGTACGCGGGTGTGTACGACACTATGTATATGTACACGGAGTGTCGCACACGTCGTTATGTCGTAACCGTCGGGTGAATCTCGACGTCGGGGGTGCGTCGAGGCGTGAGGCGTCGCGAGCGCGTAACGAACGGTCCCCTCTCCTTCCTCCTTCCTCTTTCGTCCGGCGTCGCTTTCTCGCGCGCGAGAGATACACCGTACACTCGTCCGGAGATTTTATTTACGTGGAAATTCCAAGGGCGACGGCCAGCCCCGGCACCGACGGCGCGGTCTGACAGGCCGACGTCGTGACGCCACGACGCGGAGGCTAAAGCCCTGGCTACATCGCCCCGAGTTTCTTTCCCGCGTCTCTTCCCCGTCCTCTCGAAGCTCTCGAATCGCGCCAAGACCCCTGTCTCGTGTTTTTCTATCTCTCAGTTTCTTGATTTTTATCTCTTGCGTTACCCCACCTTTCTCGCGTCTCTCGCGACTCGCGTGAGAAATGTCGCGTGCGATTACGATACTACCGCTAAAAAGTGTTGTTAAAAAGAAAAAAGTATTTTTTTTTTTTTTTTGCAAAGAGGATCGATCAGCAGGTTCTATCTTGATAAAAAATTATGCTACGTTTCTTGGATAATTTTTATTTTATTTTATTTTATTAAAGTTCTGATTGCAACTAATTTTTCGCACGTGTGCGACGACTTAGATTCTTCTCCGAGATTCCCCATAATCGAACTTTAATTTCACTCTTTCGAAATTATCGCAAACGCGTTCGTAACTTTCGCCGCAAAATCACTCGCGTAAAGCACGTCCGCTTCATCGAGCACGCGCGAAAAGAAATTTCTTCCGTTAAATCGAAAGCGTGGAAGAGAGAGAAAGAACTGAAAGTAAAGTTTTAATTAACGGTCACACGTCCAGGGCAGAACTTTATGGCCGCGAGGGGGTTAGTAGTTGAAAATCCTGAAAGCGCGCCGGGTCGACCTCGCAGCTGCCACGGATTTGCATTCAGATTGCATTTTTTTAAAGAGGTAATTACACTGCGCGACCAGAAGGGAACCTACGTGCATCTCATCTGCATCGGCGCTCGACGTGAACCTTGTTCGGTTCTAACGCCTGTTTCACCCTGATCCTCTTTTGCAATTGACATTTTTTTTCCCCCATACAAGCAATTGGATTGCATTGCATATGCGTTTGAAAATGATCGTTTAGAAACGTGCCTTTTTACGATGTCTTTAACGGAACACGGCTACGAGAGACTTGCTCTTGATCGGTGAAAATAATTGCACGGAATCGCCCTTCGGCGACGTTCTCTGAATAATCACGGGAGATATACTTATGCAGATTCAAAGAATTTTAGTGAGTCTCGAATCCGCATTCTTTTTTGATATTTTAAACAAGAAATGCGATAATCGCGTAAATCACCTGATCGTGAGAAGAGACAATTAAAATTTTGTAAATTAATTAATTTTCGCAACTGTTCGAATGCGATCGTCAAATATTTCTTAAACAAATAGAGATGAGTCGTGCGGGTGCAGCTGAATTCCTTTACACAAAGCCATTGTGAGGTTTTGCGGTTTTCCCAATTGCGTTTGGACGTACACAACGTTAGCGTTCGTATCCCGATTACGACCCGTGTAAAACCCGCGTATCCGCGATTCCGCGTTTTATCGCACGCGAGAGGCGCGCAGCCCACGCACCCGTCGCAATTACTATTGACTCGCGCCAAATATCCGCGGCATTCGCGTAATCCGCTTAATAGACTTTTCCAATGGTCCTGTGCGCGGCAGCCGCGGGCAAAACTCTAATATGACAGCCGTCCGTTACGCGCTTGCCGTTCCTTAATTAAAGGACGCCTCGGTAAATAACCGCTGTAATTGCGCGAGCCCTCACGATATACATAAAGCGATAAAACCGTCCGCGACATTTTTGATGATAATAGGATTTGCACAATAAATAGGATTTAAAAAAGACTCGACGGTGCAATTTGCCTCATGGAGTTTACCAATTCTAGTCCCCGATTTATAATACACGTATATGCGCTTTATTTTGTGCATTTTTGTACGTAATTAAACTTTTACAAATACTTACGAATTAATTGCAAATTATAATTGTACACGGTGCTCGTTAATATTTTACGGAGTTTGAAAATTCTATATCACGAGTATTTAATTTTTTACGTATATAGTTCGTTTACCTGCTCTAACTTGTACATCGCGACTGAGCACCCGGCCGACGGTGTTGCTCGCCACGCATCTGTACGCGGCGCTATGAACATCCTGCCGATAGGCCGCGGCCGGAAATGGCAGGAGCACCAGAGTACCGTTTCTAAGCACTCTTCGCACGCCCGACACATCGTTCACCGGATGTCCGTCCGCGGTGGACCAGTCGATGTTGGGCGGCGGACTTCCGGAAGCCGTGCAGTCCAGCCAGGCGCCACTGGAGTTCGAGAATTCGATTCTCGACGGTGGTTCCAACACGAAGCTGGGTCCGCGTAGGTGCGCGTCAAAGCCGTGCCCGCCTGCGGACGTTACTATAGCAGCTGCACCTGCACAGAAAGACATTTTTTTTTTTTTTTTTTTTTTTTTTTTTTTTTTTTTTTTTTTTTAACAAAGACATGCCCGCGACATAAAATAAAAATTCAACAAATCTTAGAAGAAACTTTCGCAAATCTATACGTTATAAATATATATTAATATGAGTCTACCGATTCGTCTAGACACGCAGTATACAGATAGAAACGTCGATCACTCTTTAGTCAAAATGCATAGATTCAGCGCGACATAATAAATATTAATTGATAGACACGTGTCGCGTCGGAGTGATTAGCATTAGAAACGCGCAAGAGCGAGGGATATGTCGCATTGACGGCCAGTCGTATTAGGTGGAAAATAGTTTGACAAGTTCCAAAGTGGATTAATCGACACGCTTAGTACGGCCTCCGCGTCTCCCAGACGAGAGCGGTGCCGTCGCGGTGATGCAACTAATACGCCGGGCAAGTTATTCTCTTCGGAGTGGTGCGCGCGCGAGACAACCACTTCTCGGCGTAAACGCTTTGATCGAGGGCGTGAAAGCACGAGTCAGCAACTACCTACTTGCCGGCTCTTGTATCGTTAGCGCAGTTAATAACTCCCCCACTCGCAGGCCTCATCCCTCGTGTCAATGTTACAGTGAAATTTGCGAGCCATGGGAGCCGCGATAAATTTCAGGTAGCTCTCCCCGCTTAGCCTACGTAGCCCCGTGCTAAAACTTAACTCTCCACTGTTATTATTATATGCAGCAACACCGCCAACAGGGTCATCCCACCTGAGCGTTTCTTTTAGGGAACGCTATCATTCACGCTCCCTCGAACATATCAGTTTTCTTCCCAACTTCTCATTTATTTACACGTATAAATTTTACGGTCAATATTTGACGCTGCGTATACCAGCTCGTTAAGTAAAATAATAATTTTTGATAATTACGTACTTAGGATTTTATTATAAGATTGTTCAATCGCAAGAGAAACGCTTCTCTAAATGATTGATTTAATCACGAACCTTTTGTTTTTTTTTTATGCGAATCCATATTGCCGTTTTTTTCAAATGTGTCATTTGCGATTTAAATGAAAGCTGGAAAAAGTCAAGTGAGACAGCTAATAGCGCTGATTTACGATGTTCGAGAGATCGCGGATCTTTCGGCTGAATAAATGAAACGGTGCCTTCCCCCTTCCTTTATTTCGTCGCGATATTGCGAGGTGTTTTGGGCACGTTGTTTGCGACAGGGCGCGGGAATCGGGAAAACGCGAAACTCATAACGACATTCGCGCGGGTAGCCCGACGTAACTCGTTTATAACTACGTTCGAGAGGGAAATGCACGCTCGTTTCGGCTGAATTTCGTAATGCCGTCGCGCGCGCGTTGCACGCGTGCGGCATACAAAACACGAAGTATGCAAATCCTCGGTGTGCACGAGCGAGAGAGAGAATTGAAATTCTCCATCGTAGTGTCCGGCAATTATGCTCGCCGTCACACCAGTCGGTTTCCGGAATTGTCTGTCTCTCGATGTGTGTGTCTGTATGTCTCTCTCTCTCTCTCTCTCTAGTTCGCGTGCGCGCGTGCTACTTAATTACTAATTCCGGGCGAGTATTACACCGGCGTTCTCGAGCGGAATTTCGTGTGTTGCTTCGCCCGAGCGACGTCGCGCCGATTTCCGAAGGCATCGGCATCAGTCGCCTTAATTGGCAGAAAATTAATTACACGTTATATTCGTATCGTTTTTAACGTCGTTGACCGAAAATTCGAATGGACGAGCTGTATTAATTGAACTGTCATCCATCGGTGATTTTTCCAACACGCGAATCAATTTTAGCTTCGCGACACACGTATATGCATAATATGTATTTATATTATATATTGTGTATATATGTTAAAAAGAAATTTTTTTTGCGAAATAAAATATTTTATCGGGATCTTTTCACGGTTATCCGAATCAGCCTCCAGTATTGATTTTTGTGTTTGTCACGATTTCGCGGCGGTTTTTCGAGATACCTACAAATGTCGCTGCACGGTTTATTTGCGCGGATCGGGTTCGCGTCAACATCCCTATCTTTTATGACGCACCCTCGAGAAGATTTACCTATCGACGTGGAAAATCGAAAAGCCGAAGGAGACGGACCAGGCTGAGCATGGGAAATGCCGGCAAGATTGAACATGCCGGTCGGTGCTCAAAGTGACTGGCCGTCACAAGAGCATGCGTTTAAAGCGACGGAGACGGACGGACAGAGCTGAACAGCGAATAGGAGGTATAACGGAAGTCGGATACATGAGTGGATGATGAGATAGAGAACGAAATACTGAGTGGTAGAGCGAGGGAAAGCGAGAGAGACAGAGAGAGAGAGAGAGAGAGAGAGAGAAGGGTACGCAGGTGTCGGTGGGTAATAGCGTCCTATTACCATAACGCTTGGCTAAGCCGACTAATCGGTTCCGTTTATGCCGACCGGCAAATTATTATTAATCGCATTGCGCTCGCGGATTACCGTTTATATGCGTCTATGGCACGGTGGCATTTGCACTTCGCGCTGAGCGTCGCATGAGCTTTTAACGTCGCGTATCTACACGTACATGTCTGATCTTTCGCTAAATTATACACATACACATTGACAGAAACGCTAGAATACGTTTAAAATTTTAATCTTGGGAATATTACGTAACAAAGAGCAATATCCAGCCTTGGACGGTATCCAAATCTTTTTCTCGCAAACGCGATCATTAAGCGTTTTATTTCGTCGTTTATATTAACGTGTTATTAAGACCGAAGATTATATTTTGATACGCCGTTTTAATTGCGTTATATGAATATAATTAAATTAATATATAACATTATACGAATTATTACGATTCAATTATCACAAAAACAATTGATGCATAAAATAGATGTTCTGTTAAATGCATATTTATTTTTATAATGATACAATATAATTATACATATATTTTTTTTTTATTATAAGGTTATAATGCCATTATAATTATTATATATAAATCGAAGCTCGCAGAAACTCTAATGGACAAAAGTAACTTCTTTAGTTAGATTTTTTCTTTATATCGTTGAAAAAACACGAGATCTATTCAGATAGCAGAAATGTCAAAATTTTTGTTTCTCGAGGATTCTTTTGTGGTCTCGGGTCAGATTCCAAAGTCCGAACAAAGGCGGAAATTTTATCATTCGCCTGGACCTTGCATTCTGGAAGCATTCGAATCGGTGGCTCGGATTCGGTAAAAGGAGCTCATGCTACAAACCAGGAATCAATAGGCGGAACAAACTGTGTAGATGGGTAGAGGTCTTCGGTAAGATTGAATTTGCAGACTCTGCTTCTCCGAGTTTCTCGACGAGGGGCGAATCTCGTAGAAAAGGTGGAGGGCAACGTCGGAGGGGCACGATAAGAGTCCCGAGTCTCGCGACGGCGTTTCCTCCACTCAGGAACCTTCGTGTTCTCCTCGTTCGTTCTTTCTCTCTTCGCCACTTGAAAGAGCTCCCGATGTTTGCTCAACCCATCAAGACGGCAATTATTTGATCCGGCTAGTGAAATGTATCCGTCGAATCTTCTCCTCTTCGCAATAGTTTTCCTTCCGTTCCGTTAGTATTTCAGGATGATTCGTCGCAACTTAATTCAATGTTTATTTTTTTTTTTTTTTTGGAAACTTCTAAATTTTTTTTTGTCAAAAATAATTTTTATTTCTTCGATTTTAGAATTATTTACTCATTAAAATAAAATTCCATAAAGCATATAGAGATGGTTTAACTATAAAGATAAATTAAAGTAACAAATAAAAAAAATTTATAAATAATGTAATTAATAGAAATTCTCATGTTCGAATATTGCTGTTTATCGTCGTTAACAAAATTCTTGACGTATTAGAAAAATGTAAAAGACTCTTAACGGAAAAGATCTAACAGACTGCGCAACTTCTCGTCAGAAACGTAACGGGCTAAAGACGACATCGATACCCGCGGAAAGTCGATAGAATCGGTGATAGTTGGCGATACAACGGGGAGGGAGGAAAGGGGAAAGGATGAAGAAGCATATCGGGCGAACGAGTCGTTTTGCGAGCCACTTACTCCCGTGCAAGTCGCAGTCGAAGATGGCAACAAGTTGAGAAAGTTGTTTAGACGCCTCGAAACGAGACGGAGATCGCCTCTCTGAAAAACTATGGCCGTGCAGGGACACACGGGCAATTTTCCAGTTCGTGCGGAAAGTTTTCGCGGCGGGCAACAAGTTGGGAAAGTTCGGCCGTGGATGGCGTTCCCTCGAGGGAACGCTTCCGCGGGCCATTTCAAAAACTGTCGAACGACTAATCTCCCTGGCTTCTAGCAAGAGAACGCGGGGCGGAACTCGGTACGGTGCACCGACGCGGAGTCTGCAACTTTTGCGTGAATACGTCGCGAAGAAGTTCCGGATCGCGCGGATAAACGAGTTAGATGGAGCGTCGGACAGGCGGCGTCTTTAAGGTTCATCTCGTAGGACTATTTTTTCTCATATTTTATAACGGTATGTCGCGCGCTCTTATCTCAAAGAAAGATCCATCTTAGCGGGATACCTTGCGTATTTCTTCGAGGGAAAATGCGAGGGATATATATTTATGTATGTTTCTATTATACGTATCACTTCTACGTTTTACGTGGACATTTTTCCATTTCTCTATGCCATATTTATTTGACATTCGCAAAACGCAACGTTCGTTCGTTTCCCTTCTCGCGTCTATTCGCGAACTTACCTGACCATCGCATATTACATATTATTTAGTTCCGTATAAATTATCAAGGTGCATTCTTCGCCCACATTTGCTTCGTATTATTTTATTCACGTTGCAATTTACGTCCCAGTAGTTTCTTCAACTGTATCGTTCCGTACATTCTTTTTTTTTTTTTTTTTTTTATCTTCTCGATACACGCGAACGAGAAGTAAAGTTGTAATACGTCGTCAACAACGATACAGTATTGTTCGCGGGGTTTCTCAGTTGCATTTTTGCTGCGAGGCTGCGGGGAAGGCTCCCGCGCGATCCTGCGCGAGGGGGAGGTTGGAGGAGAGAACGGCTCTCCCGGGGATGGTGTCGACTTCGCGAAGGCGTTGGTCCTTTCAATTTCGCGAATAGAAGACGGGCGACGAAGAGAGAGACGGGTGGAGTGATTGTTGGAAATATGAGAGAAACTTTCAACCTCTCGCGCAGCAAGCAAGCTCTAGCAACTCCGCCTCCCTCGCCGTTAAGGCGAGCTCGCTTTTTCCACTATCGCTCCTCTTTCTCCTTTTTCTTTTTCCTCCCTCCCTCCTTCTTGTCTTCCGGCTCGCATGTAGTCTTTGCAAGTGCTTCGCAACGTAACCTCTTCGCCATTCTAAAGCGTCCAAAGAGAGCCCGCTCGCGCGCAGTCGAGTTTTTGGAACAAAAATGCGCTTTTCTCCCGCGGCTCTTCTCGCCCAACTCGGTTCGGCTTTCTATTTTTCTCTTCCTTTTCGTTCGCCAAAATTCATTTCACGGCATTCTTTTCCCGTGTCTTTTTGCCCGTACCCTGCGGATAGTCGAGTATTCATCAGGCCGACCTTCTTTTACCGCGGCGGAAAAATCATGAAGTTATCGTTCGTTTGTCGATTTCTCGTGTTAAAATTGAATTTATATCAAGAGAAAGCAAACACAAATTTGTTTTAAAGTGCGATTGCCTTGAGATATCAAGAAACTGATTTTTGAAACTTGAATATGAGCAGAAGAATATTTTCCCTCATTTTTTTTTTTTATTATCCCTTTAGGCATTTTAATAAGTTATATCCGTAGATGTATTTTGCAACAAACTTTTGCTCGTATTTTTCAACCTCTCTTTCGTGAAACACATTTTAAGCGAAATCAGGAATTAGCAAATTACAAATGGCACTTTTACCGAGAATCGGGAGTAAATCCGGGATTCTGTTTGGATCAGGGAGATGGATGGAAAAAATGCGAGGCACGTTTCACGCTTGCAGAAGGTTCGTCGGCGAGAGGGAGAAGTCCGTACACGTTCTCTCCGTTTTTTTATCCTATGTCGATGCGCCGGTCGCGAGAGTGTCGGTGGTAATGCCGCGAGAGGAGACAGGGAGGAGGGAGGGTCGAACGCGGCGGGACCGGGACAGGTGCAAGGATATACGCCCGTCGGGAACAATGAGCGCAATCAATGCTGCACGGCACCCCTTCGCACGTCAATCAAACGGCCGGCAAGTACGCGCCACTACCCCATTGGCCCCGATTGCCTTTTGTCACCCTTTAGTGTCCGCTACAGCCACTACAGAGGCTAGGGAAGGGAAAAGCTGTAGCGAGGGAGGAATGCACTAGGAAGTACAGGGATGAAACGGAAGCGAGTGAATCCAGCGGCGAGGAAAGGAGGGATGTTGCGAAAGGGCGCGCAAAGAGAAGAGAAATGCGCCGCGTTGCATACCGAATGTGGCAAATTCCTGCCGAATACTCTTGCAGTTGTGACACGTGCATTGTGGAAGAGAGAGAGAGAGCGAGCGAGAGGGGAAACGAGATCGGTGCGCGACCCAATTTCGGGGGCTCGCCAATCCTCGCACCTCGCCTATTGTCCATGTCGCATGTCCGTCTCGTGTCCCGTCCATCGCGTCGGCCGAACCTCGAAATTGCATACACGCGGGCGAGCGTGGGCACGTACGGGACGTATTGCATGCCGACTTCGAGATACTCGTGCGAGGCGATCAATGATCTCTACGTGATAGCGACGCGAGCAGGGACCAAGTAGGTTCGAAGTGAGAAACGTCTGTTAATTGTTAGTACCGATATCTCGTATTTTTTTGCATATCACAATGAGTATATATGAGCGGGTATTCCGAGGCTTTTATCTAAGTTAAACTTTTATTCTATTTAAATTCAAAGGAGAAGGTACGAACCGCAGTCAATTCGTCGGTTATTATTTTTAAATGCGGTGTTTTAGTCGTCGGGGGAGAAATTTCGTTACGTTAATTCTTACAAACGGAAGTACCGCACAGCGTCGCGCGAAAGGTTTTAATAAATGATAATTGTAATTATCGCGATTGTAGTTAGACTAGGTTGATTAGGCACTTAATCGCGGAATTAATAAATTCGACAGTCTCGTTGATAAATTAGTGTTTTCGATATTTTGACATTCGCCAATAAAAAAAAGAAAAAAAAAATTATACCGGTAGCATCTCCGACATTAGCACTGCATAATGATGCATGGCTAACGAGAGATGTAAGCCGACACCCGCATTGTGCAATGATTCTAAATTGGACGTAGGGCCCCTTCGGATCATTACTGCAGAATCTGGTATGTGATCAATAACGAAGTATAATTATTATACCACAGCAACACAACCGCGGTTCGTGTTACTCGGCACAAACATGCTGTGTCCGGCTTCAAACAGGGCAGTGCTGGCGTTTCGCTGCCACAGCATGCGGGTGTTTGGACAAACGTGCGGACGCATAATCTGCCTTTCGTGTTTACGAATTGAATCTATCAATAGCGCTAATAATGAATATAGCTCGCGACAATAAAATCGTAAAAATCCTACCTTTTTACTCTAATTCGTCTAATTTCTATCTAAAAATAAAAAAAAAAAAATTAATCTAAATATTAACATCTTAAACAATTTATTTGCGAAAAGTACTCGTCGTAATTCGCAGGTTTCGTTGACTCCTTTTTTTTTTCTGACTACTTGACGTAACGTTTAATTTCTCTCGAACGCGGAGAACGGAAGCACTGTGATTAATATACTAGCTTTTAGATTATGAACGCTACATGGCCGCTACATGAATGAAACTAGACACAATTGTCAAGCCGGATTATTAAAGCGGCAACTGTACTGCGCGTAATGCAACTAAGCGTTGCTGGATGCCGAATATCCGCGCGGCTTTAAACCGCCCTGTGAGGATTGCCACTAGGCGCCACCATCAGTCCGGCTTTTTCGCATGCACCTTTAAACGCGACCCGACGCTTTCGCGTGCATTGAGTTAGTGAGATAGATTCTGCCTCGCTAAGTTTATCGCTTTCGGCGACTCGAGGACTCTCTGTGCTCGTCGTGAGATATTACAAGGGGAACTTACGTTCGCGCGGAGGACTATCGGTGGAGAGCAAGGTGGACTAAAGCAGGCAGGATACGAGAGGACACCGATGATTTCCCAGGGGGTCGCGTCTACCTCCTCATCCTCCATCGTCAACGTCGTTCTCCTGATGCTATTTCTTCCCCCCTTCTTCCTTATTCCCTTCCCCCCCCCTCGAGCGTATCTTATATCTTAGGCAGCGCAGTCGTTATTCCTTCTCCCGTTCCCTCGACCTCGTCAACGCGTTTCATTAGTCTACGTGAATTTCAATACTCGCTCAACAAAAGCTCGGGGGCAAAACGAGGGAACGAGAGGGAGATGGAGGTTTCTTGTTGAGAACACTGCAACGTTGCTGTTCCGTTAAAAGCACATTCTCCATCGTGTATTATTAAATCGTAACATAGTATTCGATATACGTATAAATATGTAAAATATATTATTGTAATATTGAACGTTGTCTTCGCGGTTACGATTATTAGAAATATGTGTAATAAATCTATGTTAAATGTAGAAAATTTTTATATTTCCGTACGAAATATCTTAGAATCGTGTTAGAAACGCGCTAAGTAACGCGCCCCTTCCCCCGGGGTTTTAAGGAAAGCGGTTGTTACGTGACGTCCTTTTCCCTCGCGAGCTTCCGCTCACGTAGGCGGAATAAATTCGAAAGGTTACGAGTAGGAGCGAGAGGTATTTTATACGACGCATAAAATTGCGACCGATGTCGTCAATTTGTTTTTCGCCTAACTCTTTCCGGTCTCCCTCTAACCCCTTCTCGTTTTCTTTCTCTCCTTTCCCTTTCTTTCTCGCGGCGCTTTTTAGCTTCGGAACTTGCGGGTTTTATGACGCCTCGGACGAAAAACGTTTCTCTGCCTGTCGCTGTCCTCCGTCGTTTTTCTCGGGGAAAACCTCTCTGTCGCACCTGCGAAAGTCTTATCTCGAAGTTGCAGGCGGATCTCAGGTACAACGCGTCTTGGGGGGGTGTTCTCTCGGGACCACCCCCGCTCCTCGTTCCCTCCGCCCGTTTGGGAGATATGCAATACACTATGCAATACCGTACGTTTCGAGGAAACTTCTAAACAGGTTTTCGCCTGCATTTTGCACGTATTCTTGGTGATTCGGGCGCGCGGGTGCGCGCCCAGATGATTGTGTCGAACAAAACACGCGCTACGTATGCACGCGTGCTCCGTCCATCCGATTTTATATGATATTTTTCTCAGTTATTTTTATTTACGCAAAAGTAGCCCGTACCCGTCGACATTATTGTGAAATGAAAAATAAGTCGTAAGGATATTTTACTACGATATTAAACCGTTTTATACGCGTCGCATTCTGGCGTATAAATATCGATGTGCTCTTTGCACTGTGTAAATAATACGTAATAAAAACGATACATTTAGTTACTTTCAACAACGCGTATTTTTTACTTTCTCGTGACGTTGTACTTTAACACGAGGTTCGATATTACGTTAATTTTTTATTAAAAAAAATTTTAATGAAAAAAAAGAAAGGGAATTTGAGTTGAAAAAATAGCAATGACAAATGTGAATGGTGTATTAAATTTCTCTTGTCAACTTTTTTTAATTGTACCGCGCGGCTTATATCCCGCGGGTCGCATCTCTTATTTTTTACGTGCAGCGTGATGCTAAACGATACCCTCTTTGTAATTCCATCCAGCGCGATTCAATTATTTACACGTCTGAACGAACGTGAACGGTCTGCGCCACGATCTACCACGACATATGTATATTCAATGTATTTTCGTCCGTCGGTTTTGCGCGCCCGTTCAACCGCTAAAAACCACCACCGACGGGAATTCGATAGAAGGAGAGACGTATTACAGGTCGGCGTGAATCTCAAGATATAGGTCACTGTCTCCGAAACGCGCGCCCGGCTGTATCAATTTCGTCCGGTGTTTGCCGCGCGCCATTACTTTTGCACAACTGTATCGCCATTACTTTCGCATATCGTATACCGGCTCGCATAACGTATGCACCGTTGCAAAAGGGATTGGAGCGAGGGAGAGAAAATCCCGAACATTACCATGCACGCCGCTCGGGTTTGCGAATTTTCTTTTATCTGGATATTTCAGTGAGCCGCGTTTGCCCGGAAGATTCGCAGGAGAAAACCCCGTTCCGCTCTTTGAACCGCCTTTTTTTTATCAAATCACATGTCTGCTCGTTTTCCTTCGACTAAAGCGAGGCCCGGTCACTACTACTCTATTGAGCAGCTTCCTTCTACGCCATTACATTCTCGGTTCACTCTCTCGCACCCTCTACATGTATTACACCTGCATAGCCGCTTATCTCGAAACTCCAGGCGCACCTAACATGAATTTCATCCTCCCTCCTTTCACCTTGTGTCTCACTCTCTCTCTATCTGTGTCTCCGTCTCTCTTTATCTTTCCTCCGTCCCGTTCTCTCGTGAAATTTCTTGGAGCGTAGACGTAAATTCGTAAACTAATCGTTTGTGCGAATTCGAGTTAACATAGATAACGTGCAAAAGTATTTCGATAACAATTGGATAAGGTCTTGCGAGTAGAAAGAGTAGACTTAATAAAATTTGATATACATTTATTGCATAAATAATATGTTATTACAATGGTGCAAGTATAAAAATGTAATATTTCACGATAAGAAGAATGGGAATGTCACAAAAATTGTCTCGATACGCGTTTCGTTGGCATTACATTTTTAATTCTAATCGCGATTAAACTGGATTTATTTATGTTACACTCGGCCGACGGTTCCCTCTATTTTTCGGTAGATACGTGCGCTATAAATTTTCGAGGGGAAAATAGAAGTGCGATTACATCGTCGTTTTGCTCGCTCTGTATCACAATTGATATCACGATAGATAGAGACAAACACGTGCTCGGGCGCGTTAGAGTTAGTTTCGCGTAGATGACCCAGTGCGATAACTTCCCTTTAACGACGTCTGCGCTCAGTAATAAGGCGTCGGATATGGGGATATTGACACGGCTCGTAGTTTTCTTATTTCTCGGTTATCGGTTCTTGCGAGACAGCGTTTGTTCCTCGTTGCCGTTTAATGTTATTTTACGATGACCATCTTTAGAATCTATAACCAGAATATTCTCGAAGAGCGTATATCACGCTGTCTTTTTATACTTTTTTTTTTTTTTTTTTTTTTTTTTACGTTAGGCTCTCGCGTAACGCCCCAATATTGATCGGCGGAGTTAGAAGGAAAGTCATAAGCGCGTTTTACGCGAGCATAACGACGACGCGGGCAAGTTCGTATTACAGAGTTACGAGTCTGATGGACAGGACGGGATAAAAGTTTATACCGGGCCAATTGAATTGGCGTGTGTGCTCCGGAAGTGTGCGTCGGTGGAGATAGGCAGTGAGACACGGGAAGTGACAGTACCCAGGGCCCGTCCACCCGCGTTATTTGTAACGTGAAACAGGACGACACATCGCGAGAATGTTTCTCGTGAAAATATGTCGCGCGAATTTTTCGCGTGCTATGATTTTTACCTTTTTCCGCCCGGATCCTGACGGGGAAATATTATTTTTTAGGGAGATTGAGACGGGGGAGGAAGGGAGGGGAAACACCATTTTTTTTTCCGCGCGAAAGAATCCCCACCGACGTGAAATATTTTTGCGTCCTCGTATAGCCGCGCGAGGGTGGTACGCGAATGAATGTTATTAATATCAACGCCGCTGTACCGTTGTGATTCAATGTCCAAGTTGGTAAAAACCACTCGGACCACCGCGCAACTATTCCGTCGATTCGCGCAATGATTCTACTCCTTACACTTTAGCAGTTCTCTGGAACTCGCGGGAGAGCATATTTTCATTAATCTCTGGGATATATGAGCCGCTGTAGCGTCGGTTCGATGTATCGGCGTGACCGCCGGAATTTCAGTTCATCGAAAGCGACCCGGATATTCGCCGAATGATTACGAAACTCCGGTAACACCCCTATGGCATAGTGCAGGCAGCGTATCGCTTCGGCGTGAATTCTCGGCTAAAACTCTCGCACGAAGTTTCTCTCGTTTCTGATATTCCCGTTCTTTTCTCATACATTTACGTTAGATCTAATAAGCGCGAGTTCCTATTAAAAAAAATTGGTGTAACGCCTGATTTAATCGAAAATCGATTTTATTATTGATTTTAAGGTTCGGTTTAATTTTAATATTTATTAATTATAATTTATTATAATAATTATAATTAATTATAATTAATATATTCAGGCAAAAACGGTCTCCGCGATTTTTTAACCACTAGCGATGATAATCGTCGGTAGCGACGGTAGGGGGGGGAATGATGGGTGGGGATGGGTGATGAGGGGGATGACGAAGGGACCCTAGCGCGCCGAAATCAGAGCGCTCTATCGATCGCCTGATCGCGAACGATCTACGCGACCCGTTGCTCAGTCGATGAGATACGCCGGCCACGTGTTGAGAGCATCCGGTTTCGAAACGGATATCGAGATATTTTGCGCGTGTTCTTCTCACGAATTATCAACGTGTACCTGTGTCTCGCCTCGTCTTGAAGTCCTATGAACCGCAGAGTCTCGCACAGGATACCGTCGTTGTACATCTACCTACGTTCGACCGGACACGTAAAGGTGAATCGTCTCGCTTTTTACTTCGCCACGATAACTTTGCGTACGTATAGTCAGGCGACGATACGTGAGCTGTATCATTCGCGATCGGAATCTTGTGGTAACTTAACTCTAGATCGAATTTGAGAACGTGAGATCTGCACCTTGCCCGTCTTCGTCGCGGCCGAGATTCTCGTTTCGTTTCATTTAAAGTATCGGGCAGAGCAGCTCCAGGGAGCACGGGGAAGGGGGATGGGTGCTCGCTAGCGGCAGTCAGCCGGACTCGTTCTCCTAAGTATTGCGTAGGTTCGGGAGTCAACGAGCGTGGGCGCGGGGAGCGCGGCGAGCAGGGGGGACGGTGCGAGCTAGCTGTGCTAGCGCTGGAATGTGCGACCGGTCGCCCGCAACCAAAACACGCGCGCGGTACGGTAAACAATACGCGCTCAATAAGACATCGAACAAAACCTTGAACAGAACAGAATATTCATTGCAACTTTTTTGTTTCAGATAATATTCTACCATCGAAGGAGGACCGACCCGACATCCCGTAGACATCCTGAGAGGAGGAGGAGGCCCAGGAAGGGTATCCTGCCCCGGCGGAGCAACCCATGGGTATATATCAATTTTTTTCTTTGGATTTTTAATAACGTTTTTTAATTTTTTTATTAAATTAAATTTTATATCTACTAAATAATTGTTTTATTTTTTTGTTTCAGGTCAAGAGAAACTCCGCTGCGTCGCATCGCTCAGTGTCGCACGCCGATTCGAAATTATACGAACTGCAGCCGGTTCGTCGGTCGTTCGGGGCTGCCGATAGTTACCGGGCGTTTTTTTTACGATTCTCTTTAATGCGGGAGTGTCGAAAAATTTGTTAAGTAATTTTCGCGATTGTAACTTCACCCGGGCGCGTTCGCGAGTTACTTGTGCGCGGAAGGATGGCTCGTCACGTCCCATCTGAGAGGAGGAGCAGGCCCGGGACGGGCATCTTGCATCGGCGGAGCAACTTTTAGGTGAGAATTAATTCTCTTTTAAAATTTGTTATTTTATTAACTTTTTTTTTATTTTATTTTTATTAAAGATTAAATATATGCGCGTAATTTTTTTTGTTTCTTTAAACGTTAACTATTTTTAGCACGTCTATATTAATATTTAATTTTATGTTACAGTCACCAGCAGAACTGCAACTCCGCTGAGTTCAGAGAGATTGGTAAGTCGCATTACTTTTTTTTGTAGTTGATTGTAATTGGGTCTCTTGAACCGGGAACACACCGTCGATAATCAATTAATTATAATGACGCGCAAGACCTTTCGACAAATAGCGCACGCGATGCGTGCGAATGGTTTGCTCTAATATATATAAAAATAAATCTTATACGTATATCGATAGCGCAATAACGATATTAAACGTAGTAATTCCGAATGAAAAGTACTGAATGCTTTCTGCAGCGGCCTAACTTAAATTGCTAATATGCACTTATTTATCCTTGTTGCGAATCTTCTTGGAGAATATATTATCCGTCTTTCTCTTTCTCGCGTCTTTTCCGCGAGCGAGAAGCGTAGGCGAAGGGAAGAAGTGTAGTAAACTAGAACTTCATCGGCGTAACGATAATGGGGCGCGACGACGCCGGAGGAAAACAATATGTAAATCGTTCGGTGCATCCCAATCAAAGTCGGAATCCGCGGTGCGCCGGCGAGCTTCCGCGCCTGCCTAACGACGCAATCTAAATTCCGAAGGCTTGTCTCGAAGTACGCTAGGGTACATATATATATACATATATATACATATATATCGTCGACTAGATAGAGAAAATCCGTTGTCGCGGTGCGCCGAGAGGAACGAAAAAAGACGAGGGGTCGGGAGGAAATGATTTCCAGGCGGACTTCGAGTCGCATCGGGATGAAATGCATGCCGTTTCGGTCCGTCTGCAGCAAGACTGCGCTAACTTCGACGAACGACAGTGTCTTTTTGGTCTGCGCCGTTGTGACGCGAGCTTTCTCCTCCTCTCTCCCGCGTCCGCTCGAATGAGAATCGGGTTTTATAGCAACGTAGAAACTTGCGTAGTCGCGGGCAAGAAAGAAACGTTGGGTGGCGGGGCGGCGGAGAAGCTCGACTTCAATTTTGATCTTCGGGAATAATATCGGAGTGCTCGACAAATTACACGTGCCGGTGAGAGAAAGCGGGGAAGAGATTAGAGCCGCGCGAAAAATTGGAAACGTATTGTCGCAGCAAGTTTTTCTAGTCCCGCATTATCCCAATAATGTATATGGTTGCGGAAAAATATGAGGTTTACGTTATTCCCGTAATGCATAACCGTGACAAATGTTCCATATGCTCGTCGCGAATCTGCAGTTGATACGAAAGCTATATCATACATATATATATTTTTTTTATTAAGTTTCACGTTAAATGAATATTCCGAGTCTTTTACCAAATATGTTCAAAAAAGTTTCTAAATAATTAAAAGCACTTTTAATTGGGAGAGGTACGTCGAAGTAGTAGTATTTTCAGTCGCGACATTTTCACTTTGATTTTACTGAAATTTAATTTTGAATTTTATTTAACATTTACAAGATAAACTTTTTTTGCATTAATCTAATATTTAAAAATTTAATAAAAGTTTATTTTTATGCTAATATAAAACCCGATGAAATATCAATAAAATGTTAATATTGACATTGTTAATTATTCGTGCAATATGTGATTTTATTTAAATGCTATGAAAAATAATTTAACCCCTGCTGGATCGTGTAACAAAAATTAAATTTGATTATTTTTATCTACGAGCAGTTAGCGATGCGTCATTAGTTGGATTGATTTATCTAAATCTAAAATATCGAAATAGTCTGCTTTCACCAAATTATTTTTCGCAAATGTCGGCGAGCGTAATCAATCCATTTAGAATTTCTCATCTGGAAGTCGGCGATCATCAGCTACGTCAATTATGCGAAATGCAGATGTCTATCAGACATGCGCTTATATTTTACATATCGAGCGGTAGTGAGACAGGCTTTGCGCGACGCGACGTGACGCAACGAGACGTCTCTTCCGCTCGTTGTGTAGCGAGGCTGTAAGGAGAAAGAGAGAAAGAGAGATAAAAAAAAAACCAGACGTTTCGAATCGTTGTATGTACACGAGGTCTATGAATAATTCAAGAATGCGCGAGTTTGTTCGTATTCTGAGAACGCGACCGCGCATATGTTACAAATACACGCCGCGAGATCGGTTCGCTGGATTTCGTGTGAGCCAAGTCGTAATAAAATGCGCAAGGGAAATAAAGCACGATAGTGACGCTGGATACGCGATATTCCCGTTCCATAGGACGATATCGCCTATTGTTTACGCCCCGGTACGACAATTTTCCTACGAATGTCATAACGTTAGAAACATATGTTAAAAGACTCGAAGAATAATTTTGCATTTATGAATATATGTTAATCAGCTTGCATTACGAAGTCAGTCTGTCACCGTATATTACATAAAAATCTTACAAATGTGGATACACTTGGTTCATTTTATTTTAACGCAACGCAACTTTTTTTTTTTCTTTTTTTTTTCCCCGCAACTAAAATTTTATCTTTATTGCTCCCAAGTGTAATTACAATTCGTATCACAGTCGGATACATAATTTTAATAACATGTGCGCACGCGTTATAATTTCGCTAACAAACGTGAGCCTGTTTTAACGTGGTAATTTTATTTAAATTGGCAACGCCACGGAAATCTGATTATTGTTGCGGCCCAGTCTTAGCGAAGTGAGAGGAGAAGAAAGTGAAAGGGGCTGACTATCGAAGTAGACGTAACCGTGTGAGAATCCGACGCGTTTCGACTATAAATTCTGGCCGTATTATCCCAGCCCCGGTTAGATCCTGTCGATTTACGGCCTCGCGCGTAACCGTGCCTCTCCCCCGCGAACACGAAAATAATATCTATCGCGGTAATCTCCCCGGGATGCGGAGAAATATGTATTTCACGTCCACCGTTTGCCTTACGACCGGTCTCAATCTTCTCGCGGGCTGCCATTCCGGCGATAACTATTTTTAAAGCCTTTTACACTCATTTATATAGAGAGGTGAGAGGCGTCGGCGCAATAAATTGCACATCGCGTAACCTACTCTTACGAAGGAGGGCAGGAAATTCGCTTTACTCTCGCTAGTTCTTTAATTATTAGGTTCTCCAAGCGTCTTAATCTCAGTCCCCGATTTCTCATAATTCGATGATAAGTTAAAAAGGATGTTGTTACAAAGAGAGACGTATTGAGAAAATTAATTTACTTGACATTTTAACGACGCTATAATTACGCAAGGCGCCCCAAGTGCGTTTCGGCCACGTTTCGGTACCACGTGGGAGGGAAAGTGAAAGCGATCCAGGACGAACGTAATCCTGTCCATAAATCGTCGTTATGAACTTTATTTGTAATTTGTAACGACTCTGACGTGCGTCGTTATATGTTTGCACGGGTAATGTCAAACAGATACCAGCGCGATACATCTTCCTGTCGTCATTTTCCTCCGTGTATTGCAGAAGAGTATACGTAAAATGCTCAGAATGACGAATGTGTTTCGGGATAATCTATTGAGATATTAAAATCTTATCGAGAGTCTGCGGCAGAAAAAATTAGACTCACCGAAATTATATCGCAATCTTTGCGCCTCCCTCTTACAATTATTAGTCTTATCAGGAAATATAAATGTCGCGGCGCGGTGGTATTAAAAATTCCGGGCTTTGACGAGCGGCTCATCTCTGAATATTGGCGCGTAACGTAAATTACGAGGGAGAAAACGGTTCATTGTATGGAGTGTCCAGGATTAACGGCGGGGTTCAGACCGGCGAACGACGAAAAATTCAACGGTAATCTCCAAGCTGGACGAGGCAATTCCCTCGGTGGCTCTCTTCCATGTTGCAGACGTTGCTCGCTTTATGTGCGCTTCTTTGACGCGTGTACCAGCAAGAGCCTCCGTTCCTATTCTCCCTCTCGCTTGAGCTCGCGTCCCTTCGCCGCCCTTGTCTCGTCTGCGCCCCCTGCGGGGTCCACCGCCCACCCCGTCTTTTCATCTCGTACTTCATCTTTCTTCCGCGCCGGACTGAGAGTCTGCGTCGTACAATCGCCGCGGAAAGTTTTCGTCTGGAGGATTTCGACAGGGGACGCCTTTTCTCTCGTTGCGACCCATCCTCTTTTCCTCCCCGCGTGCTCTTATGCCCGGTGGTCCACCGTTCTTCTCTCCGCGGCAACATCCGGAAAGGATGGACTCGGAATGAAATCTTTCGGTGGGACTCCCTTTCGAGTTTCTCTGTGGGGTGGCCGGTTGCCGTCGCTAAAAAACGAACGCGGCGATAGCTTCGCGGTAATTACGAACGTATTTTCGTTGTCGCGATGAAAGGGACGAAGTCGCTGGCTGCGAGAGAGACGGTGAAATTACTTTTCTCTAATTGTTAGCAGCGTGAACGTGTAACGAATAATACGCGATCCGAATATATGTGTTTCACCTCGGGTTGTACGCTCAGCTTTTTGGCGCTCCCATCTGCAGTTTCTGCCTGCAATTAGCACAGCATCCCACGAACGACGCTGCATTCGTAATATCTCGCGTTTACGCGCGCGGCCGATTTCCCGGCATTCGCGACGCGGCCGGTATGCGCACTCCGAAAGAATTTATGATCGTGGCAGTACGCGGCTGGCGTTCCGTTGTCTGATTGCACGCGAACGTGGCTCCCGCCGTCGCCATCGCTGCCGGCGGGTAGTTGGCTACGGCGGGACACGCCACGATGAAGATGCCGCGGGGAGATAAAAGAAAAGCGCGTCCGAAATTGGAGATGCAGGAAACGACCGTGGCGCGACCGCGAGGCGGGGACCCACGCTCCCGATTCTCTACGTGCCTTCCTCTCGTGGACCTCGTATTGTTAAATATTCAATTTTCCGCCGGTACAAAAGTGGAGCGCAAGCGGAAACGCGCGCGCCCGGTTTCGTCGCCAAAAACCCGCGCCGCTTCGCACGTAATAACTGCCATTTATATCGGAATTTAACCGAATCGAGGATATAAAAATGTTTATACGTCAATTTCGGTGATCTCCGGGAAATCCGGGTAACGGTGTCTATTTGCGGGGTTAGTCGAGTGCACTCGCTGACGGATGACGCAATCGAGTGAACTTTTTGAAACTTTACTCCCGTTCCGGTTTAGAGTTGTATCATTCCGCGCCTGCGTAGACAATTAACTAGTATACGTAAAAAAAAAATAATAAAAAAATATAAAAAAAAGAATAAAAAAAAAACTTTAGCCTAGTAGTGCGCTTGCAGGTATCGTGGCACTTGAAACGGATTAACGTGTGATTTTTAAAGCGTAGTCTCTCGTGCTTAAAACTTCTCAAGCTCATCTGATTTTATGCCAGGCGGTAGTTAATTATACCGATTACCAGACGGGAGTTTAACGAGCGCGCCCGCGCGCGCTATACGCGGAGGAATGCGGGAGCCGGGTTAGGGTTGAAAAGGGAGCCTGTCGGAAGCGGAAGGGCTGAAATCGCAGCGGTTGAAGCGAGGAGTCCGAGTGTTCGGACGGATGTAGGAAAGGAGTGCGGTTAGGCAGCCACGGGGAGGAAATGTTTTGCAGTATCGAGCCGACGCGTCAACGACCACGTCTATATCTCTGGACAAGCGTACACATGTATACGTATATATATATATATATTTGCGCGATGGCAACGCGATCGAGAATGCTTGCGGTGTGGTGTTTTGCCGGTGGCCCGGTTGCTCGGTTTTGTCGGGTTTTCACCGAGATAGCAAGAGCCGGCAACCAGTCCGACAAAGCCGTCGGACCCATATTTTCCATCCGTATTTTATTTTCAAATGCTCGCGGAATATTTTGCCAGTTCCGTAGTTATGTTTCAAACGCGCGCGTCCGCAAGACCGCCGGTCGAGGGTTTTTTTATTTTTTTTTTTTTTTTACCTCCCCGGGCACCCGGGGTAATTCGACGTTCCGATAACGATTGATCACAGAATATAACAACGGAATCGTGCTGCCGCAGTCGAACTACGCCGTTGCCTCACAATTGAGTTTGTTGTGCTGCAATTTTGTTACATCGAGTTACTCGCATATCGTGTACACAGACGTTAGTCTATAGGGCGATTTAATCAAATTCCGCTACGCCCGAAATGTCGTTCCGTCAATACGTACGCGCGTCATAACGCAATTTCGACGTAATAATTTTTCGCGCACGCTGAACGGTTTATTTATCGATCGATCGCTGTTTATTCGGATGGATAAATGCAGCGGCACGGGATTGAATTATGTAGATATTAGATATAATCGCGAAGACCGGTAGAAAGAGAGAGAGATGTCTGCGGTGCGCTTGGATTTTAAAGCGTGTTGTTGCAATACGCAACGTTAAAGCCGTCACGCGCCGAATATCCGTACGTGTTGTATACATACGTTCTCTTTAATAATCGACCTGGATACGGGTCGACGCTTGGCCATATAGCACGCATTCGAACCTCGGTAAAGGGGGGAAACAGAAACGGTGGAATCCGCCGTGGTAATCGCCTGTAAAGCACGCTAAAGTCCTACGTCCGGGGTTAATTATCACGCACTAAACGTTATAAACCGTCGGGCTACCAGCTTTGATTTCAAGCTGCAAATTCTTCCCTCGTCTTGGAAACAAATTGCACTCGAACGGGGACGAAACTAGGAAAAGTGGCGGGCAGAAAGACAATTCGATATTAACTTGGTTGAAAATAAACGGCAACGGTTTCCTTAACGTTATCCATGCCGCTCTAAAAGGGAACTTTCCTCCAGGCTTCTACCTTGCGAACTATCGAACGAATATTACAGAAGGTCGAAGCTTTTGAAAAATCTCGTTACCCGAACGAGCTTCAAGTTTGTAGTTCAGTTAACCGGTTCTCAAGTTCTCGATGGTCTCACTTCGGGTGAATTATTTTCAATGCAAGTTAATTCGCTGGGTGGAAACTTTGCCGTGTAACCTCCGAAAGATTTACTGTATGATTATAAGGCGCCGATTTAACTGCCGCATGGACGGAGTATATTTTCCGAAAGGGGCGATATAAATATTGAACGTTGTTCAATTATTGAAGTTTGTAAATTCGCAATTCGACGGTTCGTTTAATAATATATTTAGAACGAATTTTTATTTACTCAATAAAGTGCAATTTTATTGATATTAAAATTATTAGGGCAATTTATTTTTTGAAATAGAGAAATGGCTCGAAGAGGTGGAGGTCTCGAGTAACAGGGAAAACGCGGTTTTTTTTTTTTTTTCCCAAGTCTGATAATTTATTCTCGTGAGACGCTATCGAAAATGAGCTCGTGAACAAAGAGTGTTGCGAGTGGCACTCGGCATGCAATCAGAACGTGTCGTCGAACGTGATTGTAACAGTGGAATCAAGTAACGGAGTGGCTCGTGGCTATTAATTATGCAAATCGTATTCCTTTGTAAGGATGTATCAAATGCTATCTCCGGAGGGCGGCTCGCCTCCTTTCCGCCGGGTGGCCGACGCTTCTCCACCTTTATTCGTTTACACGTAGGTGGCCCGATTTGTTTGTACCTGTGGCCTCGTTAAAGGTACGCTTGAATACTTTTAACGAGGAACGGCGAGAGAAAGAAAGCTAAAGCGCGTAATAGGGATAAAAAGAAGAGAGAGAGAGAGAAGAGTGCGTGGGATAGGATCTGGTCGAGGTAATCCAAAATATATTACCGGGGCTTTGTACCTTTGTACGTGGTCCAGTTCGCGAACGTTCCTTTCTCTTTCTCCCTCATTCACTTCTCTCATTGTCAGCTGTATCTTGCGTCCCGTTTTCGTTCACGCCATCACTGTCTCTCTTCTCTCGTTTGCTTTTACCCATTTTTTTTTCTTCTTTTTTTTTTTATCTCTCACTCTTTCTACCTTACCCTTTGCTGCCATCTCTCTCTATTTCTCGTTCAATTTCTCTCTTCGTTACGCCAGAAATTCCGCTCCTATACTCTCGGTCCCGCTTGCTCCGGAGTTATTACCACGCCGAGGCCGAGAACCGCAAGCCCCACACGCATAGATAACGGCTTGGCCGCGCTCGAAATGAATTTGAATCGGCCAGAATTTAAAAGCCCGCAGGTATAACGCGCGTCGTTGCACGCCCGCTGTTCGTACGGAGAGAAGAATTCCACATCGTGCTCGATTTTTTTATCACTGCTCCGTTCACCTCTCTCCGCGCGCGCTCCCTCCGTCCTCTCCTCTTTTCATCCCCCTGCACCAGCCAATCCCTCTGGTTCGCCGCCCCGTGGCGAGCAATCGATAAAGCCCGTGATTTATTTTCGCGGACAATTCCCCGACCGCCACGCTTTCTTATGATCCGGTTCAACAACACAGACAATTGCGGGAGGGACAATGATGCTGGCAAATCCGTGCCTGTCGTGTAACAAGATTCTCAGGATCGCGTTTGTTTTTACGCCGCACATCTTCTGATACTTCCGATTCTGCCAATACTCTCGGCAATACACCTAAAACCTCGATTTTTATTGCCAATGTAGAGACACTTTCTTATAAAATTTTTTGAAAAATATTTTATTAAATGAATAATAAATAATGTTATAATTCCATTGTTACGTATCTCTTACTATTTATGTTAATTTTTTTTTCAAATTGTCGTTTTTTCTTTTTTAAGTTTTTTTATCTATAAATATTAAGAAAAAAAAAAAAAAATAGATATCTATTTAAATGTATTTTATATTTTACGTATTTTTAAAATATATATCTCAATCGATTTATGATATAAATATTCTTCTGAGTGTATAAAGATATATGGAAGCAAGAGATGAAATTTATGCTATCTAATAAAAGCGAGAGGTGGACGATAAATTCAGAAGTTAATTCCGGCCAATAATGAGTCGGCGTTCATCTTTTTTTCACGATGCCGAAGTAATCCGTCGTGATTTCCGGCGCTGATTAAAAGTTGGCCGGCTAATTATTTGGGCCGTGCGTCTTTCGAAATTATTCCGCCGTGGGTGCTTGTTCGGGGGCGGTTAACGGTCACATATCTCACTGCCGGGGGCAGTTATTTTTCTCTCCCTTCCGTGGCGATCCCGCACGGCGCCGTCGCTAAAACCGCACATGCGTCTGCGGCGCGCAAATAATACACAGTGCGGAAAATTTACTGCTAATTACTTTCCCATGTAAGCGCGCAAGGTGCGGCCCCGTGTTATAAAACAGAATCGCGGGACTTCCGAATGCTGGCGCCGCCAGCTGATAATGCCGAAACCCATTAACCCCCGGCCAAGTGACGTCACGGTCTTGTTGCGTTCTTTTTTTTTCCCCTCCCCCTCCCTTTCCCCCCTCAAGCGCAGAAAAACGCCCCGAGGTAATACGCGATCGAGCCGATGGCCTATTTTCGGCGGTAGAACTCCAGCGACCTTTGATTTTCACGGGAAATGTGTGTACGGTTCACGGTAGAATGACCGCTCGGCGCTGAAATCATCCGCTTTAAGCCTTTTTAACGACGGGAGGCGATATCCTCGTGCTCTAATTGCCTCGCTGACGTGTTCGCGCTGTTCCTCAAGCGGGCGAATTAAGCGCGCGGGTCGAGCAGAAAATTTGCGCTCACATGTGAACATCCGCAGCTTGCCGGATCTCGTCAATTTTATTTCGCCAATCTTTTTCCGTCTCTCGTTTTCCTTTTTCTTTTTTATCACGTCTGTGTATTAGGTATATATTCTTAGCATTAGAACCGCCGAGCGTTAATCTATTTCTGCCGTAAAAATAAAAAAAATAACTCGTCTCTGAAAAACCGTGATGTTCGAGAAAAATTTAATTTAATTAATTATTTAATTAATCTCTAGCAAAATACATTATTTAATCAAAGTTAATTAATATCGGAGTATGAAATATTATATTACGTATATTATATATTACGCTCTCCGTGAAAAGAAATATTATCAATAAATTTAAATTAATGTTATTTACCATGTGCATAATGTCATAATAGGTACATTGTATTAATTTAGAACTTAAATATTTGACATGGTTTCTTTGTTAGTAAAACGCTTCGCCCTAGTTGGAAATATTTCCGTCTCCTTCTCGAGCTGTATTTTTTTTTTTTTTTCTTTCCGGAATAATACAAAAATACTGTTTATCTAGCTCTCAAATTATACTCCACCGTGACAGGGATTACGGATCGCGATGTTTTCCTATCTGCCACTTCGTTGGGGCATATAAAAAGGCGACAATGCGTAAAACCGCGGGGGCCCCCCATGCCGCATCGGGAATCGTGAGCAAATATTTCGCTATTCAAGCGAATACCACGACGCATTTCACTTTCCCGTCCTTCTTCTGTAACGGCAGCTCGCATCCCCCGTTCTCTCCGCCCGTGGCACGATTCCGCGATACAGATCCTGGGAGCGAATGCCTACGTTCGTGTTGGTATTTCCGTGACGTCGGGTAAACGCCGGGGTTTTCGACATCAAAGAATGTCGTGTGCGCCGCGCCGTATGTCGCCGTCGCCGCTTCTCGGCGAGGAGGCCGCGTCGCCCTCGTGTATCACCCCCTCACCCCCAGCATCCCCGCCACGTCGCCCTCAAAGAACCCGCGAGCCCCATTCAGACATTCTTCGCGAAAGGTAGTAACGTAGGTGCATAGGTTTCGTTGTGTGCTCGCGCGCGCGAGGACCCGTTTACAAAATAATACGCGCGCACGTCGCGTAGCTGGGAGGAGAGGTATATTTTTATCGGGCGATCGAGGCGCTCCATCGATTCGCTGCAACCGAGGCGCAAAGACCCTGGGGTTGAGGAGGAAGGGAGACAGAGCTTCGCCCACGCTACCCACGGTAATTATCGAAGGCGGGGTTGTTGACCCCCTTTCGTCCTGCTCGGTTGAGAGCGAGCCGGCCACTGCTTCGCACTCGGCTACTAGGATACCACGAAGACGTTCCGCGTTCCTCTCTGCCGGACGGCAGTTTCAAAGCTCGCGTGTTCCTCGAAATAAATATCGGTCGGCAGGCAGCGCGCCACATAATTATATTAATTATTAAAATGACGCAAACATTGAACATTATTCGGTATTGATTGCCCGTGAACGATTGAATAGCGTGCCCATATCGCTTGGAAAATGCACCTTCCCACGTTTAAGTAGCGCGACGTTCGTCTTGAAATATTAACGATGTCGCCGAATTCATCGTCGTCAACTCCGCGTTGTTAATTTATTACGTAAACTCTGCATAATTCTGTTCTTCGAAGACTCCTGTCGAGTTTAATTATAGAAATGTAATATAGGATGGCGAAGAGAATACAGAACTATTACGGTTGGGAATTAATTTAACTTTCGAAGCGGAAAGAACAAAAAATCTGTAGAAAAAGTATCCGTATGTGTCTAACTGCCAGAAAATTAAATCCGATCGTGAATATCGTAAATAACGAGATATAATAAAAATTATTATATTTTACGTGGAAAGCAAATGACATTAAAATTATTTTCATTTAAGAAAATTAAAATAATCGAATGTAAAAGGAGAAAAACATTGAACCGCGGTAACTGCAATGAAAATAATGTGTTGTTTATTGAAATGACGACGCTTAATTCAGAACGGGGGGAACGGGGGGCGTCCTATCTCTCAAATTACTTGGAGATTTTGCCTGACATTATAAAAATGAACGGCAACCCTCGCAAAAAGGGTCTTTGTAAAGCCATTGAGGCAAGGGGTAGCGCGGTACCATCCTCTGAATTTGTCACGGGTAACCGCGCGATTTTTTCTCATCAATAAAGCATTACTAGAACGAACTGCAGAGCTTAAAGAAAAAAAAAAAAAATATTTCATGACTTTCAGTTACGGTCGGCTCGTAACGCATTACGCGACCGTCTTATTATCTTCAAGACAAAGTTACGCATTTTGTCGTTTACAATCTATTCTGCACGTTGTGAAAAAATCATGGATTTATAAAGCTCGCGGAATATTTTGCTCCTTTTCCCCCCGTGCAGATATAATAAAACCCATTCACGATCTGTCGAGCGACGGTATTGCCGATAACGATAATACGGTAATATCGAAAAAGTCACGCCGGATTTTCTATATTGCGCCGAGTACTAGCCGAGTATAATTAATTATCGTGATATTCGAGAGCCGTCGTCACAGTTATTGAGTTTCGTGCCCGGTGAAATTATACGGTTGCGCAGGATCGCACTCGATAGCACGGCCGATATTTCGGATTGTATCGCCCCGGCTTTTCTCCCTCGCGACCAGACCGTGCTGGTAAAATTTGCCGTTTTGTTCTCCCCCGCGCCGTCATAAATATCGCATTGCCGACATTAAGCAGCACAATTAAAGCCCCGCGCAGGCCGCTATTGGCGAATTTTACCGATTTGTTCGCCTGTTATCACTAAATATCGGCACGTGGCGCCCATTATTATGCGGCATAATTGGATGTTGATAGATTTTGCCGTTTTGCTCCGTCGTTAATCATAAATAGGGCGCGCTGCCAGCGTCACACAATATAACGGAAATTGGATCTGTGTTAGATTTTGCAGTCTTGCCGGATCGTTAATCATCGACGTGGCGGGCGGTGCTATAAAACGGAAGCTCGTAGAATTCGTTAACCCTCATTATCCGATACAAATTAGGGGCCGCGCCACTTCGGCAGGTGTAGCGTGTAATAAAGCGAACATTAGCAAGGTGGGTGTGCGAGAAAAAAATCTGGCTTTTTCAGTTCTTCGTGGCAACTCGTCTAACTACTAACGAGCCCAAACTTCTCTCTCTTTCTCTCTCGTCTGTCGAACTAGAATACTTTCAGAAAGCTCTTATCCGTTCCTTCCCCTCTGGTTTTTTTTTTTTTTTACTCTGAAGTTCTCTCTCTCTCTCTCTCTCTCTTTCTTTTTTTTTTTTTTTTTTACGAAGAGGAAGGAGTCGGCAACTCTGCGCGACTCGGCGAGCGGAGCCCATTTTTCATCTCCTTTAGTTGCTCTTACGTCGGATAATAGCGGACAGAACGGCTACGAGACGGCCAATCCTCGCATCCGTGTCGTGCGAGCTTAATCATACTTCACATTTTATGATACGTATTTTTCACATTGCCTGTTACATTGCATTTGCATTATAAAACGTATTAACTGCTACTTTGATAACTTGACGTAAAAAAAAGTAGGTACCATATAGCTATAAAACTAGTATTATTATTATATTAGAAAAATATTTTATGTTTCGCAATCGGTAGTAACGTTCTACGCAGAAAGGGCAGACTGTTCCGATACGATTTACTATTTTTTTTTTACGAGCGTTTACGAATTTAACGTTTATTGGACAGCGTCATTATTTAATTCTACAACAACGATAATTAGTTATTCTCAGGAGACGGTTTATTTGCGCGACGTGAATTGTACACCAATAATCAATGAGCATTTCTCATCGCCGGCGAATTTATGTAATAATTACTCGCGCACGTAGTTTAACGCGGAAGCCTATACAACGTAGTAAACTGCACCCTGAGCGATTGTTGAGAGGTCAAGAGTCTATAAAGGCTAGGTTGGGTGCAGAGAGCGAGATTGCTTTTGCCGCGCGTAAGTACCTTCTTTGGCGCGACAAGTCGATGTCTCGTGGACCGGTAGTCCTCTGTAAGCAGAAGATTATTGGTCTTGTTCGTACCTTTATCTTTGTCAGAAGAATCGTATAAGCTCACTTGCCTCTAGAAGACGTTCTCCGTAATTTTCAACAGTTTCCCTTGCGGAAAAACAGAGAGACGGATTATGCCGAAATTTAAGAAAATCGCTCGAACTTACGAGAGACGTTTCGATTACATTACAGTTACGAAATACAATTTTTTATGTGATACTTTTGCTTATTTATTGAATTCCGAATGATTTTCGAAGGAATATTATTAACGTGGTGCAAGATTGTCGAAGATATTTTTGATTATAAAAATTCTTTGTCTCTCCTTTCGTTTTTAACGTTATTAGGTATAAAAAGAATTTTCTTGATCGTTACTTTGAAGGGCGTTTAGCGACGACGCCCACTTTGGACAATATTAGCGCTGTAAGGGTTAACACGTACAAAGTTTTGTTACCGAGGAGAAAGACCGGAATCGTTGACAAAAGAGAATAAAGAGCGCCACGGAGGACCGTGATAGGGTTAGAAAAAGGTGGTCGCATCGGGACGATATCGATCTACATGCTTTTCCGCGACGTCGCTCCATTTAATGCTAATGGTTTTCGGCATTATTTCTGCTCCGCCCACCCAATGTTGGACGCTACAAGATCGCGTTATCCGGCCGAAACGACAAGGGACAATGATGAGAACCGGTTCGCGTAATTCGCCACAATGATTCCGCTGTTCGAAACTGTCCCATTTAATTCCGCGACGGGATGGGAGGGTCAGATCGATGTACGCACGCGTGCATGCACACAGACACGTACGTACGCGCGGTTATAACGCCGGTGGATGGGTCCAAGCGGAGAGAGATGGTGCGCGATAGTCGGGCGGCCAGCTATGATTTATGTAGGTCGAGCAGGTGCAATTTGTATCGCGTCAGTTTTTACCGGTCGGGACGAAGCTACGCCGACCGGCTGAGTTATTGCCCGGGCAGGAGTCGCCGAGTTTCTGGGATGACTTGAGTGCAGCGACTTGCTGAGTTACAAGAGGGAAGAAGAATAAGGGGCGGTCGCGCCGCAATTTTTCGAACCCTTCGTGACTGGATTTACAATTTTAAATAAAATTGACGTGAATCACGTAATCCTTTCCGTCGCCACTTATTTAGACCACTTGTCAGACGAAACGCGTATTTTTTTCTTTTCTTTTTTTTTTCGCAACTAATAAAAAATAAATTACTTTAAATATTTCGGTCAAACGCAAAATAAAATAAGCGACATATATTTCTCTCATATGCATCTATATTGAGATTCAAGAGACTAACTTGCTCGTACAACAAATTGAATTTTTTATATCAAGCTGTTATTTTACGTGTATTTAATCTAAATTTGCATCTAGAAGAATTACTATCCGTTGTCAAAAACGGAGCAGTTTCAATAACACTTGCGCGAGTTTCAACGGTGAGCCGCAGAACCGAGATAAACCGGTGCAACGTCATGTAAATTCATTTTCTCGGGATTTATCCTATCCCAGGTTTAGCCGAGTGCCGTGACGGGAATATCGGACGACAACGCGCGTTCTTTTCCTTTATCTCGATAGCCAAGTTCTCGGTGAGCTCGGTAAACCGGACGGGACAGCGGTCCCTTTTGGCTCGGAGCCCTCTTGTTTAAAGGAGCCGAGGTGGTTGAAATGAGACCCGGGTCAGACAATATTACTACCCATTGAGTCGAGCTTTCGCGGTAGTAATGTCGCGCTAATTCGCGGTCTTGCTTCTGCCGGCCAGGGAAACCGGGAGATGTTACTGTCTACCGCGGGAGTGCTTTTGGCAGCGTGTCTGAATCGCGCCATTTTCGCGAGAGCGAAACGACAATCCCGTGACAGGGAATGCGGAATTTGCGCAAGATCCTCCTACTCCCGTCGTCGAGAACGATTAATTCTATCCTGACTGAAGCGAGCAAGTTTATGCAACGACGGCGTATAGTTAACTATTTTGGAATGATAATTGACGCAGAGATCATTAAGTTATTAGATTTACGTGAATTTGTGCGAATCGGTTCGTGTAAATAGAATATTGTTACGCGATGATTGTTTGTATAAAGTACGTTTGGATTTAATCATTTACATAGCTCGAAGTTTCCGTTCAACATAATTTATTATTGACAATGCACACGGTATTCTATTAATAACATTGAAACAGCGTCGGCTATTTATAACTCGTACGGGGCATATTTTATTTCAAGTATGCTCTAGATTTTAAATATATGGATAAATATACAGATGCTTTACGATATCATTTTACGAATTATTTGACACCTAGGTAATTTTTAGACTCGATTTTAATGGTAAACGCTTCATTCGATTTGAGCATCGATCTGAACAGTCGGAGATATGTACGTACACGGACTCGAGAGACCGCCAGACGCGTTTGGTATTCACGTGCTGGATAATGTAATAGTTGGACGCGATATAACTTCGCGCGACAAGTCCGCAGATCCAAATACGGCGTAGCATTGTCTCGATAGCGAAATCGACTTTGGAAATATACGGTTACGCGGGAACCAATACCGACGAGACTATTGACTCCGCGTAACGGTCCGTTTCACGCGTATCTGCAATGAAATCACCCTCGTCGTACCCCTGCTCGTTCATTGAGTTCTCCACGGTGATAAGGACCGTGAATGGTGAATGGGGAGCGCGCGCGGGAGGAGCGAAACGGCCGAGTACCTCGCCGTCGTGGATGTGCTGAATCAGAAATAGAAATAGGTACGAAATCGTTATGAAAGCACTTGGCGGAGTTTGCTGGAAATAATAGAATGAAAATTCCCACGGTTCTGCGTGCATTCTTGGCTACGGCTTCCCTCGCTTTCGCACATCGTTGCCCTCGCATTTCCACGATTCTATCGGTGCGTAGCCATAAGGTACGTCGGTTTCATAAATTTCTCGATTCAAGGAGTATTGGATTCGATTCAAGCTTTCGTTTTTTTATGATTGATCGTCTGCTCTTTTGTATTCTTAGTTCAGCCATGCGCTACTTTCGTATATTCTTGGATCGTAAGCATTTTCATTCCGAGGTACTTCGTCCCACGTATGTTTTTTTTCCATTAAATCGCCAATTCTTGAGGTCGCCGTGTGTATATCTAATGCAATTAAAAATATCTCCGATATCGTTTTAAGTCGTTAATAAGTTATCGCCGCGATAGCGATCGATCTTTTCCGCTAAGCAAATAATGCGCAGTTTGGGAGACGGCGGAGGGTGGAGGAAAGCCGGGAATCTGTTCAGCACGCCGTGCAAAACGCAAACCAAGTCCATCAAATAGCGATCGGACAATGACGTCTTCCAGAACAATTCATTGTTTCGAGGAACCTCATGTTCGCTTACGAGCCGAAAGCCGGCAGCATTCCCCGAGCGTCTCCTCTCGCCTCCGTTTTCCCTCCCCCTCGCTCCCACCCCCTTACGGTTCGTTGCCGCGGGCCGTCTCATTGAATACACGCGGGGACAATGTAGTCTGCACAATACTGGTGTCAGCCGGAAATGACGCTACGCGGGAGGCCCTGCACGCAAGCAAGTCTCGAATTGGAGATGTTAATACACCCGGCGACTCCAATACAAATACGCACAGACATCTCTATCAGCTAAACGAGACGAAATTATTGGCAAGCGTATATACGTGATACGCGCGTGTCTCGAAATTCGACAACCCTTTCGCGTTTCAGCTTTTCTTCCTTTTGTCTCTTTGGGACAAAGAGATTCAATTTTCTAAATCAAGCGACTCGCAAGAACGTTTATTTTTATGGCACCAATCGATTATTTAATGCCGCGTGCAGAATCGGTTTTGTCGCTGCCCGCGAAAGTTTCGTGGCAAAACTCCACTGGTCGGTTAAAAATAAAATAGGCAGTGAAAAATTCATAAAATTTTTGCTCTTGTTCGTTTTCAAATTACTGTGTATGCGAAAACCTTGTGCATTCGACGACAATTTGAGTTATGCATTTTACACGAACTTGTTTTCTATTATTTATAAACAAAAAAAACAGAATTTCTAATTGTTATAACTTTTTTTTTTTTTTTTTTTAATTAACCGTTCTAAGTAAAATTTTGACAAATTTTTATTTTATGCAAACAAATTTTTACTTCCCAAATAATTATTAAAAATATTATTTGATATATTTTTTTAAATAATCTTTGATAAAATAGATCGCGATTCTAAAGACGCGGATTTGCGATTATTTTCTCTAGATTGTAAAAGTGAACGTCGCGTATTTGTTTCTCGCAATAAGTGCTTCGACTTATGCGCTTTCATCGGTAGATTCTTAGCGGGATCGTCACCTCCAATTTGATATCGATTTCTCAAGTTAAGACAAACTAGCTAGTTCGATCAAGGTTTTAAGAGAGGTGAACGTCGTGCCGAAGTGGGCCACGAAAACAAACTGAGGTCAACGCGAGATTCTCCCGCGTACTGCAAACTGTTGCTACTTCTCCGGTAAGAAGATTCTTGCCAGTCGCTTTGTTTGCAATGGAGATACATCTGCGCGATCAGTGAAGCGGAAGCAGCTTCCGTGGGACCGGCTGCACCAGTCCGGCAACGTCAAAATGAAAAATAACCAATGGAATAAGACGAGAAAACAAATGTATGGTTTAAAGCGCTCAAGACGATATTCCGTAAAAGATGATCGTTTACAAGGGAATAGTAGCATAACAATAGGTAAAACTGTAAGAGGAAAAGAAAATAACGTATCAAAACGATTCTTTTTTTTCCAATATTTTATTACGTGCACTTACATCACGCGTATAAATTAGAGCTTTAATTTTTATGTCTTTAAATTAAATCAAAAATTATAATTTGATATAGAAGCGGCAAACATTAAAGAAAAACAAATTTTATATTATTGTTAATAACATAACAGTGTTGTAATATTATTGGCAAATAAAATCGAGGAAAGAAAGACATTCGCGCAACGAAAAGAACCGGTAAGAAGGAGAAGAGCAAAAGCTCGCAACGAGGCAAAGAAGAAACGATGTCTCTCGGGATGCGATCGGGTGCCTCGAAGCAAACGATATTGCTCCTTCTCGGCGGGAGATGCTATACAACCCACCCTCTATCCCGGCTGCTTCCGGCACGGACACGGGGGAAGCGGATAAAAAGATTACGCGAGCAAATACGCTAGCGTGGCGGTGAATCCATGGTCGGTCGAGCGAACCAGCGTAGGTAGAAATCTTTCGCTCGCCTTTAAGCGGTAAACAGGAAACGGAATTTCCGACGCTGCCGATAGATCGATCGTTGGTTAATTTCTTCATTCTCGAATCGGAGTTACGCGATTCAGTAAGCGCGACAAGGCTGCAGTCGGAGATAACGCGAGCTTAACAATCCGACGATCTTGCGAATTTTCATGCGGGAAGTAGAATAATTTGGTAGAAATAGCAGGAAAAATAAAAGAATAATTTTTTTTTTTTTTTTTTTTTGGCACAAATAACGTGCAAAATAATTGAAGTAACGACAAGTAGCATTTGTCGCGATGTGGTGGCGACTTTGGGTGATGAAAAGATCTTGGTGAAGTCAGTTGGTACAATTAAATCTATAATAAAGCTAATTATAAAGCTCGTTTTGAAGCTATTCCCTTGTGCGTTTGTTATTATAGAGAACTTATTTTTTTTTGTACTTAAAAAATGAGCGAAATAGAGAAAAGGGAGGAGAAAGTTCGATTTTGACGACATATCTCTTATCAATAACGTCGCGCGGGAGGTATAACTAGACATGTACTTTGATATTGCGAAGCTGGATTACGTGCCACCCATTCGACTGATACAATTTTCTTCGATATATACGGCTAGGTTCTTAAGAAAGAGATATATATTACGGGACGTCTCAGTTATACAAAATATACGCTAGAATCTCTCTTCGTAACGGGACAATTTTCTTACCGTCACCGAGTTGACGTAAATTTTTAATATTTCGCGAAAATTCTTGCCGGATGTCACGCCGGGCCTCGGTGGCTGCGAAAGCGTCCCAGTCCCGTTCGATACTCACGCCGGAAAGAGAAAGAGGAAGACACGCTGTTGCGTTAGCGTCTCGGAAAATTTATTTCGCGCGCGACTAAGGGCTCGTATATTCTTGCGGGATCAGAGGGACAAGCAGCGACACTGGCACAGTGTCCCGCAGCATCCCGTGAATCCTTAGGATTTATGAAAGGTCGTTCCCACCGTTCCAATCTCGCTTGTCGAGGTGCGGAACATCTTGACGGTGGTTGATCACGTCGCTTCCGCGCTGACCGTTGGGTGGACTTTAGTCAAGAGGGAACTTCTGTTCTTAATATTCGCGATAGCTCTTGTCCTCGGCGAGATAACTCGAGAACGGACAACGACGAATCGGTACGATCTGCAATTGATTTTAAGAAGTCTTTTGCCGTCTTAATAAACGGCGAACCGGATTTTTTTGTATTTCGATTCGAGTTTCGAGAGGGGTATTTATTTCGCTGTCGTATACGCGTACGTCAAGAAAGCGTGTTCTTCCGAACCGCTTTTGATAATGCGAGAAGGGAGAAAAGAACGAAGGATATAAGAGAGCGTTTTTACGCTTGGCCAATGTGCATGCGTGATGTGTAGCTTTGGCAAGACGAACGGGAGAAAAAGAAATATCGTGACGTTGTCGTGTCAACGACCTAACGCATTTTTAGTAGCGAAGGAGGATCACGTTGTAACTTGCAAATGTGCAACTACCAACCTGAGTCGTGTCTCGCTTTATGATCAAAGCGTAGAGTAAATAGTACGTATTTCCTATGAAAACGATCTCCGTTACCGTTCAACCGGCAGAACCAAGTTTTCTACAACTGAATTAACTCTCGCATTTTTTATTTTATTAGTCTACAAGAAAGATAGAGAAAATATGACCTTAATTACTTTTTTATTTATATAAATTAAAAGAGAGAGAGAGAGAGAGAGAGAGAAATTAAATTCTTTAAACGCCTTTCTTACTTTTTAATTGCTTAAAATAATAATTATTTGAAAATAGTTTATTACGTTATAAAATAAAATAAATATAAAAAATATTTTAATTAATAAAATGTCTATTACGTTAGGTAATAAATTCGGTAATAAACTTGAATTTTTATTTTCTGCCGTCGTTCTCGATCGGAAAATTTCTCCTAGCCTAAATATTCCGGTCACAATGACCAATCGCCCCAGTTTCGACGGAGAAGCATTTGTCCCGCGATCCGCGTTCGTGTGCGCGATCAGATCGGAAGATATGTCCCCGAGGACGTTTACATCGGAAAGCGACAAGCATCGCCGGCGACGGTGTTACTTCGGCGGTTGCGTCACCACGAGAGACAGGTGGATGGATGGGTAAAGCCGCAGGAGCGACGAGTTTGGCACAGACGAGAAATACGTTGCGGAGTGAGAGAGGGAAAGAGGGGGTGAGCGAAGGGGTGGCGAGGGGAATGACTAAATGGGGTGCCAGGGGAGGATCTCTTGCATAGTGAGAAATATATGTATACGAAGAACGCGAAGGTGGCAAAGACGGAGAGCTAGATATCGGTTATTCCCAGGTGCGCTCGTGTCGGATCTTGCCGGCGACGTGAACGTCGGAATTCAGGAAGAGTCGGGACAGACGACGACTACGACGAGAGGTTTGGTATCGAATTTGCGTCGTATTTACCCGAGGAAGGCGTCTCGACGCCTTCTTCCGGCGCCCTTCGACCTGCGGAGAAGGGTCCACACATTCTCCGCCCGTCGACAATCCGTTTTCGCTAGACAGCCACTGGGAAATCGTTGGAACAGCCGCCATTTATTACCGGCGCTCGTAACCGTGCACTTGAACGTTTTATTGCGAACGATTATAAGGGAATTAGGTTAATTTCTCGGTAATATGTGCGATTTCATAATTCATAAATATTAGCGGTGATTTGAGGTACGCGGAAATTGCTGTTAATTTACCGATAATTTTTAATCGCAGTAAAATCTGCCCTCGTTTTAAAATTATTAATTTTTTTTTTTTTTCTTTGTAAATATTATTGTTACAAACAGCTATAAAGAACGAAACTTTAATCGACTTTGATACGATGCTATTTTCTGCGTACGTGTATCTATTTTAATCATTACGCCGCTGCTTCACGCGAGGTAACTGACGCTTGCTTGCGATCGCGGCAAGGTGATTGCATCGCGATTTCCTCGTGAGATTCTCCTTGCTTTTGGCTTTATGCATGGGTCGTGCCCCGTCGACGTCAGCTCTTGTCGTCGGACACATCGCGACTGGCCCTGAATTTAAAGTTACGCCACTGGTCGCTTCGATAGGGAGGGAAGTCAAGGGAGGGCTGGGCGAAGGTGGATGAAGAGAATCGGCGATAACGGCTGGAAAGAGAGGTAATGAGAATGAGAGTGAAAGAGATAGAGAGAGTCCAAGGGAAGTAGAGTGACAGGAAAGGGGTAGGTCGTTCGAGAGGGCAAGACAAAACCGTGAACCATCGACCCGAGAGTCGGACGAGCTCTCGGACTCGTTATACACTCTCCCCGGCTCTCTTGTAGCAGGATGCATCTTCGTGCAACTGCAGGGACGGGGTGCGACCGAAAAAGTAAAGAAGACGGAAAAGCTACGGTTACCGCAGGGGCGCAGCTCGACCCCTCGAGGGTATCGCGCGGTACGGTTTCCCTCCCACTTGCTCTTTTCCTCGTGATGGACGTTGAACCACCTGCAGTTACAGCGACGCGTGATACGCACGTGATGCTAAACGATCTATAAACAGCGGGTGCAAGTTCCCGAGTTTAAAACCGAAGTTCAAAACGTGTGCGCGAATTGCGTATTGTCTGTTTGCGAAGCGGAATTTTGGACAAGTATAATGTTGAAGCGCTGTTGCACAAATTATCAGAATTTATTAACTAGGTACATGTTATACATGGATATGTATATGTATATGTATAGTTGGTATACGTGATATGTTATATCACTGATTCGTTTATTTCTTCATAAGGCACGATATAAAAATTGAAATGAAAAATTCTTTTCTCTTTCTTTCTCGTTTTTTATTTCGCAATATATCTGCGTAATCAATAATTCATTAAAAGTCGAAGAGGTACACGTTATCGCTTTAGTCGCAAAAATTTTTAATAAATCTTTTTAAAACGTGTTTGTTTCTAAAAAAAAAAAAGAAAAAGAAAAAAACTATAACAGTCTTCTACTTGGGAATTAAGGTGTTTGTGTTCTCGGTAGAGTCATCAAATGGAAGAGTCTTGTAGAGGACTCGAGCGAATTCACGTTATACGTCGTTAATAGGTGAAATAATGACAGAGCGACGGCAAGGGTCGTTCTCAGTTTTAGCAATCCCATGGGTAGTGGCCGTGCGCGCGGCAGTTTCCAGCGAGTTCCGTAATGAAAGATTCAACGGGCAAGAGGAGCGCGCAGGAGCTCAGACACCGGGAACGATATATTGCTGTAGAGTCGCGTTTCGTCCAATTTGCGATTTCGAGGTGAGTGGCGGGATGTGCGCGACTCAAAGAGCCGCTGAAGTGACGTGACGGGGCACGAAGGGGAAAGGGGGGTGGGGAGGGAGGAAACGGTGGAGGCTCGGAAAAGGAAACGATGGGAGATCCGGGACAGAGAGCGGGGCGGAACTGTTTTTCGTATTTTATCAAAAGCATCGTCCATTTTTCAAGCTTGGTTCCGTGATGGCGGGCGGCCGTGGCCGCGGGCATCGTAGTGCACCGCTCTCGGCAGCGGCGGTATGAATATTAAATGACGAAGCTCGGCGAGCAAGGAGCGAGGCAAGGAAAGCAAAAGAAAGACTTTAGACGGGGAAGCTAGCGAGTGTCATCTCTCATCGCGATAAAAAAAAAAAAAAACTCGAAATCTTTTCCGAAACGATTTTGGCCTTGGCTCTCTCGATTGGTGACTACAAAATGCCATTAGCAGATGTTTTTACACTTTGTCCTAAAGATATCAATTTCGAGATGCAGCTTTAATGTATTTCGAATCGATTATTACGTATGTCGATGATGAAAAATAGTTAACCGTAATTTATATTTATCTTGCGAAGGAATAAAGATTATTAAAACATTTTTCTATGAATAAAGAAAGAATGCAATTTTACCGCTTCTATGTAGGTCGTTTTTAACTCTACAATCATGACTCTGAAATAGCTCAGGAACGCGAGGCGCGCGTCGTTCGAAGAGCATAAAATTCGTATCTTTTCGATGAACGAGAAATAACTTCTCTATCTTGCTTCTGCTCCTTAAAGAAGAGACGACAAGAAAGAGAGGGAGAGAGAGAGAGAGAAAGAGAAGGAAGGGAATGGGAGTTAATGGATATCGAGCGACTACGTCTTCCTCGGTCGCTGCTCCTTCCAGCTTCTTCCTGAGGCTGTCAAAGGGGGACGCGTGCGAGAGGACTGATAGACTGATTTATCCCTATCGCTGATAATGGTAGCAATACGCGCGATAAGGACCCATTCTCACGTGACATCGAGGGTCGCGAAGCGTAACGCGGCGATGTAACAATATTAGTTTTCAATGTCATCGCTTTTATACGTATTAATCAGGAATATTCAATTCTCAAAGAACATTTAATCAGGCTGAAACGAAACGAAACGAAACGAAACGAAGGAAACACCGTGAAAATATAGAAACTTTTATTTGCAGAATGTAAAACGTCGATTTTTGAGATATTGACTTTGCGAAATGCATATTGCGTTTCGTAGTACAATTTTGCTCAGTACGAACAATGAATTCGGTAAAACGCGATATTGCATGGCGTACTTTTATTTAAAAAATATTAAACGTGCTTTTTTTTCTGCGAGATGATTGAACGCGTTTTTTTAATGCATTTAAATAGGACTTTTATATATAACGTAACGTTATAATATATCACATTACTTACTTGTTCTCAATTAATTTGTTATTTCTGAGCTCCCTATATCGCGTATATGTATATACGGACATTTAAAGATACACGAGGAACACGCGAGAGGATGAATTCTAGGCTAATCCAAAAGACATATTTGCTTTGGAGATATAATGGATTATAAAGCGTACATTTACAACACCCGGGATAATTTTGTTTTGCCATTACATTCGTGTGAATTACGATAATATTGTAATTGTTCTCGTAAGTGGGTGTACAAACCTTGCATTTTCAAACAAATACTTTTCGTTGTTACATGCGCTCGCGCGAAAGGTGTGTTCAATTTAACTTATACGTGCGTTACAAATTGACGGGGAACAGTGTACAGGATCTCAATAGGCGACGCTTCAACGTTATTTCCATGGATAATAGGATCCTTAAAGGGTCCTCATCCAACGCTATTCCAGACGCCTGCGAGTTTCTCTAAATGACATTAAAGCACACCGCGAATTTCAATTTCGCTGTAGGAAAATCGCTCTAATCAGTTTCCCCGGGAGAGAATCGATAACTTCTAACATCAATTTCCCCCGTAACTCCGTCGAGATCTTAATAATACCACTTAATCATTCTTCCCTCTCTCTCTTTTATTTTTACCTTCTTTTCGATCTACTTATAATTACTGATTCGAATAAATAATTAATGTATAAAATAATTTTAGAGGATTTTTTTTTTCTATTATTTTGAAATAAAATTTAAATCTCTTTCTATATGCCTAGTATCAAGATTCAAAAGTTTGGAAAATATAAAACTCGTCGAAACTCGTTAGTTTCGAATTTCACATATTTCGCATCGTTAATTCACGTTATGTACAATAATTATTTCGACACCAGCTGCAACTCTTTCGAAGCTTATAAATTTTTTTTTTTTTTTTTTTTTTTGTTACGTCACGACGTAATTACTGACAGTAAGCTGATCCGCTGCCGGTATTGCCGAAACTTGATTGAACACGCGCGGATAGATGACAGGTCCATTGAAATGGCGCGATTAAAGTACCCCTACGGCGTTAGTGCATGCTGCACAACTAAACGTATGTAAACACGTTTATCCTGGAATAATTCAGCAGTTAACGGTGTAACATTCGACGTGTGCGTAGGCTAATCTCGCCGCTAAAGGGAGTCACTAAACAGCTCGTGTACGTATCAAATCTCTGTTGAAACCGCCGAGATCGCTCGTGGGAGGGGCATCGAAGACACTGCAGTCATTTCGTGCGAAAGGTAAATTAATTGTCGTTGTGTCAGCAAAGGACTTTCGTCGCGCGGAAATTTACATGGTTTACGGTCATCTGTATTTGCACGGCGACTTGGGTTATTACTCCGAGCGCTGTTCCAGAAGCGCGTTGAGCGCGTTTACCGTAAAGATAACTGATAACAGAGCTTTCAAGTACGCTACAGCGTTCCAGTGCACGGTTGCTTTTAATTCCGCATGCGTATCCGCGCTTTCCTTGCAACTCGCTCGATATCACGGTCGAACGATGCCGTTACGAATACAATGGATTCATTGCCATGCAAATTTGCTTGCGTTATGTGCGTTACATCTTAACTATGTTCCCTCTTGCGCACGATCGCGGAAAATTTCATTGGCCCGTGACTGAGATCCGGGTGCAAATCAGCGCTTTCAACTTCGATGAAATACGGACGGCGATAAGCGCCAGTGATCTGTTTTATTATCACTTTGCATTTTGCTGTGTAAATTTACATTTTTTACTTTTTTTATTTTCAATCTGTGACGACAGATTCCAAGAAATTGCTGTACAAAGGAACGTAACGTTTTGCGAGAATATTATATTTTATTTAATCGTATTATAAGTAGATTTTTATAAATATCTTTGCCTTTTATTTCTTCTTTGTATGCCGAAATCGCATGTTTTACAAGTCTATTGAGAAACGCGCTATTGAGCATGGAACGTGCAGGAGGTGCGTGCACGCGTCTTTTGTCGTGTTGAAAGCACCGATGAAAAGCGATCTCAACGAGTGAAGGTAAACGATCGGTCCACTTGTAATACCAACTGGCGCGCTCGTTTGAAGACGCGAAGGGTTTAAAGAGAGTTTAATCGATGATCCGTCGTAGGGGATCAAGTCCAGTTCGTCGACGGCGTTGTTGAGTCTCAGGGGTGTTTTGGCCGTGCATAAAACCGTTTTGCAAACCTTAATTTACGATCGAGGTATTATTCCTGGCATATAAATTTAAAACTTGACCGGTCGCACGGTTTTTGTTTTACACGTATGAAAAACCGACGCTCTTTGTTCGCAATACGATCCGCACATGCATGGTTATCGAAATTTTGCAGAAATTTGAATTATTACTCGAGCTCGAGCTTAACGTAAATGTAATACGAATTTTTGGTGGTTTTAATTTTTAATGATATTTCGTAGACGCCAATATTATCTCGACTATACAAATATTTTAGTTGCGATTTCTCTCCACAAGTAGATAACAATATAATATAGTCAGACTTGTCAAAATATGAACGGAATAACGTTTGTTCTTACTTGCATACGTATGCGTCTTATCTAAAAAAAATTGGGGTTAATAAGAGAATTAAATTTATTAATGCCTTTTATTAATTTTATTAAATGATATGCTAACACGCCTACATTAATATTTTTAATTTTTTGTTACAGCCTCCGGCAAAATTCTGCTACTCCGCTGGTCTTCATGCAGACCGGTAAGTCACATGATTTTTCTTTTTTTGTAATTTTCAATTAGGATCTGTTAAATATTTTACAAGATATTAATTTAAGGGAAAAATAATTTTTTTTTAATACAAAAATACATAAAATAATTTATACAATTAAAAGAAAAATGTTTTTTCTAAATTCCTTTAAATTAATAGTTTAAAATATTTTACAAAAATTCTTATAATAATATCGATCTCGTAAATACGTCAAAATCTTATACCTCTCTGTTCCGAAATCCCTGCTAAGTTTATTGCGAGCGTTTAAGTGCACCGTGAAAGATATTTGAGCGCGACTCCGAAAGTTCGATCGTGATAAAACCGCGATCGATCGTTTCTCGCAATTTTCGTTCAAGTTGCCACCGACTGGCTCATTTCCGCTTTCGCATTTTCACAGTAATCTGCGAGCGTTTGTTCGCAGAGAATCGGGTATGTTGAAAGACGAGTTATTAAATTTGCGTTGCGAACTACCACGGGCGACTATTTCCGAGCCTGGAATTCTCCTTGTATTTGCGAGTGTCATCGAGAAAACGATCAAGCGTAGGGGGAGGAAGCAGCAGGGGGTGGGTAATAAAGAAAACCAGCGGTGGCGTCGTGTCGTACAAGAGAGAGAAGGTGGCGGTGGGGCGGCGATGATGGTTGGAGGGAGACGATTTCATTATGACTCGGAACAAAATCCTCTCAAAGCGAATCTCGCGGGAAAGAAGAAGAGTAAGAGTACCGGCTATAGTTCGCAGGCACAGTCTGAAATAATCCACCGGCGACGACAGAGTAATTTCAATTGTAAATGCTCGCGTAAAACTTTGGAGCTAAGAAACGGCCAGCGTTGAATTCCCGCGCCGGACTTTGCGGCATGACGTATCTTAATCGCTATTTCACTGGCTCCGCGGTAATTCGAAGAGAACACGCGGTTTTCTGGTATTTGCGCTGTTAAGTAAGTAATTCCACTTTTTTTTTTTTTGCGGTATTTTATTTATTATTTTTCGTTGCCCGATGGGGATTAAATGATTAGGTTTAGCAATTTCTTTTACGTTAACGACAACTCCGTCGTTTCTGTCAATCGTACCATATGACTGAAAAATGTCAGGTAAAAATTGTGGTGTTTGTATCTTTTTTTTTTTTTTTTTTTTGTTTTAATCAGAATATTCGTATTCACAATGCGTACAATCTGTAGATCACGAACGGATCGTACATCCATCACGTATATGTATCATCATTTCCGCCTATATCGGTCACTGAAACCCTTCTTCGCGCTTCTGGCATTCCAATAACGCGTACGAGATCGCAGAACGTAAGCGGCAGCTGTGAGATTGAAAGCTTTGCCCGATCCTCACGCTTTGAAGTGAGGGTGGATATCGAGATGTACGAAAGGTAGAGGAAAAGAGAAAAAGAGAGAGAGGGGAGGGGGGGGAGGGAATAAGGGGAGAAAAGCAGCACAGGAATAGGATGAACATCATGAATCGTAGAGGAACTGGAGGGTTCCTGGTTAGCAGCTTTCGCGCCCTTTCCTTTCCTCGTACTTCGTCGCTTCGTGTCTCGGCCTAGACTCCGAGTGCCGCGTCGGTCTCACGGCAATACGAATCAGTTTCCTCGAGTTTATATTCATAACGAATAAATTATTCAGCCCGGTGTCGGGATTCGAGCCCATCGGGATGCGTAGGCCCATCACGTCGGCCCGTATTATCCACCTAATCGGAGAACGTGCCGGCGAAAAAGCCCCACGTCTCTTTCAGTCGCGGACATTCGCTCCCCGATCGATATAGCCGGCTCAAATTTCGTCGGTTATTTTTGTCGCCGCGCTGCGAGCGGAATCGAAATTGAACCGGAAAATTTTTACGCGCGTTAATTATCTACGCGCAGTCGTGAGGCGCGATCTTATACATATAATTATCAAATATTTATTAAAAATTTACTTCGTTATGGCGCGAGAAAATATTCATCTTTTCATGCACTGTCATATTGTGTTTTAGAAATGAGTCTTGTGAAATGGTAACGATTAATGAGAGCGCTTAGAATGCTGAAAAATATCAGCTTTAGATTGAATAGCGGTGCGGTGGAAAATCCACGCGCTGTCGCAGGCATGCCTTTCCGGTGTTTCCGAGTGAGAAATAATTAGCAGGTTTCATCATCCAGCACGTATGTCCGCCCGCACGTTGCATGCCGCGCTTTGAATGCGTCACCTCGGGAAGCGAATATCGCACGTTTATTGCAACGCCGAAAAGTACGATCTACTGCGTTAAAAGCGCACTTGAAGCAATAGGAATAGCTTGCACGAATTTTCGAATTGCTGATTTTCGAAAGCTGTACTAACGTTTAATAATTAATGTCAGTCTTTTCAAAAAGTTACGATAAATTGGAGAACGGTCGGTGAAGTCACTTAAACATAATTATCTAATCGGAATTGAGTTAATAAGTTTTATCATAAAATAGTGGAGAAAAAAAAAGAACTGAGTTAAAATCAAGGGGATGTAAAAGGTAAAAGTTCTTCTCCCCGACAAAGTTTTTTTTTTTTTTTTGGTTGAACCTCCTAGCAATTGATCTTTTCACACTTTTCACTGAATATTAAAGAAAAGTGCATGTTATTGATGTTGAAAGTCTGATGAAGATTGATGCTTAAGTCTCGTCCGCTCAAACTTTGAACTTTCTTCTCGACTTCACTTTCTATATTTCAACACTTATCGTCCGATAGATAATTCCTACATTCTTAATTCTAACGTCGAGCTTTCCGCTGCAATTCTCGAGTATTTTATATCACAATATTAGAAGGTTACGTTACGCGCGCGTTATCAAAGAGAAACATTGATAAAGCGCGAAATTGGTCAAACTTATCTCTGATTTTACGCGAAAAGTCCTATTTCCGTGAGCAGAGGCGAAATTTTAAAAGATTCACCGTCAGTTAAATTGTTATTAATACTGATGTGCACATCTGAATTTTTTGCGCGCACGAGAAAAGTAAAATCAGGAAGAATAAACGGAGGAAACGTTACTTGATACGGGCGATGAAGAGGAGCCTTATTAAGGGTGACTCTTCCGCCCGCCTGAGCGCTTAAATTTCAGAACGTCGTTCCACGAAACATGGGCGACATCGTTAAGGCACGACCGTTGAGATTAAAGGCTTTCCCGGATTCGAGAGATTTCAAGTCTGGGATTGTCCGCAATTAGTGCGGAACGAGGGGGGTAAAGCAGCGGCGGCTGCCTCGGCGACAACGATGGCGGGCTCCTTCAGGAAACTACGTAAAGCCTCCTACGCGAAGAAAAGAAAGTAGAAATGTTAACGAGAGGAATCTTAAGACGCGTCGCGATCGTTATCGACCCCTCTTCTTTTCTACGGGCTGCCCTGAAAGATGATTGCATTCGCTCCCAGACAAACGTGCAGCGGGAAAATGTCGAGAAGCTCGTAATTGATAGTTATTCCTTGTACATGTCTCGAGTTTATCGTCTTTATGTATCATTAAGGGAGTTATTAAGGAGGCAGGCGGTACGGTTGACTTTCGCGATTAATTAACGTCCTTAAGCGAGATAAATGAGAAGCGCAGAGATCGGAGCTTTTTACACGCTCTCGCAGCGGCGCAATTTTTCGTTGACCTAAATAATTTTTAAGTACGCTCGTGAGCACGGACGAGATAATTTAATGGTCAATATTATAACGCGAATAATTCAGATGTGAAATGTAGCTCTTTTTTCCCCAGTACTGTACTAAATAAGGTAAAGTTTCAATTTTCAATAACGCAATAATACATGGACTTGATATACGTATAAACATATAAATAACAATAAATGGATATTGAGAAAATTTCTCCGCGCGTTATTTTCAGATATTCATATTTTTCAGCATACGAAAACAACCAAAGTACTTGCACTTGAAAACAGAAACTTTTCAACGTTATTTACGTTATTAAATTCATTATTCGCTTTTTAGAATGGTAATGCACGGTACGTGTTGTAATTGCTTTAAATAACGATCTCATTTTACAGAAGGTAAAACATATTAAAACTGTAAGGAGATTAATTTCCGGGATGGGAGAGGGTACAGAAAATGTTGCATTGTCAAATTGGGGGTTGTTTCAAATGAGGACTTATTAGCAAATATGCGCATCCAGTTAGCATCGTTGATACTTAATAAAATTGGAGTACTCTCGTGAGTTCCGTCAGGCGTCTTTGCGCTCGCAAGACGAACCTGTTAACGTGCAGCTTCGCGAATTAGATTTTCGTAAGCGTTGTTTGCTCGCACGCGCCCGTGCACCGCTCTATCTTGTTTCCAGCGAAACTTTTGCAAAGCTCACCGCGACTATAGACACGGGAAAAGCACGCGCGCGCGCGCACACACACGTCGTGTCACACGCGGCGTTTACACGCGCGGGAAGTTGGACGGCTGCGCTGAAATTGTTTCCACGGGAAAATAGTATGGACGTGCGGTAACCGGCGTCGCGATAGCGCCCGCGGATGTTCCACCGTGACGTGAAACTTTCGCAGGAGCAAATTTACACTTCGATCGCTTCAATTACACGCTGCGACGTCGTCGGATACCCGCCCCTGCGACCGGTTGGTTTTTATGCGGCAGCTTTCCGTATCTAGAGCACATTGACGCCGCTTGTATAATGCGAATCGCGACAACCGTAACGAGAGATCACGATCCGTCCGATCGGTTGACAATCATCGGCGCTTCGCAAGTTTTATCGTACCCAAAACGTGACAATTTCGACGAGAAGCGGTACGTAAAATTTACGGTATGCGTTATTCGCGAGAGTCACGTGCACAGCGGGTCGTAAAGTCAAAATGAAAAATTTTGTTCACGCTAAACTCACGCGGAACTACGTTTACGGTATCCGCGATATGAGATACTCGGGTCGTTTTTTTCTTTCTTTTTTTTTTTCTTATTTATTTTTTTTTCTTAATAAAAACGCGTAACATTTTGTCGCAATAGTAAGAGAGCGTTTTTCCTTTTTCGTTAAATTTTTGCGCGTAAAATACTTGACGGCGTCGTTATATTTATTTAATTTAATGACTTTAAATACGTATCGATTTCCGTTGAAAAGCTCGCGTCCTCGAAATAAGCGAGAATTTAACGGAGATAATAATCCAATCATCAAACTGTATCAATGCACATTTCCGATCAAGTACGATGGAGCGACAAACGAGCTCTTGAGAGCGTTATCGTGAAAAAAGGCAAAAATCCCTGGATCAGCATGCACATAATATAATTCGATATTCTGTAGGATGAAGAAGTTCGAGCGAACGCTCGTTTAAATTCACTCTCCTTTTTGAGCGTCAGTCGCACCAGTAATGTCACTTTTAGTTAACTAAACTTTCGGGCTTCTCGTCTACAGTGAGTGAAACTTTCGTTGAAAACTTAAAAAAAGTCTGTTAAAAAATGGTCTATTAATTTAAACCTAATTTCAATCGACGTGCGAGTATCAGTTCAGCAGATCCGTTCGGCGACACGGACATCACATGTCGTCTTTCTTAATTTTTTTATTCACTATAAACGAATTGATCGTAGCGGGAGACTTGCGGTAAAAAAAAAAAGGGTATTAGAGGAGGATTTACCTGCGAAGATTAGGCAGCGGGCCAGCATCCTTCGATCTTGTGGTCGAATCTCACGTTCGACCGAGCTCGGCGCCGAGTCCTCAGAGACGAGCAATGACGTACGTCCAGTTCAGCGTCACCCTGAATCTTCGTGATTTACCCGGGGTATCGTCGGGTAGCTGCCGGATCGTCGCCGCCGTCGTCGTCGTTGTCCTCGCCGTTTTCGTTCTCGTTGGTAACGTGTACGACGCGCGACGCTGGGACCCGGTGCTCGACGACGGAAACGAGCGGCGTGTCGTCGCGATGTCGACGGCGATGCTGCTGCGGGTGCACGCGGTGCATACACGGTGCGCGAGATCTGTCTAAAAGCCGGACGATGTTTTAGATATCTCGCGGCGAATTGCGACGGGGGCGGCAACGGAGGTCCAGGACTGCGGGGAAGGTAAGGGGGAGGTTAGGA